>NC_044035.1:340324220-340656209 GCF_901765095.1 Microcaecilia unicolor | reverse complement strand
GGACGCGCGTAAACAATGAAATTACCACCCAGGCCATGTGGTAGCTGGGTGGCAACTCCAAATTGACGTGCGTAGGACGCAGCTTATTAAAAGGGCCCCCAAGTTACACGCATGGTTATAGAATATGCTTCGATTTATATGGTCTGTGCCCTGAAAGGGACAGGTACCAATCAAGGCAAGGTATACACAAAAAGTGGCACATATGAGTTTATCATGTTGGGCAGACTGGATGGACCGTGCAGGTCTTTTTCTGCCGTCATCTACTATGTTACTATGATTTCTGCACGGAACTTTAATATATTGAATTTTGGGGCATGTGCACATCCCTCAACTAGCACGGATTGCAGTAGCACGTTCCACACTCATTTTTGTTGGCTGTGTATTAGCATCTAACGCAGCTTAGTAAAAGGACTCCTAAATTATTTATTGGAGGCTCCAGGCTGGTGTCAAGTATAAAAACCTCATAATCTAGAACAGCTTTCTGTCTTAAGGGACTCTCCTGAATTTAGGGTAATGTCTGATGGAACAGTGGATATCGAGTTACTAAAACCTCTTAAACCTCCATTATCCCAACTGCAGAGGACTTAAATACAAATCAATACATACGTCTAGTTTTTCATACATCTGTACACAACTATGGAATGAATTACCAACCACTATAAGAAAAACACACGACCTAATGACCTTCCGGAAATTATTGAAGACGTACTTGTTTAAAAAAGCGTACAAAACGGATCTCTCATAATAACCTGACTCCTAAACTACACCAGACACAATTTATATTGGAACTCTTTTAATTGGACTATTTTATTTACACCCTAATTAATGATAATTACACCTTGTCCTGTTATCATCATGTTATGTTGTTATCCATTTATCCACTTCTTACTCAACATAATTTTCGTATGCACCTTAATAGCGATAATTCTGAAATTCTTCTCCGTTGATATGATTGCCATAATATTCCTATGCACCTTATCTGCTACATATACTCTGAGTTTCTATTCCATCAATGTGATTGTAGTTGTATTATATTGAGGGGCATAATTGAACGAAAACGTCTATCTCCATGGGCATTTATCTCCGAGAAAGGGTCCGTGAAGGGGCGAACCGAACCGTATGTTCGAAAAAAAATAGACGTCCATGTTTTATTTGTGAGCTGGGCGTTTTTGTTTTTCAGTGATAATGGAAAATGAAAGCGCCCAGCTCAAAAACGAATAAATCCAAGGCATTTGTTCGTGGGAGGGGCCAGGATTCGTAGTGCACTGGTCCCCCTCACATGCCAGGACACCAACCGGGCACCCTAGGGGGCACTTTTACAAAAACAAAAAAAAAGGTAAAAGAGCTCCCAGGTGCATAGCACCCTTCCCTTGTGTGTTGAGCCCCCCAAATCCCCCTCAAAACCCATTGTCCACAAGTCTACACCATTACTATAGCCCTAAGGGGTGAAGGGGGGCACCTACATGTGGGTACAGTGGGTTTGGGGGGGTTGGACGACTAAGCATTAAGCAGCACAATTGTAACAGGTAGGGGGGGGGATGGGCCTGGGTCCACCTGCCTGAAGTCCACTGCACCCCCTAACAACTGCTCCAGGGACCTGCATACTGCTGCCAGGGAGGTGGGTATGACATTTGAGGGTGAAAATAAAAAGTTGTGAAACATCATTTTTTGTGGTGGGAGGGGGTTAGTGACCACTGGGGGAGTCAGGGGAGGTCATCCCCGATTCCCTCTGGGGGTAATCTGGTCATTTAGGGCACTTTTTGGGGCCTTATTCGTGGAAAAAAAAGGGTCCAGGAAAAGTGCCCTAAATTCTAGCTACAATCGCATACTTTTTTTCCATTATCGGCGAAAGGCGTCCATCTCTCCTCGGCCGATAACCACGCCCCAGTTCCACCTTCACCACGCCTCCGACATGCCCCCGTCAACGTTGTACGCTTCCGCGATGGAGTGCAGTTGAAAACGTCCAAAATCGGCTTTCCATTATACCGATTTATTCGTTTTTGTGAGATAAACGTCTATCTCTCCCGATTTGGGTCGAAATCTAGGCGTTTTTCTCTTTCAATTATAAGGTGGATTGTAAGCCACATTGAGCCTACAAATAGGTGGGAAAATGTGGGATATAAATGCAGCACATAAATAAAATAAATAAATAAAATACGCTATAGTTTTTAACTTATTGAGTTTCAAAGGTGTTGATGATGACAAGTCTGCACAAAACTGTCTTGTTTTCAGGTGACTCTCACACTCTATGGCTCTGAAGGAGAGAGCGAACCACATCACCTCTATGACCCAGACAAGCCCGTGTTTGAGCGTGGAGGGACAGATGGTTTCCTGCTCACTACCTTATTTCCGCTCGGAGATTTGCAGAGCATCAGACTGTGGCATGACAATTCCGGGAGCAGTCCTTCTTGGTGAGAAAACCCACAAGAAAGACAGAGAGCAGCTTCTGAAATTACAGGTGGCCTATTTAATACAGGGGCGTATCTGCTATGGGGCCACAGGGGCCTGGCCCCCGCAGATTTGCCCCTGGACCCCCCTACCGACGACACTCTCAACCCCCGCACCTCCTGCCGTCACTCCGCTGTCGCACCTCACCTCCCTTTGCTGGTGGGGGACCCCAACCCCCGCCAGCCGAAGTCTCCGTCCTTCCTTCCTTCCTTCGTTTGGGGTTGGTGGTTTCTGACGTCCTGCAGGAAGGAAGGACGGAGACTTCGGCTGGCGGGCCAACCCCCGCCAGCAAAGGGAGGTAAGGCGCGACGGCGGAGTGACGGCGGGAGGAGGGGGGTTCAAAGTAGTTGGAGCTGTCTTCCGCGAGAGGGGGGGTTTAAAGTAGTCGGGCGGGCTGGGGGGGGTGGTGGTGGCGTCGGCATCGGCGTCGGCGTGTTCAGCGGTGGGGGGGGGGGGGTCAGCGGCGCCGGGGGGGGGGGGGGCTAAAATGTGCCCCCTCTCCTCGGCTTTGGCCCCCCCCTACCGTTGAAGTTCAGATACACCCCTGATTTAATAATGCCTGGCTGCCAGTCAATGGAGCAGTAGTGCAGGAGGGAGCAACAGGTAGGTTTTGGCACAGTGTAAGTCACAGTCATCACAAGGACAAAATATAAGAAAATCAATGGACTGCATTAGGGGCTTATAGCCCATTTAGTTATGCTTAAACAAATGAGAGATATGCGTGAAGGAAAATGTTTATTTTTATTATTTTGACTTATGAAAACCACTTGTCCCTGAGACATGCTCAGAACAGAATAATCCATTTGTACAAAAGAGATGAGGTGAAGATGTGATTCCATGTGCCCCAATAAAAGGAGAGTTTTTATTTTAATTGAATTTAATTTCACAGTATATTGCTTCCCAAGTTAGGATGAACCTATCAGTAAACAGGATATCCTCACTGGAATTTGACCATGTATTTCTGTCTAGAACAGTGTAGAAAAATGAGCACAAAATACTGAACTTTATTAGTGCCGTTTTTACCAGCTACAATAATTTTTAAGCAGTTATAGTGATATTTAATTTTATTTCATGATACTTATATCTACATATGGGAAGCTTTCATATAAATTAAAAAGCTGTCAAATAAGTTAAAAAAAATCTTGCTTGCTGGCTATAACAATAATTTAAGCTTCCAGTTTCAGGATTAAATATTGCTGCCATTCACTCACATTTGAATTACTAGTAACTTCAGTACTGTATATGGTTTAACCCCAAAACCCCCAAAAGGCTAATCATGTAAGTCTGACAGAGGAAGGTGAAGAATAAGCCAGTGGGTAGCTTGAGAAGAGAGCCAAACCCAGCTGTTCGTCTTTCACAGCTGTGTGGTCCTACCCATAGGCTCTGCTGTCAGTTCATGGGAATCAGGTTTAGTCAGGCGGGTTTTGTTAGTTAAAAGCAGCACAGTCTGTTAGTTCACCGAGTCTGATTCAGATATAAATTACAATTCAGTCTATATAAATCAGACTCGGTGAACTAACAGACTGTGCTGCTTTTAACTAACAAAACCCGCCTGACTAAACCTGATTCCCATGAACTGACAGCAGAGCCTATGGGTAGGACCACACAGCTGTGAAAGACGAACAGCTGGGTTTGGCTCTCTTCTCAAGCTACCCACTGGCTTATTCTTCACCTTCCTCTGTCAGACTTACATGATTAGCTTTTTGGGGTTGGGGGGGAGGAGTTAAGCAGAGTCACACTTGAATCTCATGTTTGAAAGCCACAAACTTCCAGTGCTCTCCCCAAACCAGCATTTTATTCTCTCTTGCAGGTACGTGAACAGGGTGCTGGTCCACGACCCTGCCCTGGATCAAAAATGGCATTTCCTTTGTAATTCTTGGCTGTCCATTGATGTAGGGGACTGTGTCTTGGATAAAGTGTTCACCACAGCCACTGAAGAGGACTTGAAACAATTCAGGTAATAAAAAAAGGAAGCAGAGATGTTGATACTGTAAAGTACAGATCTATTCTGGCAACAGGCTTCAGTTTCATATGTACATAAGTACATATATAAGTACATAAGTATTGCCATACTGGGAAAGACCAAAGGTCTATCGAGCCCAGCATCCTGTTTCCAACAGTGGCCAATCCAGGTCACAAATACCTGGCAAGATCCCAAAAAAAGTACAAAACATTTTATACTGCTTATCCCAGAAATAGTGGATTTTCCCCAAGTCCATTTTATAATGGTCTATGGACTTTTCCTTTATGAAGCTGTCCAAACCTTTTTTAAACTCCGCTAAGCTAGCCGCCTTTACCACATTCTCTGGCAACAAATTCCAGAGTTTAATTCCAAGACATGGAATTTGCTCCCCAAAGGGCTAAAAAGCATGTCCAACTATCTGAATTTCAGGAAACACCTTAAAGCTTTCTTCTTCAGAAAATTCATCTCTGAGGAAATCGGTTAACCCTAGCCTAATTCTGGAGCTCACCCTCTCTTGAAATACGTCAGTCTGAGTCACACCATTGTATCTGTCATCTTGTAATGTAAGCCACTTTGAACCAATATATTATTGGATAAGCTGGGGTACAAATGTTGGAATAATAAATAACTATATCATTATTACCATTACTGGAGATAAATATCGCTGAAGCATCGCAGCACAGGCAGACACAGGAGGCACTTCCTGTCCTGTGGAGGTTGCCACCTGGACAAGACACACCTGAACTGTTACAAAAGTGGAATTAGGTGAACAACAAGACAATGATTGGGGAGAAGTTCCTGGAGGAAAAGTCCATAGTCTGCTATTGAGAGAGTTATGGGGATGCCATTGCTTGCCCTGGGATTGGTAGCATGGAAATTTGCTATTATTTGGGTTTCTGCCAGGTATTTGTGACCTGGATTGACCACTGTTGGAAGCAGTGGAGGCTGGCTGACATCAGGAGATGTTATGAACCCAGGCAGCCAGACATGGAATGTTGGAGGTGCAAATTATTATATAGGATTATTAATGCCAATCAGTAGTTAATTACTGATTGGCACTATTACTATTAAGTTACATGTGCACCTGCCCTTATTCTATAATTTGCATGTGCAACTTTGCATGCTAAGAGGTAAATTCTATACATGGCACCTAAAAATCGGTGCTGAGAATTTTATGAACTGAGCGCTATTCTGTAAAGGGTATTTGTCCTTTATAGAATAGCGCTTAGGGCATAGACTGCGCCTAACTGTAGGCACCGGCAATTAAGTGTGCTAAAAGCAGGTGTAATGTCGGGGCCTAAATTAGGCGCAGTTCGGCCGAATTCTGTATTTATGCGTGTTCAGTTTTGGAACACCCCCTAGCCACGCCCCCAAACATTTACACTTTAGTGGTTAGTGCAATGGGTTGAGATCCTGGGGAACTGGGTTCAATTCCCACTGCAGCTCCTTGTGACCTTGAGCAAGTCACTTAACCCTCCATTGCCCCAGGTACAAATAACCTTAAATTGTGAGCCCAGTAGGGACAGAAAAGTACCTGCAATAATAATATATGTAAACCGCTTTGACTGTTTCTATAGAATGATAATATACCAAGTGTGGAATAAACATAAACATTCACATGTGGTTCGTTATAGAATACGATCTGCACGTAAATCCTAATTAAGGCCAATTAACGCCAATAATTGCTTGTTAGCAGCCACTTATTGGTGCTGATTGGCTTGTTAAGCAATTAAGTTGCGCGTGCAAATCGGCTATGTATGCAGATATGTGCGTCCAACTTTAGCTGCCATTTATAAATCAGGACCGCTGAGAGGGGGCGGCAAAATTCCCCGGACCTGGCCTCCAAGGGGGGGGGGGCAGTTTCGGCAAGCTTCTTCCTGCCTGCCTGCTTCTGGTTCTGTCAGGACCCAGAAGATTGTATTAACGTGATAACCCGGGTGATCCGGGTTATCGTGTTATTGCAGTCATCCAGTTCCCGGCACACAGGAGCAGGAGAAGACAGACCCAGGGAGGAGCAGTCAGACACCGGAAGGTAAGGGGGCAGTGGCCCGAGTGGGAGGGTGGTTGGTAGGCCAGAGGAGGGGGGGCAGTCGGCAGTCCTGCCCCGAGCCCAGCTGTGTCTCTTGACGGCCCTGTATAGAATCTGGGGGTAAATGTAAAATTGGGCACACAGGTTTATAGAGTTATGGAGTTAGGGTGTCATTTATTTATTTATTGCATTTGTATCCCACATTTTCCCACCTATTTGCAGGCTCAATGTGGCTTACATAGTACCGTGCTGGCGATCGCCAATTCCGGTTTGAGAAATACAGAGTGTTATTGCATTAGAGTTACATAAGTGATAGAGAGAGTTACTATCAGTCAATATATGCTGATGCCATTATCATATGTTAACTACCACAGGGTAGGGACAAGGGAGCACAAATTTGGAGCAGCACAATAAGGCAAGGTAGTATTTCAGATCAATCCTTTCTTTCTTCTCAGCAACCTGTTCTTCATGAAGACCACCCAAGGTTTCAGGGACAGCCATATCTGGTACTCGGTGTTCAGTCGCTCCCCAAGAAGCTCCTTCACCCGGATCCAGAGGGTGTCCTGCTGCTTTTCTCTTCTGCTCTGCACAATGTTGACCAGCATCATGTTTTGGGGTGTGCCCACGGACCCCGCTGAGCAAAAGATGGACCTGGGTAATTTATTCCTTTACTAATATAGAGTGTTGTGCAGCTTTATTGAAAGAGGGCTTTGAGACTAGGAAACAGATTGTTTTCTTACTTTGGACTGGTTTTGGATACTGAGCTGGTCCAATGACTTGATGGCAGTGATGTGAAGATGGGAGATGGGAATTCAAATGAGGTCCAGGAGCGCTCTAGAGGTGATGCATTTAGGCTTTCACGAGGTGGGCAATGAGAGCACAAAGCTTGAGCATCTCCAGGTAGAACATGAGTGGTGACTCCAGCCTTGCGATCTGATTTTTTGCCTAATAGTTCCCGTCCCCTCTCTTCCAAATTGACCATTGGACAATGAAGAAATTAACGCTTCTCCCTTCAGTTGCCTTCCTCTCCAGAGTAATGAGAGCATTCCCTGACATGTGCTAAAATACTTACCCCCTCCCCTCCCGATATTCAAAGCTCCTTAACTGGCCAGACATGGCTGCTGACTATTTAAATATCATATCAGCATATAACCACTAATATTCAATGGGAGATAATCAGCTATATCACGTTAAAATTAGTAATTTATTTATTTGTTACATTTGTATCCCACATTTTCCCACCTATTTGCAGGCTCAATGTGGCATTCACTCTGCAGCTCCTCAGTACCTCTCCACTCTCACCTCGCCCTACATTCCTCCCCGGGAACTCCGTTCACTGGGTAAATCTCTCTTATCTGCACCCTTCTCCTCCACTGCTAACTGCAGACTCCGTTCCTTTTATCTTGCTGCACCATATGCCTGGAATAGACTTCCTGAGCCAGTATGTCAAGCTCCATCTCTGGCCGTCTTCAAATCTAAGCTAAAAGCCCACCTTTTTGATGCTGCTTTTAACTCCTAACCCTTGTTCACTTGTTCAGAACCCTTATTTTATCATCCTAACTTTAATATTCCCTTATCTCTTGTTTGTCCTGTTTGTCTGTCCTAATTAGATTGTAAGCTCTGTCGAGCAGGGACTGTCTCTTCAGGTTCAAGTGTCAGCGCTGCGTACGTCTAGTAGCGCTATAGAAATGATAAGTAGTAGTAGTAGTACTTACATAATACCGTAGAGGCGTTCGCCATCTCTGGTAAAGAAACAAGTACAAACAGTTATAGTGGTCGAAGAAGGTTCACGTGTTATTGGGATTCGTAGAGAGGAAAAGTTATGCAGTGTCTGTTTCAGGCTTTGGTTTCATTGTGTTGCAAGGTTTAGGCATCTAGGTTGGGTCGACGGGGTATGCCTTTTTGAACAGGTTAGTTTTTAGTGATTTCCGGAAGTTTAGGTGGTCGTACGTTGTTTTCACGGCTTTTGGTAGTGCGTTCCACAGTTGTGTGCTGATGTAGGAGAAGCTGGATGCATATGTTAGTTTGTATTTGAGTCCTTTGCAGCTTGGGTAGTGGAGATTTAGGTATGTTCGTGATGATCTGATTGTGTTTCTTGTTGGTAGGTCTATGAGGTCTGTCATGTAGCCCAGGGCTTCACCATAGATGATTTTATGTGCATATTTTGAAAGCAATACGTTCTTTTATTGGTAGCCAGTGTAGTTTTTCTCGGAGGGGTTTGGCACTTTCGAATCGTGTTTTCCCAAATATTAGCCTGGCTGCTGTGTTTTGAGTGGTTTGAAGTTTCTTAATGAGTTGTTCTTTGCATCCCGCATATAGTCCATTGCAGTAGTCTACATGGCTTAGTACCATTGTTTGTATCAAATTGCGGAATGTTTCCCTCGGGAAGAATGGTCTCACACGTTTGAGTTTCCACATTGAGTGGAACATTTTCTTTGTTGTAGAGTTAACTTGGCCCTCAAGTGTGAGGTTGCGGTCGATAGTAACGCCAAGTATTTTCAGGCTGTCTAAGATAGGGAGAGTGTGGTCTGGGGTGCTTATGTTTGTGGGTTTCTACGTATTGTGTTGGGATGAGAGGATAAGACAGTGTGTTTTATCTGTATTGAGTTTTAGTTGAAATGCAATTGCCCAAGATTTCATGATATTTAGGCTGAGCTTGATTTCATTGGAGATTTCAGTCATGTCGTGTTTGTATGATGGTTTGGCTGATTTTTTTTTTCTTTTACTAACTTCTTTGTAATTCCTGATGTTTTGTATCAGTATCTTTACTTTCACTGTATCTCGCCTTGAATCTCAAATTGAGGGAGTTGGCGGATGACAAATCCTCTATAACATAACAGCGCTTAACCGGATAAGTTTAGCAGTCAAATAGGATCACATAAATAGCTCTCCTATCTTTAACCGCTAAAAAGTTAACTGGTTAGTGCTAAGTATCGGCATAACCAGTTAACTTTTTAGCAGTTAAAAAAAACCCAATGCGGGTTGTCAGAAACAGCCTGGCATTGAATATCCAGGTTTAACGCTGGTGGAAGACAGCAAAAGCGCTGTCTGCCGCCAGCTGAATATTGGGCCCATAGTAAACAATTGTGGGGGGGTTTTATTTGGTTTTACTGTACTTATAAGGGTCAATTTAATAAAATGTGCCAAAATTTAGGCACTAAAATACAATGCACTGATCATGAATCTATAACAGCATCCACTACCCCAATTGTAGAGGACTCAAATACAAATCACTACATGCATCTACCTTCATATACCTCTGCACAAAATCATGGCATAAACTACCGAATGCTATAAAAACAACGCATGACTTGACAGCCTTCCGGAAGTTATTGAAGACGCACCTGTTCGAAGAGACTTGCAATAAAAATCCTCCTTAATGACTTGATTCCATTCTATATTTAAACCAACTAATACTGATCCCTTCTAATTTGATTATGTTAATCACATTATCACTATTGGTCATAATCTATCTACCTAATTTCTTACACAGTAATATGTTAAATTAGACCATACCTCTTACTCTGTTTATGATTATTGAGCCTGCAAATAGGTGGGAAAATGTGGGGTAATGCACAAATGTACAAATGCAGCAAATAAATAAATCTACGCAGTAACATTTAGGCCCACTTCCGGCATGTCAATAGCAAGAGTAAATAAACACATCTAAATATAGCACTTTAGCGAGTGAATGAGAGTATTCTATAATCTATGCACATAAATGTTTGTCACGCCCATGCCCTGCCCATGTGCCTCCCCCTGTGCATGCCCCCTTGTATTTACGCGCTATCCCATTGATTCTATAAAATTGGGCGCGGAGTCCAGATCGTCGCCCAAAACAATTAGTTTATGGGCTCCGATGATTGAATTATTGGAGTTAACAATCACTTAATTGGCGCTAATTATGATTTGGGGGCCAATCTGGGGACAAGCTATTCTGTAACAATTGGATCACACATGACTCAAAAGGGGCGTGGCCATGGGAGGGGCATAGGCAGGTCAGGGGTGTTCACAAAAAATGCACACAATCTTACAGAATGCTGGGGATCCATGCCCAATTTGCATGCCAGGATTTACACCAAGTTTCAGCCCAAAGTTGAGGGTGGAATTTGGTGCTCAACACTATTCTATAAATTATTATTATTTATTTTATTTGTACCCCGCGCTTTCCCACTCATGGCAGGCTCAATGCGGCTTACATGGGGCAATGGAGGGTTAAGTGACTTGCCCAGAGTCACAAGGAACTGCCTGTGCCTGCAGTGGGAATCGAACCCAGTTCCCCAGGACCAAAGTCCTCCACTCTAACCACTAGGCCACTCCTCTACTCTTCTGCTCATCCCAGAGTGTCCTTTATAAAATAATGTTGAGCGCTGATTTTTATTGGTGTCTTATTTTCGGTGCCATTTATAGAATTTCCCCCGTGCAACTTGCGCACCCAAAATGTAGAATACCAGTGACTGCATGTCTAGCATTTACGTATTTGACTGTTCCAGTCATGTACATAACTGTCAGTATTCTATACCCTAAGCGTGCAAATGATGCTTACAATTAGATACTAACTGCCCGATTTTCAGACCGCGGGAGATAGCCAGGCTGTCTCTCAAAGTCCGTGCTGATCCCAGATATATAATGCCAGACCATTTCCGATGACCGACATTAAATATCAGCTTTCACTTAGGCCGGTACGACTTTAACCAGCCAAGCTGATATTCAGCACTGGCCAGTTAAAGTCAGACTAGCCAAAGTTATTCCACTTATTGGCAGCCAAATATGGCTGGTTTGACTTTTAAATCAGCGGATAGCCAGTTATATCACTTGATATAACCGGCTTCTTTAAGCCATTAACTGACGATATTCAGAGCAGGATAGCCGGTTATCCGGTGCTGAATATTGCTCGATAGCGACCTAAGTGCAGTTTTAGTGGACATATCCTTTTATCGGTCTCTTAAGGTTATAGAATTAGAGGGATAACCCGTAACAAAATGAGAGCAAAATGAGGAAAAACAAAAATCACGGTACTGTTTATTTCTAATCTTTTCCTGCTTCTCTTTGATGATTCCAGGAAAGATTGAATTCACCTGGCAGGAAGTAATGATCGGGTTTGAGAGCTCCCTCCTCATGTTCCCCATAAACCTTCTCATCGTCCAGATCTTCAGAAACATTCGCCCACAGCAATCCAAAGAGCAGACAGAGAAGAAGCAAGGAAAGAGTGGTCGAGTGTCTCCCAACATCCCTCCCTCCCCTCAGAATACTCTGAGTGTTTCTCTTACCCCTGAAGCTGTGATGAAGGCAAGTCCTCAGGCCGTGTTCTGCAGACTACAGAGAATGTAAAGTTCAGAGAACACATCTACAAGGAAGAAAACAAAATTGTCTACTTCATATTACAAGCACATAGAAATACAAAAGTGTTAAGAGTCTGATGTATTTAAAGCACACTAACATTCACATAGGCAATACAATGCATTCTATATATATGCTATATACTGTATATATATATATATGTGTGTGTGTGTGTGCTATATATGCATGCTATATATATCTCACTCTACCATAATATCACTTTGATATTAATTGCAACTTGTATTTGTTCATACCGAAATCGGTTAACGCCGATTACGGTACCATGTAAGCCACATTGAGCCTGCAAAAAGGTGGGAAAATGTGGGATACAAATGCAACAAATAAATAAAATAAATAAATAACTGCAAAGGACACATGCTAATGGCAAGCATTTTCACTTGTTATTTAAGGCTCCTTTTACTAAGCGGGGGTAAGCCCAATGCGGGCTTACCGCTCGCTATACAGGAAGTACCGCCGGGCTACCGCAGCAGCCTGGCGGTACTTCCCACCCCTAGTGCCCCGTCATTTCCGGTGCTATAAAAATGTATTTATTTTGTAGCACCAAAGTGTACCCGCTGGTAAGCAGGCGGTGTCCAATAAAAAAAGGTATCATCTTATTTTCTTTTCCATGTTTTATTTTTGTTTTATTTCTATTGATTACCTTTAAAAGTGGACTAACACGGCTCCCACACCTCTCTAATTAAACTCTGGAATTCGTTGCCAGAGAATGTGTTGAGGACAGTTGGCAGGGTTTAAAGGGGGTTCGGATACATTCCTAGAGGAAAAGTTCAAGGGCCATTGTTGAGATGGACTTGGGAAAAGTTCCACCGCTTGTTTCTGGGATGGGCAGCATGGGATGTGTTGTGCCGTTTTGGGATCTTGCCGGGTTACTTGTGGCCTGGATTGGTCACCTTTGGGGATGGGATGCTGGGCTTGATGGACCTTCGGTCTGTCCCAGTATGGTAACACTGGGACAACTACTAACACATATGTAAAAATATTAGTAGTTGTGGCAACCATCCTTCAAAAATAATTTCCTGTTCACCCTTATCTGGACAACTGTTTAAGAACGTCATCTTACCAAGAGAGCCTTCAAGTTACTTCCAGAGTAATCGGTTTGCTTCAAACCTTAGGTGATGTGAGTCAACCTTGCATAGTCGCTGAACTCTCGCTCAGTCTCTCAAATAGTTGGGCATCTTGTTAAATACCTCGGACAGGAAAGATTTCCTTCTAATACCACTCAAAAATTCAGGCGCAAATAAGCCACCTCCTCCTCCAAGTGCATGGGATTACGTTCAAGTCCTAAGAACCATGGCATTCACATAGGATATGCTCCCTTGGGGCGAAATCTCATGTGACCACTTCAAGTGTCTTTGCTGAACCAATGGTCCCCCACTACTCTGGACTACAACTTTCATCTTCCTGAGATCATTCCAGCGAAGTGCAGCTCTTCTGGTAGCTTCAGATATCCAGCCTTCAAAAGGGCCTTCCTCTTGCTCCTCCGAACTGGTTAGTGGTGACAGTGGATGCCAGCCTTACTGGCTTGGGTTTCTTTTGACTTCACGCAACCCAGGGTCATTGGAGCAGGAGGTATTGGCTGGAGACCATTAGTCGTCTGGAGCTGAGGACAGTTGGAAAAGCATTACAGGCTTTCAAACATTTGCTTCAGGGGAGTGCAGTGAGAATTCTGATTAATGCAACAGCAATCTGTAATGTCAACGGACAAAGGAAGATTGAGGAGCACTTGCTTAGCAAAGAAAGCCCACTTGCTCTTACACAGGGTGAAGCATGCTTCTCTAATTTCAGCAGCTCATATATCGGGCACTTTGAACACTCAAGTGGACTTCCGCAGCGGAAACCCCTGGATCTGGGAGAGTAGCAACTTTCGAGAGAGGCATTCACATTAATAACTTTGCTGTGGGGTGTCCCAGTGATGGACCTAATGGGTACCAGAAACAGTGCCAAAGTCAGCAGGTTCTTGAGCCGTTGGAAGGAGTTTAGAGAAGGGCATTGAAGTCCTCTATTCAATTTATGACCAGTCAATGAATTTGTTTGCTGCTTTTTATCAGGGAGCAGTAAGTCTTATAGCTCCACACTGGTCAAGAAAGCCTTAATATGCAGATCTCGTATGTCTTCAAATAGACTCCCCCTATCTGGCTGCCAAGTCAGAGGCCCGCTAACCTAGGGACCTATTGTGATGGAAGATCTATCCCCCTTGGTCTTACAGCCTAACTCTTGAAAGGTCAACGTTGAGAGAAAAGGAATATTCCTTAGCCATCCAAACTTGTCAAGATGCTCGCGTCATGCGCGCCTACTAGCAGATATACAATGCTCAGTCGCTGCTTTGTATTTCTAAGAAACCTGTGCAGTAGCCAGCCAGTATTTCTCAGACTCCCAGGAGATGTTTGGACGTGCAGTCTTTGCTGGTCTTGTAGGCCCAGGGAGGTGTTCATTTCCCTTTCCCTTCCCCTTTCTTGGAGGAGGAATTTCTTGGTTTAACCTTTGATAAGGATAGCTTTCTTCTGAATTAAAACAAAACAAAAAAAAACCCTAGTCCTTTGGTCTCTGCCTTTTTTGATGTTGGGGGTGCTGGCCCATGGGGGTAGATGAGGGGGAGTGTTACTCTCCAGGCACTTCGGATGGTGTCCTCAGTGAGCTTGGGGAGGATGACCCTTTGGACTCTGCTGCAGAGCAGGACAGCGTGATTCCAGGGGAGGATCATTCAGTGCTCCGCATCTTTCATAGGGAGGAGCTCTCGGAGCTTATTGATCAAGTGGTCACTACTCTCAAGTCTGAGCCGGCCGAAGCTCCCGTGGGGGAGGTAAAGCAGGTTAACTAAAGGTTAAGGGCATTAGGAAGTATTTTTTCATGGAGAGGGTGGTGGATATGTGGAATGCCCTCCCATGGGAGGTGGTGGAGATGAAAATGCTAATGGAATTCAAACATGCTTGGAATAAACACAAAGGAATCCTGTTTAGAAGGAATGGTTCCATGGAATCTTAGCGGAGATTAGGTGGCAACACCGGTAATTGGAAACAAAACGGGAGCTGGGCAGACTTCTACGGTCTACGCCCTGATCGTGACTGAATAGATAGGGATGGGCTGGAGTGTAAATTTTAAGGGGCTTCGATGTTAGCTTCAGAACTTAGTACAAGAACAGTACTGGGCAGACTTCTACAGTCTGTGCCCTGAGAAAGGCAAAGACAAATCAAACTCGGGTATACATATAAAGTATCACATACCATGTAAAATGAGTTTATCTTGTTGGGCAGACTGGATGGACCGTACAGGTCTTTATCTGCTGTCATTTACTATGTTTACTATATGCATATATGTGCACATTTACACGCATATATTGTGGCATGCTGCCTAAGTGCTATTCTGCAAATAACTTACTTAACTTACTTAGCACATTGCAAGGGGGCATATGCAGGGGAGGAGCATGAGCAAATGAGGCAGGGCTCCTATTTACGCATATATACTGGTGACTTGATATAATGCACTTAGATTGAATGTGGACCCACATACAACATGAACAGCCTAGGGACCCCAAGTTATCATCCTGCCTCTTCAGATCTTATTGAGTTAAATTGGCAATTAATAGCACAGCACAGGGTCCACGCATGTGCTATCAATAAAACTGTCAGCTCTTCCCGTATTTTCTCACATTTGTCGCATTGTACAATTTGCTGAAGCATAGCGCCAACAAATGTCTTCTAAAGGTAAATGAAATCAATGGATGATCAAAGAAAACCTAAATGCACTGGATAAGTTGAAGATAGGCCTTACCAAGGCAAATGTGTCTCGTGAGCTTGGTGTTGGGGAGTCAACACTTCGTAGGTGGATAAAGGAAGAGCCCAAGTTAAAGGAATCCATCTTAGATTTCGACAAGAGTAAAGGACTGCAAAGGAAGAGATTAAAACCCAACACAGACAATGACTTAGATAAGGCTATGTTCACATGGTTCTAACAGGAAAGGGCAGAAGGTCCGCCAATTTCCATATCTACTTCCAGGGCTACTATACTTCATAAATCTGAGACAAAACCTTGACAGTGAGCTAGGAACTTCAAGGGGTTTTAAAGCAATACATAGTTATGGCATTTTAAACGTCAACACAGGATTTGGCAAGTTCCATATCAGCAGAAATTCATTCAGTCTACACAGCTGCTTCTAATGACTCCAGATAAACTACACACCTTAATAGATGACAATGGATACTCTCCAGAGCAAATCTATAATGCAGATGAAACCAAGCTCTGTTACAGAATACTTTCAGACAAAATTGATGAGCAAAATGCAGAGGGTTTCAAGCATATGAAGGACCATGTGACACTGCTTTTTTGTGTGAACAAAGCGGGTTCACACAAACTGAAACCACTCTGCATTGAGAAGTCAATGTCCCCATGCTGCTTTCATCACAAAAATACGAACGTGCTAGCATTCATATACAACAACAGCAAAAATGCTTGGATGATGTCAGACACATTTCAAGAGTAGATTCATAAGCATTTTGTGCCGTCTGTTTGGGCTCATATGAGGTGGCTTAAACTCGAGCCAAATGCAGTCCTCCTTGACATCTATCCTGCGCACTCTTATGTGAAAATGGTTACCAGCAAAGATGACAAAAATCAAGGTAAGCTGTCTACCCAAGAACACCACCTTCAAAATACAACCATTGGACCAGGGAATGATTTTCCCTTTTAAGATGAATTATTAGAAGGTCCTGGTGAAGAAGATTGTGGAAGACCACATCACTGTGAGCAAAGTGATGAAGGAACTCAGTCTCCACGATGTGTTCAAATTGGGAGAAATAGCATGGAATGCTATAACCACATCTGCCATTGAGAAATGCTGGGAACATGGCCTGAAAACAGCTTTCAAACTGGTCACCCTTCATGGTGGAGATAGTGATGAAGACGATGACTTTGAAGGCTTTACAGAAGAGGAGATCAAAGAATCAGAAGAAGTCTCTGTTGACATTGACAAGCAGAGATAACTTAGAGGAGTGGGTGGACATTGATGATCAGTGTCCAACTTATGAAAATATAATTGACAAAGTGATTGCTGAACATACAGTACTCAGATGATGAAGACGAGGAACCAGATCAACCACT
Source organism: Microcaecilia unicolor (assembly GCF_901765095.1). NCBI lineage: Eukaryota > Metazoa > Chordata > Amphibia > Gymnophiona > Siphonopidae > Microcaecilia > Microcaecilia unicolor. The sequence continues at coordinate 340,639,314 of NC_044035.1, read as the reverse complement.
CCCAAAGGTGGCTCAAGCAGTTCAAGAACTGGAACTTGGAATTAGGTGGCTAGTTAATAAATTTAAAAGCGATGTGTATGTCTTCAGTTGTGATTCTGATTGAGCGATGCATTGTAGTTAACCTTAATTCAAAGGAGAAAGGGTTCCTCCTTACAACGCAGCCTCATGTACAATGCAGTTGAATTTTTTGGACCCCGAAGACCAAATTATATCGAGTCACCAGTGTATCTTATAGAATACTGAAAATTACCTGCATCTCTTGCTCCGTAGCTGTTTATTTGATAATGAAATAATTATTTGGCATTACACTACAAGTAGATTTACGATATGTATTTCCAGTCCACTGATGTAATATGCAAGTTCTTATTTTGTCTTTGTAGGATATTAGGAGGATTGGCAATTCATTATTTAAAACCATGAAAACACCTCTGCCACCATCAAAAGTGGACTTTGGAAAATCTACAGACATCAACCAGCTTCTGGCCTTGGTAGAGGACATTATTCGCCAGCAGAATAGAGTTGGGCAGGAATTTTATGATGAGCATAAAAAGGAGACACATTTGATCCTGTCTTTGGGATCACTGGATTTACAAGGTAAGCCCAGAGGCAGTGCTAAATTTATAGGCTGAGATCAACAGAAATTTTGTCGTATTTAGGAAGCTTTGGCAGCACATAAGCTCTCACTCAGCCATTCCTGTTGGGCAGCTTGGGGCATTTCTATAGATGAGATCTATAGAAATGACAGTAAGCATGAAAGATGATCAGCACAGGACCTGAAGAATACACCATTCTCACATGAGCTATAACCAGGCTTTTTTTTGAGGGGGTACTCGGGGGTACTGAGTACCGGCACCTTTTCCACTGTCTGCTAAACTTGACCCATGGTTCTTGTATTTTAATGAAAGAGCTCAGGTTCTACATACAAATTCTGCCTTATCATAGATTCTATGACTGGTTGCAGGGGTCCTGGCTATTGTGGGGTGAGTCCCTCAATTATCATTCCACCCCTAACGGGTGGTCTGGCATTTGAGTACCGGTACCTTTTTTGCTAGACAAAATGCACTGGCTATAAATATCTACTACCTGGCCTTTCTCTCCTTCTATTTAAATATATAGAACATGGTTTATGGTTTATTACCATAGTAGGCTCTACGCACGTGCGGCATGTGCCCAAATGAAACTACCGCTAGGCCAGCGCACCCTCCCCCTCCGGCAGTAATTTCAGATTTGGAGCATGCCCATAACACTTGGATGAATTCTTCTATTCGTTGCTCTGTGGCATCATTTATACTAATGCTTGTAACTATTTTTGGGCCCTGTTTACTAAGGCGCGTTAGTGGGGGGAGGGTTTTGGCTTTAGAGTTTAATAATTTTTATTGATAAATGCATATATGAAACAATTCCATGCCAATCGGTATAACTTTGGTAATAAGCATTTCAAACCTGTACTAATACAGCTAAACAGCTATCATCAACATTTTCTTTTGTTTCCCCCCTCCCCCCCTACCTTCCCCCCTCCTCCCCTTCCATATTAATATATTGATTAACTTTGGCATATATATGCAAAAGTGCTGTACATAACTATTGTCAAGAAATCTATATATTAACTTTGAAATGTATCAAGTAGCAACCTGGGCATTATTCAACAACATTTTTTAAAAATAAAATGTAGACTGCTGACAACATTCTGTGGTCTTGGTTTTGTATTTCATTGCTCTACTAATTTCATTTCTTCCCCGCCCTATACTGTAATTCTGCCAATCACCCACTAAGCAGGAGAAACATATCGCATCCGTGTGGTGCCACTATCTCTGTCCCACCCCCAGAAGCTTCCCCCCCCCCATACTGTGCCTACCCCCTCATCCCTTCCCCCCTTCCAACGCGCGTTAGTGTTTTTAATGCGCCTACAATTAGCATGCGCACTAACTGTGTAGGAACCTATAAGGATATTGTAGGCGCGTACATGGTTAATGCGCATTAAAAATGCTAATGCGCCTATAACGCGGCTTAGTAAACAGGGCCCCTTGTGTGTGAAAATAAAACCCCAAATTTGTTTTTGAAAAGCATGCATCATGCATTTCTTCTATGAAAGAAGTGATCCAGCACATGGCAGAGACGATGCTGATGTCAACATTTCGCTTCTAAACTCATGTTGTTTTTATTCCCTGTTTTCTGGAGAAAAATCAAGGAGCCCCACTCCCACACCAGAGAAAGGAGTGGGCGGCAAGCTGAGACGCAGCGAGCATAATCGTTACCTATACATTCAACTGCAGCATGTGGAGAAGGAGCTGGAGCTTCTGGGGCCACACAAGTTCCGGGACCCCCGGAGCTACAGCCAGGCTGTCCGGCAGGTGCAACACATGAAGGGCCTACTAGAGAGCCAGATGTCCTCCGGCTCCACCAGCGAGAGGTAGTATTGCTCTTTGATTTAATAAAACAGAAGGTGGTCGTCAACACATGTAAGACAACCAGTCCCCATTTACCAGGCCCTGAATGATTAAGATTAAATTATATATATATATACAGTGGGGGAAATAAGTATTTGATCCCTTGCTGATTTTGTAAGTTTGCCCACTGACAAAGACATGAGCAGCCCATAATTGAAGGGTAGGTTATTGGTAACAGTGAGAGATAGCACATCACAAATTAAATCCGGAAAATCACATTGTGGAAAGTATATGAATTTATTTGCATTCTGCAGAGGGAAATAAGTATTTGATCCCCCACCAACCAGTAAGAGATCTGGCCCCTACAGACCAGGTAGATGCTCCAAATCAACTCGTTACCTGCATGACAGACAGCTGTCGGCAATGGTCACCTGTATGAAAGACACCTGTCCACAGACTCAGTGAATCAGTCAGACTCTAACCTCTACAAAATGGCCAAGAGCAAGGAGCTGTCTAAGGATGTCAGGGACAAGATCATACACCTGCACAAGGCTGGAATGGGCTACAAAACCATCAGTAAGACGCTGGGCGAGAAGGAGACAACTGTTGGTGCCATAGTAAGAAAATGGAAGAAGTACAAAATGACTGTCAATCGACAAAGATCTGGGGCTCCACGCAAAATCTCACCTCGTGGGGTATCCTTGATCATGAGGAAGGTTAGAAATCAGCCTACAACTACAAGGGGGGAACTTGTCAATGATCTCAAGGCAGCTGGGACCACTGTCACCACGAAAACCATTGGTAACACATTACGACATAACGGATTGCAATCCTGCAGTGCCCGCAAGGTCCCCCTGCTCCGGAAGGCACATGTGACGGCCCGTCTGAAGTTTGCCAGTGAACACCTGGATGATGCCGAGAGTGATTGGGAGAAGGTGCTGTGGTCAGATGAGACAAAAATTGAGCTCTTTGGCATGAACTCAACTCGCCGTGTTTGGAGGAAGAGAAATGCTGCCTATGACCCAAAGAACACCGTCCCCACTGTCAAGCATGGAGGTGGAAATGTTATGTTTTGGGGGTGTTTCTCTGCTAAGGGCACAGGACTACTTCACCGCATCAATGGGAGAATGGATGGGGCCATGTACCGTACAATTCTGAGTGACAACCTCCTTCCCTCCGCCAGGGCCTTAAAAATGGGTCGTGGCTGGGTCTTCCAGCACGACAATGACCCAAAACATACAGCCAAGGCAACAAAGGAGTGGCTCAGGAAGAAGCACATTAGGGTCATGGAGTGGCCTAGCCAGTCACCAGACCTTAATCCCATTGAAAACTTATGGAGGGAGCTGAAGCTGCGAGTTGCCAAGCGACAGCCCAGAACTCTTAATGATTTAGAGATGATCTGCAAAGAGGAGTGGACCAAAATTCCTCCTGACATGTGTGCAAACCTCATCATCAACTACAGAAGACGTCTGACCGCTGTGCTTGCCAACAAGGGTTTTGCCACCAAGTATTAGGTCTTGTTTGCCAGAGGGATTAAATACTTATTTCCCTCTGCAGAATGCAAATAAATTCATATACTTTCCACAATGTGATTTTCCAGATTTAATTTGTGATGTGCTATCTCTCACTGTTACCAATAACCTACCCTTCAATTATGGGCTGCTCATGTCTTTGTCAGTGGGCAAACTTACAAAATCAGCAAGGGATCAAATACTTATTTCCCCCACTGTATATATATATATATATATATATATATATATATATATATATATATATATATATATATATATATATATATATATATATATATATATATGAGAGAATAAATGAAAAAAACTCTGAAGGGAAATTTCAATGTCCACAAAATAAAATCCCACAGAGACTAGTGATATTTTCAAAGAAAATCCATAATCTTAAACTATATATTTAAATTTTTATATTGAGCTCATATTTCTTGGTGAGACAAGAGACCCATTGGTCTTCTGGAATGTCCACATTGTGTTTCAATTGTTGCACTTTTTATAACAGTTTTTATCCCAATCATACTTGACACCATCGATATCACAAAAATTATTTTTAAAATGTTTGACTTATCTTCAATCACTGTCATGGGGGCACTGGCTGATATTCAGACTGGTACCCAGTTAGTCCTGTAGATAAAGTTAGGATGCCTTTTTTTTTTGTCCTAACTTTATGCGCTTACTTAATTGGCCCAAGCTCCTCCCACAGACTGACCCAGCACTAACTGGACAATGCCGCAGCAGTCCGAACTGTTATCGAGTAGCACTGCCTGGTTAAGTGCTTCTGAATATCGCTAGACCAGCAACAAGAGAAGGGAGACCGAAAATGGTCCATCAAGGTCTAGAGTAAAAATTCTTTTATTGATGTAGCAACAACATAGGAGGGGTTAAAAAAAAATTGGCCAACTCGGCCAAGTTTTGCCCTACCCTGGGCTGCATCGGGGGCAAGTGGTTCCAAACTGGTGCAATGTCATACAAACACCAAACCATTCTGAATATTGACCACGAGGTGTTTTTCTTCTTTGTTTTGAATTGGTAGGTTTCATCTGCCCCTTCAGGCTTCCTGCTCACCTAGAACCACCATAACCACAGTTTGCAAAGCGAAACAAAGTAACCGCTGAGCTACAACCAACCCAAGACATAAGCATCGCCACACTGGGACAGACCAAAGGTCCATCTAGCCCAGCACTCTGTCTCTGACAGTGGCCAATCCAGGTCACAATCACCCGACAAGATCCACGGAGCAAAGCATTTTGTACTGCTTGTCCCAGGAATAGTGGATTTTTCCCTATGTCCATTTAATAACATTCTATGGCCTTTTCCTTCAGGAAGCTGTCCAAACCTTTCTTAAACTCTGCTAAGCTAACCACCTTAACCACATTCTCCGGCAACAAATTCCACCACTGGGATCCATCACCATGAGCCTCCATTTCAAACCCTCTCTCAGACACACCTAGTCTAGTCATTGCAATGGAATTCCTTGGATGGAACAATATATCAAAGCTCCATCTGTAATGCAATCATAGCCCCGAATCCTGCCCTCACATATTACCCTTAATTGATGGCTCTAACTCCCTTCCTCCAGGATTGTGAAATCTGCCTCTGTAGAGTCCTTTGCCCCGGTCAACTCAGAGGAGTCGATATTCAAAGTGGTTCAAATGACCAGGAGAGGCTCCTGGCTGTTTAAATAACTTGTCTGGGCCTAACCAATATTGAGCAGTACTTAATTAGTTAGTGCCACTGAATCTCCGCAGTTAGCACCCAAGCTGAAACTGGCTAATTTTTCGGTGGTCAGGAGCAGAGTCAATGCTTATTTTATTTGATACATATGTATCCCACATTTTCCCACCTATTTGCAGGCTCAATGTGGCTTATATAGTGCCGGAGAGGCATTTGCAGGCTCTGGTGTGAACAAATACAAAGTGGTGATGTGGTAGGATAGAGGTCATGTGGCACAGCCACATTAGGGAATTATAGAGCGGAAGAGTTGAGTTATGTCCATTACGTTCTTTAGTTTTGTTGTCTTGCAGAGATCAGGCATTTAAGTTGGATTGGTGGGGTATGCCCTTTTGAACAGGTCAGTTTTTAGTGATTTCCGGAAGTTCAGGTGGTCGTACGTCGTTTTCAAGGCTTTTGGTAGTGCGTTCCACAGTTGTGTGCTTATGTAGGAGAAGCTGGATACATAGGTATTCATTGTGGATATCCTGAAAACCTGACTGGCAGGGGAACCCCCTGGACCAGGTTTGGGAATCACTGCTTTAGTGCGTGGGAGAGTCTCATGTTAGAACGCTTAAGTCCCAGGCTCAATGTGGCTTACAATACATCATGAGTGGTGGAAATATAATAGAAAATAGAAAAGGATCTTGGGCAACATGATAATGATAAAACATGATATTATTATAACAAGCAGATATTGTAAGATAGTTCTGAATTTATGTGGAGGAGTTGTGTATATTCATATTGGTTGGTCTTTGTGGTATGCCTTGTTAAAGAGATGGGTCTTGAATAGTTTGCGAAAGTTCATTAGTTTGTAGATCGCTTTTAAGTTGTGCGGCAGTGCGTTCCATAACTGTGTGCTCAAGTAGGTAAAGTCTGACGCGTGCATTAATTTGTATTTTAGACCTTTGCAGTTGGGGAAGTGCAGATTAAGGAATGTGCGGGATGATCTTTTAGCATTCCTGGGTGGTAAGTCTATCAGGTCTGACATGTAGGCTGGTGCGTCTCCGTGAATGATTTTGTGAACTAGGGAGCATATTTTGAACGTGATGCGTTCTTTAAGTGGGAGCCAGTGTAGTTTTTCTCGTAGGGGTTGAGCACTTTCATATTTTGTTTTGCCGAATATGTTAGTAATAGGGAGCAATTCTACATGGTGTCCAGAAAAAACAAGACCCCTTATGCAGTTAAACGCAGATATTCAGTACTTAATTGCATAAGTAACTGCGTAAATAGGACTGAAAAAAACGCAATCCTATCTTTATGTGGTTCACCTTGTTTATTTATTTATTTACTAGCCATTGAGCCTGTTAAAACGGGCTAGTATGGGGTTTTGGTAAGGCCCCCTCCCCTCGCCGCTGCCCCTCCCCCCCCCGAGGTCGCCGCTACCCCTGCACCCGGCCCGAGCCCTCTCTTCGGTATTGAACTTACATCGGCGAAACGCAGGCAGCACGCAGATCAGCTGAGCTCCCGTCGGCCTTCCTTCTCTGCCTCTGTCCCGCCCTCGTGTGACGTAACGTCGGCAAGGGCGGGATACAGGCAGGGAAGAAAGGGCGACGGGAGCTCAGCTGTTCTGCATGCTGCGTTTCGCCAATGTAAGTTTAATACCGAAGAGCGTGCTCGGGCCAGGTGGAGGGGGGCGGCGGCAACCTCAGGGGGGGAGCGGTAGCGACATCAGCGGCTTTGCACAGTTTCCCTCTCTGTCCCGCCCCCGTCATCGCGTATTGACGCGGGGGCGGGACAGAGAGGGAAGTCTCTACTGCGCATTTGCGAGTGAGTACTCGCCATTTATATGTTTGATTTGTTCATTCATTCATGCTTATATCCCACAATTATCCCAAAACAAGTTTCAGTTCAATGTGGCTTGCAGTTAACCGGAGAAATTACAGTAATGTTTTACAGTTACAAAGCAGTATAGGACATCAGTAACATGTAAAATTAACCATAATATTTTTTGAAAAGGTAGGTTTTTAACTCTTTTCTGAACTGAAGATAGTTTGTAATGCTTCTTGTGTCCTTGGGTGTTGAATTCCACCATTTAGAACCCAGATAACTAAATCCAGTCATATAGATGAATTGGTAAATTATGTTTCTGCAGTTGGGTAAGTGAAGTATTAAGTAGCCTCTGGTTCCTGGACTTCCATTTCTTGGTGAACATTCAATCAAGTCCAGCATGTAATCAGGAGACATCCCAAACAATATTTTGAAAATGAGAGTGCTAGTTTTAAAATAAATAATCTGGCTTTAATTGGGAGCCAATGTAGCGTTACAAACAATGGGTTTACTCTTTCCTATTTTGACTTTTTGAATATCAGTCTTGCTGCCGTGTTTTGAACGGTCTGCAGCAATTTTAGTAAGTTTTCTTTGCATCCTACGTATTCTGCATTGCAATGATGTAATTGGGACAATATCAACGATTGTACTATGAGATGAAATGAAAGCTGAATATTGTACTTAACTGCATAAATGTTAGCTGGCCGAGTATGCCCGGATATTCAGTGCCGGTGCCTGGATATGACCCAGCATTGAATATCTGGGGTAATGCCAGCAGTGGCTGAATATCTGCCCTGGAAAGTATAAGGCCTAAGTAAGGGGTTAAAGTCAGGACCTTCCACATGAAAATGTATAACACTTATCATTATTAAAATGACTTGGGAAAAATCCACTGCTTATTTCTGGGATAAGCAGCATAAAATGTATTGAACTTTTTGGGGATCTTGCCGGGTATTTGTGACCTAGATTGACCACTGTTGAAAACAGGACGCTGGGCTTGATGAACCTTTGGTCTGTCCCAGTGTGGCGATACTTATGTACTTATGTACTTGAGCCACTGGGTCAACCCAAGGTGTTTGTCTTCATTTGAATGTCTTTATTGGTTATTCTATTTTAAAACAAGCAACCTTAGAAACAGTTAGGCCAATGGCTTCAATTTACATCCTGTGTTTTGCGGATCTCTATCAGTTTAATTAACAAATTCCATTTGCTTGAAATTGTAGGTGTTCATCAACTCCCAGTCTCTGTGACGAAAGTAAGAAAGGCTCATCAGCCAAAGGGTTGCCGTGGTGGTTTGTTTTCATTGGTTGGTTTCTTGTGGCTCTCACCAGTGGTGTGTCTTCCTTTTTCACCATGCTCTATGGCCTACATTATGGCAAAGATAGCTCCATCAAGTGGCTGATCTCCACGGTGATTTCATTCTTTGAGAGTCTTTTCATCACACAGCCTTTAAAGGTAACATTCCTACAACATGAACAATAAATATGATTTCTCAAAAGAGATCTTTTGCCATGACTAGGAGAGGAAGGCACAAAGCTTACATTTTCAGGCCTGCCAGAGCTCATAAAAGTTTTCTTCTGTATTAAGTTCAGTTTTTAACTTGTTCAACATCTCATGGACAAGAAGACCCACTGAAAAGTTAAGTTTGTGTAAACATGTAAAGTGTGCATGGTACACAGATCTCATTGGCAGCAGTGATGGGGTCTTGTGCCCACAGTTTCAGTGCCAGAACAAGATAGTTTGGTACCAGGGGCATGCTATAGGAAATGCACCCTCTGACCACTGCTCCAATGTTCAAGGTATTTACGTGCATTAAAGATTTTCTTGAACTAAGATTAAATATATTTCTGTGGTTCAGCAGTTTCTTCCTGCTTCTTTGGGTTTCCGCCTCAGGCAGAACCAGACTGTATTAGGCTATGGCACCTTGAACCTTCACCTCACCCACCTAGAGGTCTTCCCTCATTTTTATGTCCCCATCCCAAAACAGTCCAAGCCGTGGAACAACAATCCATGGAAGGGATCATAAACCACAACTTCTGTAATGTGGACCCTTAACTCTACTAGGGGTCACTGTAGAGCAGGGGTCCTCAATCTAGTCATCGGAACACACCAAGCAAGCCTGACTTTCAGGACACTCAAAATGAATATGCATAAGACAGATTTGCATACAATGGAAACAGTGCATGAAAAATTTAATGCATATTCATTATGGATATCTTGAAATCAAGACTGGATTGGTTTGTCCTGAGGACTGGGTTGAGAACCCTTGCTACAGAGTGAGGGCTGAAACTCCTTCTCCTTTCCTTTCCTTTCCTTTCCTCTCCTCTCCTCTCTCCCCCACCCCACCCTACCGTGCCCTGCCTCATCCCTGTTAACACTGCTTCTACAGCATCCCTAACCCAGCCCAGGTCAACTTGGCTCAGAAATCAAACCCACACCTACCACATAGCAGTGTACAATACTACCATTGAGCCTATGGGGAGCCTTCAAATAGGGAGTTTATAAGATTCATACATAATTGAGTCATTGTTTTGCAGGTGTTGGGCTTTGCTGCTTTCTTTGCACTCGTTCTGAAGAAAGTTGAACATGAGGATGGAGAGGAGACAACCATTGATGGACCTGTGTCAGGTTTAGGTAAATAATTTTTCTGAAGATTAAATACTAGGGGGTTGGTATTTTAAAAAAAGCTGAGCTAGCTCCTATAGATATATTCCTAAATTAGGCCCCTAAATTTGTACCCTATTTTCTGCCAAACTTTGGAGCCTAAATTATCAGTTGAAAATTCACCTTAATTTAAGATCTTAAAAATTCATGCTTATAAATTGAAGCCTGCCGTTCATTTGCCTAGATTTATAAGCCTAATGCCCATTATCTTGGCTGCAGCCGATAGGTGGAGCTTGTCACCCTATGAATTACATTGTTTTGGGTGTACCAAGATGGTGGTGGCTGCACTGGAGAGAATGAAAGCCTCCTTGGGTGAACCGGCTTCAGATGTGTGATTTTACACCATCTCATGTTCATTAAACCTCCTTGGGACCACACAAATGGCAGTTTTATCTGTGCTACTTAGCTATGTGTGTGCCAGCATTAAATATCAGCCAGCATCCTCATAACTTCAGGGTGGTTGCTGACCCCAGATATTCAATGTCTATTTCTGAATAGCTTTCAGGCTTGCAGGTGGTATATAAGAAATTAAAATAAATAAGTATCAGGGCTTAATTCTGCCAGTAGCTATTAACAGCTTAAAACTACTGACTACCATGGGCTGAAAATCAGTTGGAGAGGGGGTAGAGTTCATTATAGCTCCCAATAATTTTGGAAAATGCCAAATGTTGCCTCAAGTGATGTCTTCCAGCAGTACGTGATGAGTGTATCATGGCAGTATATCTATATATATAAAACTCACCCTCAACGTTCTATTGGCTGCTGATGTCACTGAAGCCAAGGTTCGTATGTTCAAAGCTCTGAAGCCTCGAAAATCACAGTCTGTGGGCCCCGCCCTCGCGTCAAACGTTATGACGTTGAGGGCGGAGCACATTCTCAGCTCCAACGTTGTACTCCACTGTAGCTCTGCTCCGCCCTCGCGTCAAAACATGATGACATCGAGGGCGGAGCACACGTTACTTCGCCAGGTCAGTGGGGTGGGGGGGGGGCTGCCGACACATGGATACACAAAGGGACGGGGGGGAGCCTTGCTAGCGCCCGTTTCATTGCGATTTGAAACAGGCCTTCGTTACTAGTTATAATAAATGCTAAGGTTCACCTTACAGTAGGGTTTCCTATCCAGTATATATACCAATTCATTCACAATGGGGCAGTTTTGAAATAGCTCATGGCTTTTATAGATCTGTGAGGACATTGTCTCTGTAGGCCTGCAAGCCCATTTTCAAAGGGAAACTTCATGTCGGGTTTCCTTTTGAAAATTGTGCTGGCTATGGCAAAAGGATTACATTTACAGCTCTTTTTACCATTGGGAGCAGGACACGCCTAAATTTTACCTGTCTCCATATAGTTTGTTACCTAGCACAGGGCTCTAAGTAGAAATATGCTGAGGACACCCCACCAAAATTGTAATTATACTATTTAGATGTCATTCCAAACAAACACACGTGATGTTTTATATAATATTGTCAATTCTATCAATCAATAAAGTTTGCAAAATTAGTTTGCGGGTGTTACCGCAGAACTGAATATTTCTATAGGAAGGGTTCCAGTGGCGTTCCTAGGGGGGCTGACACGCGGGGCGGATCGCCGATGCGCCCCGCCCCCCCCCACCCCGGATGCAGTGCGACCCCCCCGGCGAAAGGACACAGACCCCCGCAAAAGAACCCCCCCCAGGTGCACGCCGCTGGGGGGGGGTGCCGCGCGCGCCTGTCCTTTGTTCGTTCCATGCTCCCTCTGCCCCGGAACAGGAAGTAACCTGTTCCGGGGCAGAGGGAGCATGTAACGAACGAAGGACAGGCACGCGCGGCATCCCCCCCAGCGGCGTGCACCCGGGGCGGACTGCATCCACCGCCTTTCCCCCTAGGAACGCCACTGAAGGGTTCTATAGGAAGCTGTGGCCAAAAGCAATGCAGGACTGTGGACACACCTCTTTGAACAAACCGATGTCAACCCTAGGGATACAGGATCCATTATACCCTGAAGTTACTGTAAGTACTGATCGTTGTTTAGATTTCACCTGGATGGTCTTCAGGGTTGTCTATAAGGATCGATTTCTGTGGGGGTCGTCAGAGGGTATATATAAAAAAAGGGGGTGGTCTGTACAGCCTGTAACATCTGTTCGAGCCGGACACAGTTTATTTTAGTTTGGTGTGCCCCACTTAGTGTGTAGTAAGGAAAACAGGGGTTTAAAAAAAAAAATCTTTTGTTTTTCTCACTCAATAGTGAGTTTTTGCGTTTGATTGGTTTTCCCCTCTTCTTTTCCTTACTGGAACCGATGATAGTAATGGACTAATCAGATAGTGGTGGTTTAATACGTTTGTATTTTTCCCTATCTGGAGGTCTGAGGTTCCCATTTGCATAAATATTCAGTTCTGGGGTAACACCCGCAAACTAATTTTGCAAACTTTATTGATTGATAGAATTGTCATTATTGTGGTTTGCATTTCCCTGTGTCAACATAGAGTTTATCTTATATAATATTGTGCCAGTTAGCTACACATAAGGACTATAGCAAAAATCGAAGCTGCGCTGTCTAAGTTTAGGTGGAAAATCGTTAATTTATTGGTCTTGACGCTGCTGCCACTTGCAGGTGACTCAAGTATCCTGTTTGGTACTCGGAGAGACAGCGATAGTAACATCTACCAACCTCCCCCTCCAACGGACATTGAAAAGATGAAGAATATGCATCTCAAGGAGCAGAAAGTCTTTGCCCTAATTAGGGAGATTCTGGGTAATGTGATTCCTTAAGCTCTTGTTTGCCATTAGCACTTACAAATGGTTCCAATTATTTCATAGTAGAAACAACTTTACCAATTGTGATGTACCAGCTTTTGTGTATTTATAGCCACATGTTTCTCACGATTTCATGGCCAGGGAAACTAGGAATGTGAGGTCATTTAAAATGACATTGAATACACCAAGGTGTCAGGGGTGTAGCCAGACACCCAATTTTGGGTGGGCCTGGGCCCAAGATGGGTGGGCAGAAGAACTCCGACCTGTCCCACAAGTGATTTGGTCTCTCCCTCTCTCGCCTGCATGCCATATGGTCTCTCAAACATCCCCCTCCCCCCATACCTTTTAAATAGCAGATTTTCACTGACAGCAAGCAGCAAATAATACACACTGCTCATGTTGGCTCCACAGCCTTCCCTCTGATGCAACTTCCTTTTTCCGCATAGGCGGGAATACATCAGAAGGAAGGCTAGTATGCAGGAAGGGCAGGAATTTTCGGCTGGTGGGGCTTGGGAATCCCTGCCAGACATTTCATAGGTGTGCCCACCCAGGCCCACCCTTGGCTACGCCACTGCAAGGTGTACGTTTATTGAGATGCGTTAACGTTTTTAATGTGCCTTTAAAGTTAAAGCACGTTTAACACAAGTGTGCCAATACATTCCTATGGGCACATTAGCATTTAATGTGTGTCAACCATTAATGTGCGTTAAAAATGCTAACACGCCCGTAGTGCACCTTAATAAGCATAAGTTGGTTTCTTGTTCTGTTTCATATTATTTTCAAGCAGAAATGACACAAAACATAAGAAATGTATGTTTTATTTTTACAGTTTAGCATGGTTTAAAATTAAGAACCAAAACAACACAAAAAAAAAACAATTGAAAGAAAAATGAAATAAAAGATCCCTAGAAAAATGCTCAAGAGATATACTGTGCCACGTAAAAGCCTGTTTTTCACATTCTTCTGTCCAAAAATTACAGTTCAAAATGCATTAGAATGGGAGTTTGTTTCACTGATCTACACTACACACTCTGCACTTTCAACGTGAAAGAACAATTATAGAACTCAAAAAGTAATGAAGAATAAGAAGCCAAAATTGCATAATTCTTCACACCTCGTAACTCAATATTTGGTCAAACCCCCTTTTGAAGCAATAAGAACCATCAGTCGTTTAAGACAATGTTTCTCAACCCTCTCCTGGAGGCACACCTAGCTGGTTGGGTTTTCAGGATCACCAGAATAAATATGCATGAGAGGGATTTGCATATACAGGAGAGTCATTGTATGCCGATCTCTTTCGTGCATATTCATTGTGGCCGTCCTGAAAACCTGATTGGCTACTGTTGCCTCTCGGATTTTGCACAGCGGGATGGTGCTGTTTTTGCTCATTCTTGGCAGAATAGCTCAAGTTCTTTTGACAGACACACTGCTTCTGGATATAGTAAATAAGAACAACGATAATATAGGAAAAAAACAACCTCGGCAGAAAGCAAAGCCAGAAGAACCAGCAGAAGTGGTCAAGGGAGTGAGACGTCACCAAAACGATCAATTTTCAAGCTTTATTGAAAGAAGACTCAACTTTGACCAAGCTGGATGACCCTGATGCAGGCTATAATTCGAAACTTGGCCACGTTGGATCTTCTTTCAATAAAGCTTGAAAATTGATCATTTTGGTGACTTCTCACTCCTTTGACCACCTCTGCTGGTATAGTAAATAAGAAATACATTGCGAGTGATTCAGCACATGTATGGTTTATTAGAGTAGAGATTTAAAAGGTTTTAACTGGATTGGAAGGTTCCTGCCTGGTAAAATCCTGCCCGCTCATTCTGCTGCTGATATGTAGCACTACTATCCAGTTACAGCAGCTTAGTCAGGGGTTGCTGTGACTTACCCTGCTAATAATGAGTAACTAGGTAAGTGCCTGGATAAAGTTAGGACAGCAATAAAAGATGGTCCTAACTTTATCAGCAAAACACAGAGGGGGTTCACACTTTCCACAAACTTTATCAAACTGTACCTGCCGGTGCGAGAAAGCCTACTTTCACTCATCAAGAGACAATTGTTTCATGTGCTCCATCGTCAATCATCACATAATTGTGCACTCACTGATTGACCCCTGATGAAGTCTTGTCAAAGCCGAAACATGGACTGTGTAGGGTCCAAATAAAGTTTGATTTGGGAGCATCTTACTCTTGCGTTTGGACTGATCTCTTGAAATTGGTTTCTTTTCCACTTTTTTTTTTTGTGTTCCTAACTTTATCAGACCAGTTCTCCGGACACCGGTCTGAATATTAGCTGGGATTCAGATGTTGTTAGCCAGACCCAGATATACAACTCTGATGCCCAGGTTAGGCCCAGCACTGAATATCTGGATCAAATTTGGCCCATTTAAAATCACTGACTACTACGGGCTGAATATCGGGTCTTTTAAAATGTGGCAGCAACATTTGTTGGTCCGGATTTGAAATGAAAGGCAAAGTCTGGATGGGATGAAGTGGTTTTTTTTTGTTTTTCAGAGAGGGTACAGACAGTTCTATGGAATGGAGTCCAGTTGGGTAGTGGAATTCTCATGTGAGGCACCCCACTTTGTTCCCGCCATTCTTTACTTGGTATTTAAATCCCCTGTGAGGTAAAAGTGAGGTGAAGGAAGCTATTAGAGCTAAAAGAAAATCCTTCAGAAAATGGAAGAAGGATCTGACTGAAAATAATAAGAAACAGCATAAGGAATGGCAACTCAATTGCAAAGCGCTGATAAGGAAGGCAAAGAGGGACTTTGAAAAAAAATTGCGTTGGAGGCAAAAACACATAGTAAAAACTTTTTTAGGTATAGTAAAATCAAGAAGCCAGCAAAAGAATCAGTTGGACTGCTAGATGACAGGGAAGACAAAGCCATAGCGGAGAGACTAAGGCCCAGATGAATTAAAGTCGTCGGTAATTCCCGTTCCCTACCGATTCCATAGCGAATCGGTAGGGAACAGGAATTCACTAAGGAAAGGGAATGCAAATGAGCTACTGGGACGTCCCATTCGGTTATGCTCCTCTTCCTGGTCTCTTCAGCCAATCAAGCGCGTCTAGCTTGCTGGTGTCAGCTAAACGCACTCTGATTGGCTGAAGAGACCTGGCAGAGGAGCATAATCGAAAGGGACGTCCCGATCGACTCGCACATCCCCGATTCCCTTCTCCTCGCACAGCTACAAAAGGTGAGCAGCGCCGGGGAGACAAAACTAAAAAAAAAAACGGCGAAAAGACAAATAAAAGATGTCCCTCACAAGCGCAGGCAGAGTACGTCCATAAAGGACGCCCCTCACGTACGCTCGCTGCTTTTTTTTTCTTTTTTACCTTTTTTGGGGGCCCTTTTCCTTTCCGATTCCCTCACAGGAGACCCAACGAGAGGTGCAGACTCCCGTTAGGGTTCCCACGGTAAGGGAATCGGAAAACGGTAGTGCATCTCATTATAATAGCCTTTGGATAATTTGCATTCCGTTTCCGTTGCCTGCTACCGTGACAGGGAAAATGCCCTTAGTGCATGCCCCCGGTAAACTACTTGTGTTTTAAACTGGCTGGAACCAGTTTAAAACGCAAGTTGTGGGCTCGTTATGTTTAGTGCATCTGGCCCTAAATGAATTCTTTGCTTCGGTCTTATTTGGGAGAGATACAAGTGCCAGAAATGGTATGCAAAGCTGACAAGTTAGAGAATTGAATGAAATCTCTATAAAACTGAAGATGTGATGGCACAGTTTGATAAATTGAAGAGTAGCAAATTGCCTAGACCAGATGGTATTCATTTCATCATAGTACTGATAGAACTTTCAGTCCACGGTGGAAACAATTCAACATTTCACGGGTATGGATTATTTACTGAAAATGCTGGAAATAATAACATGGCCACTTCTGTCTTTCTAGCCTACCTTGGATTTCTGTGGATGCTTCTGTTAGTGGCCTACGGACAACGGGACCCTAATTCCTATTACCTGAATAAACACTTGGAAAGCAGTATCACGAATGGCTTTAAAAATGTCTACAGTTACCAGGATTTCTTCACTTGGGCAAACACAACATTAATCAACAGTTTATATGGCAGCTATCCCGGTACTATGGTTTCATTGCTAAATTCTGTCATTTTTTTTGTGCACTTTGGTTCATATTAGATTTGTATTGAAATCATTTTTCCAGATCTGCTTGGGTCAGTGATTCTGAGTCAGAAATCCTTGGTGGGCAGTAACCCTGTGAACAACTCCCCCCCCCCCCCCCCAATAAGAGTGAAAATCCCTTGGTGGGTCTTTGGCCCTGTAAACCCACCCTTTCCCTGACTAGTGCCAGGCCAGAATTGCCAAAAACAAATCTAGCACTCTAGAAGAAGCAATGTTCCCTTTGAAGCCCTGATAACCATCACAAGACATGAAGGCTCTATCCTGAGATCCTTCCTGAAATGAATCTCACCCCAAAGGTGCAGGTCCTGAAGAGGGCAAGCAAGTCCTACTTGCTCCTGTCTGTTTGTGCTATCTAGGACAATAGCGCTGGCCTGCCCCTAGCGGTTCACCGCATTTTTCACACACTCATTTTCCCAACATTTAACACTAATGAGCTGTTTGATATGATTTTACATTGGAGCAGCTCATTAATGTTAACTTTAAACAATCTTTTGCACGTGAGTGGACTACATGAGGAAGGTCACAATTACACAACCCAGTTTTGTGTAAAAATCCACAAAACACTTAGGGGGTAATATTCAGTTGCACTGATTCAGATTATAGCGGCTTCTCCCTGAATACATCGTCCTGACCAGATCATACCTGGATACTCAGCAGTACTGAGTCAGGTTGAAGCAACTCTACTACTACTACTACTACTTGACATTTCTAAAGCGCTACTAGGGTTACACAGCGCTGTACAATTTAACATAGAAGGACAGTACCTGCTCAAAGGAGCTTACAATCTAAAGGACAAATGTACAGTCAGTCAAATAGGGGCAGTCTAGATTTCCTGAAAGGTATAAAGGTTAGGTGCCGAAAGCAACATTGAAGAGGTGGGCTTTGAGCAAGGATTTGAAGATGGGTAGGGAGGGGGCTTGGCGTAAGGGCTCAGGAAGTCTATTCCAAGCATAGGGTGAGGCGAGGCAGAATGAGCGGAGCCTGGAGTTGGCGGTGGTGGAGAAGGGTACTGAGAGGAGGGATTTGTCCTGTGAGCGGAGGTTACGGGCGGGAACGTAAGGGGAGATGAGGGTGGAGAGGTAATGAGGGGCTGCAGACTGAGTGCATTTGTAGGTGAGAAGGAGAAGCTTGAACTGTATGCGGTATCTGATCGGAAGCCAGTGAAGTGACCTGAGGAGAGGGGTGATATGAGTATATCGGTTCAGGCGGAATATAAGACGTGCAGCAGAGTTCTGAACAGATTGAAGGGGGGATAGATGGCTAAGTGGGAGGCCAGTGAGGAGTAGGTTGCAGTACTCAAGGTGAGAGGTAATGAGAGCGTGGACGAGAGTTTGGGTTGTGTGCTCAGAGAGGAAAGGGCGAATTTTGCTGATGTTAAAGAGAAAGAAGCGACAGGACTTGGCTATCTGCTGGATATGCGCAGAGAAGGAGAGGGAGGAGTCAAAGATGACTCCTCCCTGGATACATCCTGACCGGGTCAAACCTGGATATTCAGCTGTACTGATCCAGGTAGAAGTGAGCCCTCCCTGGATACGTCCTTCAGACCAGGTCATATCTGGATATTCAGTGGCACTGATGCAGCTAGAAATGGCTCCTCCCAGGATAAGTCCCAGTGACTGGGTCATACCTGAATATTCAGCTGTTCTGATCCAGTTTGAAGCAGCTCCTCCCTGGATACGTCCTCCTAACCGGGTCACAGCTGGATATTCAGCAGTACTTATCCATATAGTGCAGATGAAGGTCTGTTTAGGCCGCCTTGGCATTTTCCAGGTAGTGCCAGCTCAGTCCGGGGCTTGGAGTCTGAATGGAGCCAGGAGTTAACCAGTTAGCATCAATTTTCTGTCCGCTAACCAGGTAACTATGTAGATAAAGTTAGGATAGTAAAACGGCTGTTCTAAAAGTTTATCTGGATAGTAATCTGGGTTCTAGTTGGAAAATCACAGAGAAGCTGGCAGCCACGGTGCCACCCAATAGCCAGATGTTCAGCACTGATATCCAGGTACAGCCTGGCACGGAGTAAAAAGCCCATGGTAGCCAGCATTAAAAAATAACATGGACCACTGGGGGCTGAATTTTCACCTGTGAGATTTTGGTGTTTTTCTCCATTTATGGATACTATGTGCCTTTTCTCACATGAAGGACACTTGTGCGAAGTGATTTTATGTATTTATTTATTTATTTATTTATTATTACATTTGTCCCCCGCACTTTCCCACTCAAAGCAGGTTCAATGCGGCTTACATAGTAATAGGGATTACAGAATATTGATAAAGAAAATAAAAGTTATGTATAGCACAATAACAAAAGAGATAGGTAGGTAGAGAAGGACAGGGGTGAAGGGAGTAGGAGAGGTATGAGCAAGGGTAGGTGAGGAGTGGAGGAGGGGTGGAGGTGGGAGGGGGATGGGTTACAGGATAAGCGCAGGGAATTTTGGTGGGAGAAGTAGTCTAGGTCATTGCAGGGGCGTGTCTGGACTTCGCCGGTAGGGGGGTCCAGAGCCGAGATGAGGGGGCACATTTTAGCCCCCCCCCCCCCCAACGCCATTGCCGCCAGAACCAGAACCACCTCCAACAACTATCGCCCGCCCGCCCAACGACCCTCTCGACCCCCCCACCCGCTGTCACCTGTGCTGGCGGGGGACCCCAGCCCCCGCCAGCCGAAGCCGTCGTCCTTCGTTCGTTTGTTTTCTTCTTTCTGAGTCTGACTCTGACGTCCTGCACGTTGTGTACGTGCAGGACGTCAGAAACGAGTCAGACTCAGAAAGAAGAAAACAAACGAACGAAGGACGACGGCTTCGGCTGGTGGGGGTTGGGGTCCCCCGCCAGCAAAGGTAGGCGACGGCAGGTTGGCGGCGGGAGGGGGGTTGCGAGGGCTGTCGGTAGGGGGTCCAGGGCCAAATCTACAGGGGCCCTGGCCCCCATGGCCCCATTACAGATACGCCCCTGGGTCATTGTCATTGTCTCCTGGATATAGGATATATGTTGGGTAGTAGGGTTCATAGGATTAGATTTTACACCTTAATATGCTGGTGTCTATGGGGGCAGTTCTATAAAGGGCACTAAAAATTAGCACGTTGATATTCAAAGCAATTTAACCAGCCAGAAACGGCTTCTGGCCAGTTAAATTACCTGTTTCAGGCTAATCGGTCATTTTCAGTGACACTTACCAATACCAATACATCTCTTCTATACCGCTATTTCCCCATACTTGGTTCACAACAATGGCAAAAGAAAAAACACAATATAACATAAATTTCCAACAATATCTCATGAAAGTAAAAAAGAATGTAGGGATGGTTATTATCAAATAAAAAAAGTCTTAAGGATTTATGGAAGTAAAATAGTTCAACTCTAGTCTAATACCCAAAGGCAAAACATTCCATTTAGAAATCACAAAGGAAGAAAATATAGAGCCAGCCATCTTGGAAAATCTCACTCCTTTAGTACTTAGGACGTAAAACCTTCAAGGGCTGTAACTTGGAAGAAGATTTAGAGAAAGGTATACAGATTAAATTTGTCACAAGTTTGGATGTGAGGTCATAAATAGCTCGAACAATCACACAAAGAGATTTAAACAGTATTCTCTCTGTAACCGGGAGTCAATGTAGTTTAATCATGTAAAGAGAAATACTTTCAAATGTTTCAAGCTTAAAAATCAATCTAGCTGAACAGTGTTTTGAATGAGCTCAATCTTCCTCAGGAGTTTCACAGAAAGGCCCGAGTAAGGAACGATACAATAATCAAGTTGTGTTCATATTGGCATCTGAACTAGTAGCCTAATAGCTGATTGATCAAAAAATGACCTTACTAATCTAAATTGTCTCAGCTTGAACATTGGTTTCTTGGAGGAGTGGCCTAGTGGTTAGGGTGGTGGACTTTGGTCCTGGGGAACTGAGGAACTGAGTTTGATTCCCACTTCAGGCACAGGAAGCTCCTTGTGACTCTGGGCAAGTCACTTAACCCTCCATTGCCCCATGTAAGCCGCATTGAGCCTGCCATGAGTGGGAAAGCACGGGGTACAAATGTAACAAAAAAAGTTTACTTAACCTAATAGCACAGCTGAAAATGTCCGCTTAGCAGCTATGTTATGGGGGCGGAGTCAGCACTTAACTGGCCAGGGTAACTGCATTAACAGGACCGCATAAAAGTCATTCCTATCTTTATGTGGTGCCCCATAGCCGGTTAAGTACTGAATATCGCACTTCACCAGCTACACATGAGCCAGCTCCAGAAACCCAGAAATCCAATGCCGAAGCCCAGACATGGCCCGGCATTGAATTTCTGGGCACTGTGCCGGCAGTGGTCAGTCAAATGCTGAACACTGCTGGCTGAATATCAACCCCTAGTCGATCAAAATCTGTGTATTAAAATAACATCCTATATAATGATTTGCACCTCCAACGTTCCATGTCTGGCTGCCTGGGTTCATAACATCTCCTGACGTCAGCCAGCCTCCAGCGTTCCATTCCCCCTCACTGTCCCGCCCTTGCGTGAAGACGTAATGACATCAGAGGGCGGAACAGTGAGAGGGAAGGGAACGCTGGAGGCGAGCTGACGTCAGGAGGGATGTTACGAACGGAACGGAAGCCAGCGCCAGCCAGCCAGAGAATGTTCAGGTACAAATTGAGGGGAGGAGAGAATCGCGGGACATTGAGGGGAGTAAGGGGAGGGGAGGGTAGAGGAGAATTGATGGACATGGATGGGATGGGAGGACAGTAGAGGAGAGAATCGCGGGACACGGATGGGAGGGCAGGGAAGAGGAGAATCGCTGGACATGGAGGGGAGAGGAGGGGAGAGAGAAAAAAAAAAAGCTTACATGACAGCCTTCCTAGGGCCCGTTTCATTGTTGAGGAAACGGGCATGGTTCCACTAGTATTCCATAATAGAATATATCCTAAGCTGGCATTTCGCAACATCATTTAGGCAGCAACACTTATACCATGTAAAAGGCAGGTGTAAATGTTAGTGCATAAATGTTGCAATTTTGGCACCTAAGGGTGTGACCCACCCACATGCGAACCCCCTCTGCATTTATGCAATTAAACACTTACCGCCCAATATTTACAACCGTTTAGCGGGCCAGGAACAGCTCTTGGCATGTTAAATGGCACCAGTGGCGTACCTAGCTTGCTTGCCACCCGGGTCAGGTCACCACTGTGCCCACCCCCCGAGACACACCATACCCCCTGAGGTGTGTCACACCCCCACCCCCTGAAGCGCATCACCCCCCCCCCTGAGGCATGTCACACACCCCACCCCAAGGTGCATCACACCCCCACCCCTCAAAGCACATCACCCCCACAATCCTTCCTTCTAGCAAAGGGGTGCACAGAGCAGTCACCAGCAGTCAGATCTGCCGGTCCCCTGCCCCAGAACAAGAAGTAACTTCAGGGGAGACACATTGGAGCCCACAGCCACGTCACTACTCCATGCACCCCCTTGCTGCCTGCACCCGGGGCGGACCGTCCCCATCGCCTCGCCCTTGGTATGCTACTGAATGGCACTTAACCGGCTATCCAGCAATATTCAGTAGGAGATCACTGGCTTATCTCCCGCTGAATATTGCCGGTTTGTGCTTAGCGGATAGCCGGTTATATGAAGTGATATAAATGCCTATCCACCGATATTCAGTGCATCACCGGCTAAATTTTGTGGCCTAATTTAGCAGGTATATCTTTGGCTGCTTTAAACTTAACTGGCTAGTGCTGAATATCGGCTTGACCGGTTAAATTTAAACCGGACAAAAACCACCCAGATATTCAATGCTGGTCACCAGAAACGGCCCGGCATTGAAAATACAGGCTCAGCCCTGCCCACAGGAGACAGCCCGGCTACCTCCTATGGTCTGAATATTGGGTCCTTAAGTGCTAACATATACAATAGCTCCTGAATGCAGTTAGGCCCCATCCCCGTTTGGGTGCCTAATTTCCATTTGAGCAGCTAAAATTCTGCGTCCAATTTGTGCTTAATTTATGGCACATTATATAGAATATGGAGGTGTACCTGCAAGGCAGCTTACTCAAACTTGTCCTTCAAATGGAAGCATTCCTCCACACTAGGGTTACCATATGTCCGGATTTACCCGGACATGTCCTCTTTTTGAGGACGTGTCTGGGCAACCGGGTGGGTTTTGCCAATCTTCCCGTTTGTCCAGAAATCCGGACAAGCGGGCAGATTGCTAGCCTCCCCTCCCCTTACTTACTACTGCCCTGGTGGTCTAGTGACCTCTTCCGCCTTCGGGACAGGAAAGAGCCCCCTCTTTCCTGCCCAGAGCGCTGCCCTGCATGCATCCTTCCTGTTCGTGATTTCGGCGCCGTTTCAAAATGGCCGCTGAGAGTTGAAATGACCTTGCGAGACTTCAACTCTCGGCGGCCATTTTGAATCGGCGCCGAGATCACCAACAGGAAGGATGCATGCAGGGCAGCACTCCGGAGAGGAAAGAGGAGGCTCTTTCCTGCCCCGAAGAGGTCACTAGACCACCAGGGCAGTAGTAAGGTAAGGGGAGGGGGTGACAGGGAGGGGGAGTGACAGGGTGTATGACAGGGGGGAGGGGAAAATGTGGCAGGGGCGGAGTGAGGGCGTGAAAAGGGGTGGGGAGGGGCGTGAAAGGGGGCGTGGCATGTGTCCTCCTTTTGGGGGGACAAAATATGGTAACCCTACTCCACACACACACTTGAATATAATGCCTGCATCCCCCTGCAGCCCTGCCCAGCACTGTGACAGTGGCAGCGTGGGCAGTAGCTTATTTGCTTCCCCCTTCACAAACCCCTCGAAGACTCCCCAAACCCCACAACTCCCCTTACATCCCTCCCCCCCCTCCTAACAGAGAGAATGCAAAACCTACTTTGCTATTGTTTTCAGTGGCGTTTGTTATAGTGTTGGACAAACAAAGATGGCTGCTGCTGGGGGAACCTGCTTCAACTTTTTGATGTCATGCTGTCTCCTGTTAATCCAGCCTCCTTGGGAGAGGCTACCACTGGTGCCACTGTGGGCTGGGCTGGGCAGGGTTGGTGAAGTTGTGGGTGGGGCTGGGTAGAGTTATGAGTAAGGCTGAGTTATGGGTGGAGCAGGGTGGGTCCTAAATCTCCCACATAGGAAGTCAGCCCCCTTGGCAGCACTGTCAAATAATTAATATTGCCCTGCAGAGGATCCAGAAATCTGTCAAAGAAAGCAATTACAAGCCAAAACACTCCACCAGCAGGTTTATGAAGAGGAAAATATTTTCTGTAATGCATCTTGTTTGCTTAAAGCCTAACAGTTCTGGCCTTAAGTATTTTCCTTCAAATTGCAGGTTTTGTTACTGATGGCAACTCCAAGTTAGTTGGCAGTGCTCGAATTCGGCAAGTAAGAGTTAAGAAGGACTCCTGCCCAATTGACCGTATGCTACAGAGTTCCATCACAGAATGCCATGCACCTTACACTCTCGAAACAGAAGATAAGTCAGATTACGGGGAGCATTGGAACATATCCATAACCGACAACTCCTCTGATCCCAGCCCTGCTTGGAACTACCAGAGCCAGTCTAAGCTAAGAGGCCATCCAGTCTGGGGCAAGCTGGCCATGTACAGAGGGGGAGGCTACATTGTTAACTTAGAAAACAATGCAAAAAATACATCCAGGTAACTCTCTTGTGCATGCTTAATTCAATCAAAAGAAGCTACTTGTGTTTAAGAGGATGAGCAGATTGTACAAGATAACAACAGTGATAAACATGTGCAAACAATTATTATTTTTATTTTTTTGGTACAGTATTTTGATACCTGAGAAAGTCCATTGAGATTGGAATTAGTTCTACTTGTATTTTACACAGTGTGTTTTTTCTAGCAAAAAAGGTGCTGGTACTGGTGCCCATTGTCAGACTTTCCTTTGTTTGGTGTTTTCTTTTTCCAGGACTCTTCAGTATCTTTACAACAACGTGTGGCTGGACACGTACACCAGGGCTGTCTTTGTGGAATTTACTGTCTACAATGCCAACGTGAACCTGTTCTGCATTATAAGGCTAACATTTGAGACAAATGCCTTAGGTGAGATTCCACACTGATTTCCACTGTCTCTTAAAGACATACTATACTGAACATCATACATAAGGCACTATTTTATTTTATTTTTTTTACATTTGTACCCCGCGCTTTCCCACTCATGGCAGGCTCAATGCAGCAGGCAATGGAGGGTTAAGTGACTTGCCCAGAGTCACAAGGAGCTGCCTGTTCCTCAGGACCAAAGTCCACCACCCTAACCACTAGGCCACTCCTCCACTATGAGCATGGAAGTACTAACATGTGCTATTGTTTTTGTGTTCATTATTAATAGCTAGATCCTACAGTATAAAATTACAGTTGCAGTAAAATAATGCATGTTAACCAAGTTAATGCATGCAAAAAAAAACAATAGCTCACATTAGTAACCATGGCCCAATTTTGAATATTATACATGGGAGAAAAATACATGTTCAGTTACAGTCATTGTCTTTCTGTTGGACGCAGATGTCCTTCAGAAATCTGAACTATCCAAAGGGAAATACAAACCATAGGTATATGACTAGGCTTTACCCTAGCAAACGATTACTCTTCTGCTTGTGTCCTGTAAGGGGATATTCACCTGTGGTTCTTGGGGGTACTAAACCAGTTTAATTTTCAGCGTTCACACAATGAAGCTTCATTGGACGTATTTTCATACATTTGACCCATGGATTGAGTTACTAATCGCATATTTTAGTTAGTGTGAAAACCTGCCACTGGTTATGGTTTCATTGAAGAAGAGAGAAACGCTATTCCTGCACGGAGGAGCTTATCCTGGTCGGTTGTGTATCCTATTAGAACCCAAGGCTGGAAAACCTAGAACCCACAAATTCAAATCTCTCACCCTGTCGCTCAATAGATAACCTTCAGCTAGACACTGGAAGTTCAATATTCAATACATTTGTCTGGGTAACTTTGGGAGTTACCGGATAGATATTAAGGTTTAAAAATGCTGTCACTCTCTCAGTAAAGAGTTGGATAAACAAAATTTAGGCTCTATAAGATGCAATGCCGGAGGCATTCCAGGAATGTGGTTTAACTTTAGATGGGCTGCGCTGATCAGCAATGTACAGGTAAAACTAGCCAGACAAGTCTGGTTGGGCTCAGCATCTGTCCTAAAGTTATTCAGATATGGGGCCGATATTCTGACCGGCAGTGGCGTACCAAGGGGGGGGCGGTGGGGGCGGTCCGCCCCGGGTGCACGCCGCTGGGGGGTGCCACGGCGCGTGCCTGCTCTGAGTTCACTGACTTCACGCGTTCGCTGCAGCTCCCCCTGCCCTGGAACAGGTTACTTCCTGTTCCGGGTCAGAGGGAGCTCCAGCGAATGCGCGAAGTCAGGGAACTCTGAGCAGGCGCGCATTGCGGGACCCCCCCCAGCGGCGTGCACCCGGGGGGGGGGTTCCGTGCTGCAACCGGGGGGGGGTTCCGCGCTGCATCGGGGGGGGGGTGCTGCACCCGGGGGGGCGGGGCACCGCCCCGGGTGTCCACCCCCCTAGGAACACCACTGGCACTAAGTTTGGATATTCCATGCCGGGCCATTTCTGGTGACCTGCATTGAATAGCCATTTTATTTTTGGCCAGTTTAAAGATAACCGGTTAAATCAATATTCAGAATTTGCTGGTTCGACCAAAGATAATCCAGGTTTCACACGGCCAAATATGGCTGCAAAACCTGCTAACTGGGGATATTCAGCCTGTGATAACCGGTTATCCCCCTCTGAATATCGGCAGATAGCCGGTTAAATGCTGTTAAACTAGTCAGCAGCCATTCTGACTGGTTAAATAGCGATGAATATCGGGGGATAGTTTTATATGGATAACTTTATTCAGGTATTTTAGATAGAGTTGTAGCCAGAAGAAAGATACCTGGTTAACTTCATCGCTTACTGGGCCACCCAATGTGAACCTCATAGGACTAGATGTGTTAATGGATTTGTGTTGCCTTGTGATTTTGATGAAAATCATTAATTGAATGTAAGATTTATATGTGACTTTTGTACATTTTTGAAAATATGGCTTTTTTTTTGGTAGTGTTTTTTTTTATTACATTTGTACCCCATGCTTTCCCACTCATGGCAGGCCCAATGCAGCTTACATGGGGTAATGGAGGGTTAAGTGACTTGCCCAGAGTCACAAGGAGCTGCCTGTACCTGAAGTGGGAGTCAAACTCAGTTCCTTAGTTCCCCAGGACCAAAGTCCACCACCCTAACCACTAGGCCACTCCTCCACTGTTGCTACTATTTGAGATTCTACATGGAATGTTGCTATTCCACTAGCAACATTCCATGTAGAAGTCGGCCCTTGCAGATCACCA
The DNA here is from genome assembly GCF_901765095.1 of Microcaecilia unicolor. NCBI lineage: Eukaryota > Metazoa > Chordata > Amphibia > Gymnophiona > Siphonopidae > Microcaecilia > Microcaecilia unicolor. The sequence goes on along the minus strand of NC_044035.1, from coordinate 340,612,041 downwards.
ATGTGGCCACGCAGGCTTCTAAATGGAATGTTGCTACTGGAATAGCAACATTCCATGTAGAAATTCCAATAGTAGCAACAGAATCTCAATAGTAGCAACATTCCATGTAGAATCTCCAATAGTAGCAACAGAACCTCAAATAGTAGCAACATTCCATGTAGAATCTCAAAGAGTAGCAACATTCCATGTAGAATCTCAAAGAGTAGCAACAGAAGCTCAAATAGTAGCAACATTCCATGTAGAATCTCCAATAGTAGCAACATTCCATGTAGAATCTCCAATAGTATCTATATTATTTTTGTTACATTTGTACCCTGCGCTTTCCCACTCATGGCAGGCTCAATGCGGCTTACATGGGGCAATGGAGGGTTAAGTGACTTGCCCAGAGTCACAAGGAGCTGCCTGTACCTGAAGTGGGAGTCCAACTCAGTTCCTTAGTTCCCCAGGACCAAAGTCCACCACCCTAACCACTAGGCCACTCCTCCACTGTTGCTACTATTGGAGATTCTACATGGAATGTTGCTATTCCACTAGCAACATTCCATGTAGAAGTCGGCCCTTGCAGATCACCAATGTGGCCGCGCAGGCTTCTAAATGGAATGTTGCTACTGGAATAGCAACATTCCATGTAGAATTTCCAATAGTAGCAACAGAATCTCAATAGTAGCAACATTCCATGTAGAATCTCCAATAGTATCTATTTTATTTTTGTTACATTTGTACCCCGCGCTTTCCCACTCATGGCAGGCCCAATGCGGCTTACAACGGGCATTTAATTATGTGAATAGATTTTGGGAGAGAGGCATCTTATTTTTGATGAGTTTGTAATGTTTTTTAATTTTATTGTTACGTGTGGTTCCCAAACCTGATCCTGGAGGCACTCCAGCCAGCATTTTTAAGGTTCAGACTGGCATGGTATGGGGAAAATATTGGAGTACTAGGGAAGAAGGAGTATTGGCTAAAGAGGGAGGGAGGAAGGAAGAGAGAAAGAGCAGGGCTTTGGAGAGGGAGAAAGAGAGAGCAGGCTACAGTAGTGAGAGGAAGGGGAGAGTGACAGTGTGCAGGGCCCTTGATAATTCATGGGGATGTGAGTGGGGACAGCATGAGACAAACTTCCCTTGGTGCTGGCTTACTTAAGTGAGAAAAAAAATCTTCACTGTCCAGTAAACTGGGTTCCTCTGCTCAGTGTGCTGCGGCATCTAAGAAAGAAAATAGAATGTTAGGTATTATTAGGAAAGGAATGGAAAACAAAAGTGAGGACGTTATAATGCCTTTGTATCGCTCCATGGTGCGACCACACCTCGAATACTGTGTTCAATTCTGGTCACCGCATCTCAAAAAAGATATAGTGGAATTAGAAAAGGTGCAGAGAAGGGCAACGAAAATGATGGGGGGATGGGACGACTTCCCTATGAGGAAAGGCTAAAGCGGCTAGGGCTCTTCAGCTTGGAGAAAAGGCGACTGAGGGGAGATATGATAGAGGTCTATAAAATAATGAGTGGAGTTGAACGGGTAGATGTGAAGCGTCTGTTTACTCTTTCCAAAAATACTAGGACTAGGGGGCATGTGATGAAGCTACAAAGAAGTAAATTTAATACGATTCCAAGAAAATTTTTCTTCACTCAATGTTTAATTAAACTCTGGAATTCGTTGCCAGAGAATGTGGTAAAGGCGGTTATCTTAGTAGGGTTTTAAAAAGGTCTGGACGGCTTCCTAAAGGAAAAGTCCATAGACCATTATTAAATTGACTTGGGGAAAATCCACTATTTCTGGGATAAGCAGTATAAATGTTTTGTACATTTTGGGGATCTTGCTGGGTATTTGTGACCTGGATTGGCCACTGCTGGAAATAGGATGCGGGGCTTGATGGACCTTTGGTCTTTCTCAGTATGGCAATACTTATGTACTTATATATAAATGAACTAGGAATGACGTCCAAAGGCTACTTAGTAAAATCTGAGAAAATATTTCTTCACTCAACGTGTAATTAAACTCTGGAATTCGTTGCCAGAGAATGTGGTAAAGGCGGTTATCTTAGTAGGGTTTAAAAAAGGTCTGGACGGCTTCCTAAAGGAAAAGTCCATAGACCATTATTAAATTGACTTGGGGAAAATCCACTGCTTATTTATTTATTATTATTATTATTTGTTACATTTGTATCCCACATTTTCCCACCTTTTGCAGGCTCAATGTGGCTTACATATAACCGTTAACGGCGTTACTGATTACGGTCTGAACAAATACATGGTATGAATGAATACAAAGTGATATTGTAGTAGAATGGGGTACATGTAAGGTAGGTACAGTTGGGGGAACTTATAGAGGAAAAGGGGGAAGAAGAGTCAGGTAATGTTCGTTACGGTCTTTGGTTGCATTGACATGTTCTTTAGTGTAAATCTGGCAATAGAAAACATCCATTCATGCATTCATTATAGATGGTACCCAGGGCTGTCAAAAGGCCTGTGGTGCCCTGATCTAACTTTTGCACCAGTGCCCCCCCCACCCCCAAAATCTGGTAGCTCCCCCTTTATTTCAAGTCCCCCCCTCCTTTGGTAATAAAGGGTGCCAAAATCCAGAATCACAATCTGGTATCTCACTCTCTCCTCCCCCCCCCCCCCATCCACCTGCCAGAAGGAGGGAAGAAAAAGGGAGCGATGCTGGACTGGGATTTTGCAGCACCTTTATCACCAGCTTGAGATTAAGCCAGCCCTGATGGCACCTTCAAACATCATTGTCCTTCCAATCATATCATCTGAGTGGGTTGATAATTTTGATACAAAGATGATATACATTCAACAGGCAAATCAGAGGGAAAAACAACACAGGTAAAGGAAGCGTATCAGGCCACAGATGAAACCACACAGTGGAGTCAGAGGTCAAAAGGAAGCAACGTTTATTCAAAACTCAACACGGCCTGTGTTTCGGCTATTGCCTGCATCAGGGGTCAGTCAGAGGTAAAAAAAAACAAAAAAACATAGACGTCAATCTGTGGAAACCTTCTCAATAACATAAATATAAGAGAACTTTCAAGAAGTTCCCTGCGTGGCTGTTACCAAGGTCGTAAGCCAAAGACCATTCAGCTGAGTCGGTATTCAAGGCGTTACAGATCATCATAATCATTTTAAACTTAACCCTTGTAACGTGTACAGAACTGACTCCCATTTTCTTTGCAGGAGCGTTCTTTACACATTCCGAACTGCAGAGCGTCCGTCTCTACCCCTACACAGATGGATTACACATTTTTGTTGTTGCCGCTGAAGTGATTTATTTCCTTTTCATCGCCTACTACATGGTAGCACAGGTAAGGCAATGCAAAGCCTGGAGGGCAGAAAACAGTCTGCTACCTGTTCCAGCCCACAAACCTTTTGCGCACATCTGCAATTAGAAAGATCAAGAGCTGTGATCCACCCAGGTTTTCTCCTATTTTGTGTCTGTGAGAAACGACCTCACCTCCATGAAGCAGGCCCTGAATGAGCACAGGATCACATGTGTTATTTTTGCAAAATATAAAACCAAAAAGCACCAAGGGCCTACAAAAAAAAAAGGGGAATAAAGTCTTTGATTTTATATGTTGATGATACAGTACTACTACTACTACTATTAAACATTTCTGTAGCGCTACTAGACTCAAGAGGGGTTGGTGGTTGAGAGGCTAGGATGGGGGAGGGCAGACTTATACGGGGTCTGTGCCGGAGCCGGTGATGGGAGGCGGGACTGGTGGTTGGGAGGCGAGAAATACTGCTGGACAGACTTATACGGTCTGTGCCCTGAGAAAGACAGGTACAAATCAAGGTAAGGTATACACATGAGTTTATCTTGGGCAGACTGGATGGACCGTGCAGGTCTTTTTCTGCCGTCATCTACTATGTTACTATGTTACATCTACTATGTTACTATGGATCCACAGAAGCTTAGCTGAATTGGGTGGCGGGGGGAAGAGGGGTTGGTGGTTGAGAGGCTAGGATGGGGGAGGGCAGACTTATACGGGGTCTGTGCCGGAGCCAGTGATGGGAGGCGGGACTGGTGGTTGGGAGGCGGGAAAAACTGCTGGGCAGACTTATACGGTCTGTGCCCTGAGAAAGACAGGTACAAATCAAGGTAAGGTATACACATGAGTTTATCTTGGGCAGACTGGATGGACCGTGCAGGTCTTTTTCTGCCGTCATCTACTATGTTACTATGTTACATCTACTATGTTACTATGGATCCACAGAAGCTTAGCTGAAATTGGGTGGCGGGGGGAAGAGGGGTTGGTGGTTGAGAGGCTAGGATGGGGGAGGGCAGACTTATACGGGGGTCTGTGCCGGAGCCAGTGATGGGAGGCGGGACTGGTGGTTGGGAGGCGGGAAAAACTGCTGGGAAGACTTATACGGTCTGTGCCCTGAGAAAGACAGGTACAAATCAAGGTAAGGTATACACATGAGTTTATCTTGGGCAGACTGGATGGACCGTGCAGGTCTTTTTCTGCCGTCATCTACTATGTTACTATGTTACATCTACTATGTTACTATGGATCCACAGAAGCTTAGCTGAAATTGGGTGGCGGGGGGAAGAGGGGTTGGTGGTTGGAGGCTAGGATGGGGGAGGGCAGACTTATACGGGGTCTGTGCCGGAGCCAGTGATGGGAGGCGGGACTGGTGGTTGGGAGGCGGGAAAAACTGCTGGACAGACTTATACGGTCTGTGCCCTGAAAAAGACAGGTACAAATCAAGGTAAGGTATACACATATGAGTTTATCGTGGGCAGACTAGATGGACCGTGCAGGTCTTTTTCTGCCGTCATCTACTATGTTACTAGACTTACGCAGCGCTGTACAAATTAACATGAAAAGACAGTCCCTGCTCAACAGAGCTTACAATCTAAATTGGAGCCTGATCGAAATGTCGAAATGCCGACCTTGAAGAGAAAACCGTCCTGCCCGAATGGGACGGTATGCTATCTGGCTTGGCGGATGGTAAATCCATACAAATGACCCCTCTGGAATAAAACACTTTAGTCTGCTTATAGAGAAGAGAGAAACATGGGGGAAGAACAAGAACTACATGTCAAGCCTGTAAAGAGACCACATGCGAACCCTGTAACAAAATAAACTGACCACCTTGGACCCATTCAAGCATTGTATCATCAACATATAAAATTAAAGACTTTATTCCCCTTTTTTTTTTAAAGTCCTTTGTGCTTTTTTGTTTTTGTTTCTGGTTTTTTTTGTGTGCTTTGTTCCCTCTCTCTGTTACACTACATTTTTGCAAAATATAACATTGATTGCATTTTATATTTTGACTAGGTCCGACAAATATGAGAAGGAATGTGCTGCCACTTTCCAATGACATGAAAACATAAATGGAATTAATTATATTGTTTTATGTTAGTTTCCATCAGAAGAGACAATAAAAATTAACAAAATATTGTTTTTCTTGTTTGCTAATTTAGTGTGAACTGAAGTATTTACCAGACTGCAAATGTTCTAAAAAAAAAAAAAATAGCACACATTATAAAAATCACAATGAATGCGACAAACAATTTAAATAAAGATTGGTTATCATTAGGCAGGATGCGGTGGATAATAAGCTTTCGGACAATTAAAAATTTGTTGTTTAACTGTTGGATCACAGGCTGGATACTTTCATAGGCATGGGATCCGTGCATAAATTTTACACGTGGGATCAAAAAGAGGGGCACAGCCATGGGCAGGTCCTGTGCGGATCAGGGGCATTCTTTTAATTTACACATGTTGTTATAGAATAAAGGGGATCAGCACCTGGGCGCAGGGATTTACACCAAGGTTTCGTTGGTGTAAATTCTCATGCCTACATGTAGTCACGGTGCCTGGCGCTAAGAGTTATTCTATAAATGGTGCCTAACTTTAAGCACTGTTTATAGAACAGTGCTAAGTGCTATTTTTTTGGTGCCAGTTTTTTAGGCACCATTTATAGGATTTAGTCCTAAATAAGATTTTTTTTTCCAGCCATAAACCTAGCTATAATAATGAAATTAATACCTGTTATTAAAAAAAATAGGCAACTCTACTACTTCTTATCATTTCTATAGCACTACTATAAGTACACAGTACTTTATATAAAACACTTAAGAGACAGTCCCTGCTCAACAGACCAGGGCCACCGAGAGGGGGGGGCAGGGGGGACAAAATTCCCCGGGCCCGGCGCCAGGGTCAGGCCGCCGGCGCTGCAGTCCCCAGTCTCACCTGCCTGCCTCCTCGGCTCCGGGCCCCCTGCATTCGAAGCGGAAGTCACAGATTGCCTCCCTTCGGGCCTTCCCTCCCTGTGTCCCGCCCTCGTGGAAACCGGAAGTTACATCAGATGAGGGCGGGACACAGGGAGGGAAGGCCAGAAGAGAGGCGATCTGCGACTGCCGCTTTGAATGCAGAGGGCCCGGAGCCGAGGAGGTAGGCAGATGAGACCAGGGACTGCAGCAGCGGGGGGGGGGGGGGGGGGGGGGGGGGGGGCGCCTTGCCCCAGGCCCGGCCTAGTCTCTCGGCAGCCCTGAGACAGACAAGCAGGACAAATAAGGGATTAGGGAATTACTTATAGTGGGAATGATTAAAAACAAACATGGGTCCTGAACAAGTGAATAGGAGTTAGGAGTTAATTGTTACTGGACTGTGTTACAAGATATTGACATAAATAAGCTGAGATGTCCCATGTTACACATTTTCCAAAAATAAAAACCCTATGATAGTGTCTAGGGAGCTCCAGGTTCTCAAGAATAGCTGGGACAGTCCTGTGCATTCTGGGATTTGTAGTCTTGTTCTTCACAGTGAAAATGAAAGAACTGTACATAAGCTCCAGAATTCATTCCATAAAATAACTCAAACTAACCACTAAGGTGTGGAAGTTATCAACATGGGCTGCTGTTAAGACGTTATTTTACCACTAACTCGTGCTATTTTAGCACAGGTCCCATTTTATGTAATGAGACCTATTATTAAAATGGACTTGAGGAAAATCTACTGCTTATTTCTAGGATAAGCAGCATAAAATGTATTGTACTGTTTTGGGATCTTGCCAAGTGCTTGTAACCTGGATTGGCCACTTTTGGAAACAGGATGCTGGGCTTGATGGACCTTTGGTCTGTCCCAGTGTGGCTATACTGGTGTACTTATGACATAGTAACATAGTAGATGACTGCAGAAAAAGACCTGCATGGTCCATCCAGTCTGCACAACAAGATAAACTCATATGTGTATACCTTACCTTGATTTGTACCTGCCTTTTTCAGGGCACAGACCGTAAAAGTCTGCCCAGCAGTATTTCCCGACTCCCAACCACCAGTCCCGCCTCCCATCACCGGCTCTGGCACAGACCGTATAAGTCTGCCCTCCACTATCCTCGCCTCCCAACCACCAACCTCTCTTCCCCCACCTGCTCCGCCACCCAATTTCAGCTAAGCTTCTGAGGATCCATTCCTACTGCACAGGATTCCTTTATGCATATCCCATGCATGTTTGAATTCCGTTACTGTTTTCATCTCCACCACCTCCCGCAGTGTTAAACCCTTAATGCACGGTTAATGCTTGGAAACAGGCTGCTATATGACAAGATAAAGGATTTAGTGGTAGTTTGAGGTTATGTTAAACTGGGAGTTACTGCATTTTTTCAGATTTTTTCCCTTGAGCTCTTCTCTGCTCTGGACTCTCTCTCTGCTTTGTTTTGCTTGCTTGTGGTGCTTGTGCAGAGAGTTTTGCTTCTGTTTTTATTGCTCTGAGTGTTATTCTGTAACAGTGGGTGCCTAAATTAGATCGCCTGCAACTCAAAAGGGAGTGTGGCCATAGGAGGGGCATGGGAGGGGCATGGGCGGGTCAGGAGCGTTCACAAAAGATGCACGCAATTTTACAGATTAGTGGGGATTAGTGCCCTGTTTACGAGCCAGGATTTACACCAGGTTTCAATAAATAAATAAATATCCAGTTTATTTTTGGCTGCTATCTCACACTGAATATTACAGCTTAACTGGCTTAAGGCTATTTAACCAGCCCTTGGCCAGTTAAATAGTGCTGAATAGCGGGGGAAATCTCCCAAGAGAGAGTCGCTCCATCACCTTATTCATGGTCCTTTTATTAAAGGAACCAAACAAACAAAGCAAACATTGGGCCTTCAGGATTGAGAAAAATGTAGTCCTTTATTTATGATGAAGACCCGACACGGGCCATGTTTTGGCGTATAAACGCCTGCATCAGGGGTCAAAGGACTCCTATAGGTCAGCTAATTGACTAGTGAACAAGGATGTGGAATAATCAAGATATATTTCCCGCTGTTTGACCAGCTCGTTTGTAGAACGCCTTCAGCCGCGTAAACCGCCAAAAAAAAAAAGGAACAGTTCTGTACTTTCATATTGATATCCTGTTAAGATACCCAGTTATAAAAGAAACTCCAGGCCTACCATAATCCCATGACTTTTCAACCACCCCATAAGTGACCTGCCATTGAGAATACTAATACTTGATGTTGTGTATTCACAGGGTAAACAAATGAAGAAGCTAAAATGGAGCTATTTCCGCAGTAAGTGGAATTTATTAGAGCTGGCAATTATATTAATTAGCTGGAGTGCACTTTCGGTCTTTGTGAAGAGAACCATCCTGGGAACACGAGACATCAGTTACTACCAGAAGCACAAGGATGAGTAAATACCTAATTCTTTTCTTTGGATTTCCCATGGCTTTTGTCTTTTGTATATCTCTGTTAGCAGTAACAAACAACTTGCAACAAGGCCATGAAAGGGCTCCTAGGTTAACAAGCGAGAGGCGGAGGTCAGAAGCCAGTCAGACATCTCTCACCTGTCACAGGTTTGGAGCTGCTCAAAGTTCATCCAACTGGTTTGGTCTTTTTTTTTTTTTAGCTTCGTACCAGACAGGGGAGTAGCTAGGTGGGGCCACGGGAGCCTGGGCCCCGCAAATTTCATCTGGGCCCCTGGTTTGGCTGACGGGGGTCCCCAGCCCCTGCCAGCCGAAGCCTTCTTCAGCGCTGGTCTCCAGCGCAGCCGCGTTCGCTGCCCTGTTCTTTCTTCTTGCTGACATCAGGAGGACGTCAGTAAGAAGAAAGAAGAGCAGGGCAGCGAATGCGGCTGCGCCAGAGACCGGCGCTGAAGGCTTTGGCTGGCAGGGGTTGGGGACCCCCACCAGCAAAGGTATTTGTTTTTTTTGGGGGGGCGACAAGGTGGTGAGGGGAAGTGGCAAGGTGAGGGGGAGCGACGAGGAGGTGAGGGGGAGCGGCGAGGCAGTGGGGGGGGGGGGGAGGCAGCTTGGCGGGAGACTAAAATGTGTCCCCAACCTCAGGCTCTGGCCCCCTCCCACCGCGAGGTCTGGCTACGTCCCTGGTACCAGAGTTATCAAATGCAGTATTTTACATACAACTATAAAACATTTCAGCTAGGTGCTGCTTACAGCGTAATGCGTTTTCAGAAAGCATTCACTTCCATGTCATACAAGTGTATTCTTTTTGAGTTACAAAGGTTCACTCCTTCTTTTCTTCAAGATATGTGAACTTCAATGAAACAGCAGCTGCCGATGCAGTTCTGGGCTACCTGATCGCATTCTTGGTTCTTCTGTCCACCATCAAACTGTGGCACCTCCTGAGACTGAATCCGAAGCTGAACATGATCACCTCCACTCTGAGAAGGGCCTGGGGGGACATCTCTGGATTCATCACTGTTATATTAATCATGTTCCTGGCTTACTCTATAGCTGTGAGTATCTTTGCAGTCCATCATTTCAGCCTGTATACAAGAAAATGGGGTGGGACAGGATGGGATTTAGTACTTAACATAGGAATGGGCAGCCAGAAAATTTTCACTTCATATTTTGAAATAGGGTGCTTAATATGCAAAGAGGATGCACAGTGGGTCCCTCTTTTTCAAAAGACTACACACTGCTATCAACAAACAATAAACATTATCTTTTCTGTTTTTTTTTCTGCTCATTTTTGGTTGATGATAACATACAATTACATGGGATATGTCATTGACATTTCCCTTATTGTTGCAAATTAAAGCCCACCCCCTGGTAGGTTCATGTCTTTATCAGTACTGGTTCAAGGTGAGTTACATTCAGGTGCTCTAGATTACTGTTCTTCAATCAATGCCCAGGAGCCAATAGTGGCTCGTAGAGAGCTCTGGGGCGGCCCCTATCAACATTTTGGGGGTTTTTTTTTCCTACACTCTGCCTTTCTACCCAAGTTCAAAACAGAAAGGATGAAGTGGATGGTGGGGGGAGGGGAAGAGCCAAATGCTTAAAGGATAAGGTATTTCTCAATTGAAGAAGAGAGCACATTTGGAAATGCCCAGCTCCTTAAGGCTACCCCCAATGAAAAGTTTGAAGGCGGGCTGGTGGAGTAGGTATCATTGACACACACTGGTCAGCAGTGTTGCAGCCTAACATGGGAAGGTATTTCATGGCTCCTTTTCAGCTCATTTGGATCCAAAGTGGTCCCAATTTAAAAATTAGTGAAGACCACTGCTCTAGATATTTCCTTGTCTCCAGGGCTGCCAAGAGGGAGGGCAGGGGGGACAAAATTCCCCGGGCCAGGCCACCGGAACTGCAGTTCCCGGGCTCACCTGCCTGCCTCCTCGGCTCCAGGCCCCCTGCATTCGAAGCGGCAGTCACAGACTGCCTCCCTTCAGGCCTTCCCTCCCTGTGTCCCGCCCTATCGGAAACTGGAAGTTACATCAGGCGAGGGCGGGACACAGGGAGGAAAGGCCAGAAGAGAGGTGACCTGCAACTGCTGCCTTGAATGCAGGGGGCCCGGAGCCATGGAGGCAGGCAGATGAGACTGCGGACTGCAGCGGCGGGGGGAATGACGGGGGCGGCAGCAACAGGGGGCGTAGGCGGGGTGGCCTTGCCCCGGGCCAGGCCGAGTCTCTCGGCCCTGCCTGTCTCCAATCTAAGGAGGCAATTCTATAACTGGGCATCCCATTAGGCACCCCAATGCTGTGTGGGGACTGCCTGCTCAATAATGGCATCTGTGTCCAAATTGCCATTATACAATACTGCAAACCACGGATGTGGAAGGAACACTAGAATCCCACAGGAAAGCGTGCAGCAGGGAACAGGAGTGGAAAACGGATCCAGGCACTTCAAACACAGATCAAGGAGCACCAAATATAAAAGCGAAACTTACATTGATGACTCTAGATGATGACTCGACATGGTACCATGTTTTTCAGCAGAAACATGCCTGCCTCAGGAGTTTCTTAAAAGTATTGTTGTAAAAATGATAGTCACAAATGAACATGCCTTCTGTTATGAAAATAACAGTCACAAAATAACAGTCAAAAATGAGTCTATCTTCAAAAATTTAATTGCTGATAGTCTTGAAAAAGATCATTCATTAGGAGAGTGAATAGTCTCAGAGACACAAGCTAATGGTGAATACTGGCATGAACCCTCATTAGCATGCCTAAAGATAGGCACTGTTGTGTTTGGTCATGAGCCCTTGGACCTAGGCCAGACCTAGGCTGTGGCCTAAGGTAGACTGAGCCCACGCAAGTACAGAGACTAAAGACTACAAAGCCCAGCATGCTTAGGGAGATCAGAAAGGACCACCAGAAAGGAAAGAGAGAACACGCAAGACCGAACTGGAACCCACACAACCAAGAAGGAAGGGAAAAGGAACAGAACAAAGCCCAAAAGGGAATACTAACTAGGCTGCACCAGGGGTGTAGCCAGACTTCGGCGGAAGGGGGGTCCAGAGCCTGAGGTGAAGGGGCATATTTTAGGCCCCCCTAGCGCTGCCGACCCCCCTGGCGCCGCCGCCCCTCCCACATCCCATTTTGTGTTCTCTTGTCTCTGCAAATATGATAACCCTACCCAAGAGCTCTTTCTGCATGGTAAATCAGGGAAGTAACTAAAAAGTGGAATGGAGGAGCACCCTAGTGGTTAGAGCTGCAGACTGTGAATCAGAAAGACAAAGGTTCAGATCCCACCGATACACCTTGTGCTCTTGGGCAAGTCCAGTGGCGTTCCTAGGGTGGCTGACACCCGGGGCGGATCGCCGATGCGCCCCCCCCCCCCCGGGTAAAGCGCCTCCCCTCGCCCCCGGCGAAACGGCACCTCCCCCCGGTGAAACGAACCCCCCCCCGGGTGCATTTTTACCTGCTGGGGGGGTGCCGCGCGCCTGTCTGCTTCGCTCGTTCCATGCTCCCTCTGCCCCGGAACAGGAAGTAAACCTGTTCCGGTGCAGAGGAAGCACAGAACGAGCGGCGCCAACAGGCGCGTGGCACCCCCCCAGCGGCGTGCACCCGGGGCGGACTGCACCCACCGCCCCCCCCCCTAGGAACGCCACTGGGCAAGTCACTTAACACTCCACTGCTTCAAGTACAAATGTAGACTGAGAGGACAAGGAAATAGCTACTGTGTCTGAATGTACCTTGCCTTGAATTACCACTAGAAAGACATGAGCTAAATACTAAATAAAGACATAAACACCTGCATCTCTAGGCAGTTTGGCAAGAATGAGAAAACAAGTTCCTTCTTGAAAGTCTTTTCCAGGAACCTCAGACTCTCTTTTTTTCACCTTCACAGACAAATCTGATATTCGGCTGGAAGCTGTATTCTTATAAAACTCTCTTTGACTCAGCTGAGACAATGGTCAGCCTTCAGCTAGGAATCTTCAACTACGAGGAGGTACCGTACTCTTGTCATAACAAGAATCAGACTGTGCAATTAGTACGTTACAAAAGTGCCAGATGCAAGACCATCATTAGGGGTGGGCAAGCAAGGTGCCAAGCTAGGGGAAGGAGAAGCCACGCTCAGGGCCAGCATTAGGATATAAAAATAGGGCAATTGTCCTGGGCCTCTAGGCCACATGGAGCCCCGAGCTTGACTGAAGCTGAAGAAGTTCTGCCCGGGACCCCAGCACGTTGGTTCTGACTATGCTGTCCTTATGAGTCAGTCGTTGAGTCTGCGAATATGGGAGCCCTAAAGGAAAGAGGTAGGGAGGTGCCAGAAGCAAGCCTGCCTGAAATACCTTTTAGTCCAGTGACTGCTCTGCCTATGTGCATTGTGCTGTCAGGGAATCCTTAAAAGTGAACTCTTAAGAGCTGATGACATCATTGCTTCTTTTCTGTGACAGATATTAGAGAAACAAATTTCCTTCCATCTGTATGGGAAAAAGTAGCCTCCTCTCATACAGATGGAAGGCAATATATAAAGGGACATCAATAAAGAGACCAATCACATTTTGGTTTCGGTTTCTTCGGGTTTTGACTGAAAATGCCGGTGCATTTTCGGCTGAAACCAAAACTGTACCCCCCCATCACTTTCTGCTCCCCCCCCCCCCCCCCCCCCAGTGATCACTCTCCACCCTCACATCCCACCCAACCACTGTCTACCTGAAGAAGCCCTGGTGGTCTAGTGTCGAGAGTGACACAGGAACAAAAAGTCATCCCCATTTCCTCCCAATAATCAAAACATTTTTCCTGTCCCCCAGTGGCGTACCAAGGGGGGACGGTGGGGGCGGTCCGCCCCGGGTGCACGCCGCTGGGGGGTGCCGCGGCTCGCGCCTGTGGGCACCGACTTCGCTAACTTCGTTCGTTCGCTGCAGCTCCCTCTGCCCCGGAACAGGTTACTTCCTGTTCCGGGGCAGAGGGAGCTGCAGTGAATGAGGGAAGTTAGCGAAGTCGGAGCCCACGGGCGCGTGCCGCGGCACCCCCCCCCCCCAGCGGCGTGCACCTGGGGGGGTGTCATTTCGCCGGGGGGTGGGGAAGGTGTAATTTCACAGGCGGGGGGGATGCGCTGCACCCGCGGGGGGGGGGGGGGGGCGCATCGGCGATCTGCCCCGGGTGCAATCCAAGCTAGGAACGCCACTGCTGTCCCCACCCCATCCCCAAATCGAGCAGACTTTGTAACCCCATCCCCTTACCGTCCCTGCATTCTCGAACCCTGTCCCCTCACCATCCCCACAGTCTTAATTTCCTCACTCAATGCTGAAAGGAAGATTTTATACAATTTTCATCCCCTCCCTGCACCCACAGCCCATACACCTTTTTGAGTCCCCCACACTCCATCTATCCTTTTTCCAGCCACCCTCCCTACGCCCAACAACAACCTTTGTTTCCAGCCTCCGTCCCTGCACCCACACTCCATCCACTTTTTACAGCCCCCTGCACACACAAACCAACCCTATTTTTCTACCCCCACCCTTCCTACACTCACAGCTATCCTTGTTTCCAATCCCCCCACACCCATACTCCATCCACCCATTCTTCATACACCTCCTTCCTCCTCCTCCCTCCTGTGGGCAGAGTAGCACATTGCGGTACCTTTATGGGGCAGGAAAGAACTCCACTCTTTCCTGCCCCCTGAAGAGGTCACTAGACTACTAGGTTGCTTCAAGGGGGCCCACTGAGGCTTGGGACAAGGTGGAGGTGGCCAACCTTTTATCCCCATTACCGCGGGATAAAACCAGTTGTGGTTCTCGCTCCCACTGCACTACTGATATCACGGTAGTACCATAGCATTTTTTAAAAATGTCACTATTACTGCGATAATTCCTGTGATAACCATTACCACGTCACTCTCTAGTCTATTGGCCTCTTCAGGGGCACGTAGGAGGAAATTCTATAAGTGGTGCCCACAATTTGGTGCAGATAAAAATCGGTGCTCAATGTTATTCTACAAAAGGTGCTCCGGGATGAGTGCTTTTGATAGAAAAGCAATGTGTGCCGAATTCCACGCTCAGATTTGGGCATGAGGATTTAGCCAGCTGAAACCTGGTGTAAATCCTGGCACACAAGTTGGGCATGGATCCCTGCTATTCTGTAACAATGCGCGCATTTTTTGTGAACGCCCCGGACCCGTCCTTGGACACACGCCCTCTTTTCAGTTGCATGTAATCCAATTTAAGTGCCCACTGGTACAGAATAGTGCGCGGCCAGATCAGTGGCCAAATCATAAATAGTGCCAGGGCTGCCGAGAGGGGGAGGCGGGGGGGGGGGGGGGGGAAGATTCCCTGGTCCCGACCCCGGGGTCTGTGTCTCTCCTGCTCCTGTGTGTCGGGATCTGGGTGATTGCATTAACGCAATACCCAGGTCCCGGCACACAGGAGCAGCAAGAGTGACGGACCAAGGGAGGAGAACGGAAGACGCAGGAAGGTAAGGAGGTGGGGGTGGAGGCTGTCTGAGTGAAGGGGGGGCTGTGGCAGCAGCCCGGGCCCGGCTCTGTCTCTCGGCACAGCTGATTAATGCCAATTACATGCTTGTTAACTCTAATAATTAAATCATTGGAGCCCATTAACTAATTATTTTGGGCACTAATCTGGGATCTGTGCCTTTTATCAGATCTGAGCATAGTGCATTTGGATGCATATTGGGCTCATTTTCAAAAGAGAAGGACGCCTATCTTTCAACATAAATCGGAAGATAGGCGTCCTTCTCCCAGGGTCGTCCAAATCGGTATAATCGAAAGCCGCTTTTGGACGTCCCCAACTGCTTTCCGTCGCAGGGATGGCAGGACTTGGGCATGCCTAACACTAGGACGTCCTCGACTCATAATCGAAAGAAACAAGGATGTCCCTGATGAACAATTAGACGACTTTACCTGGTCGTGTTTTTCTTACGACCAAGGCACAAAAAGGTACCTGAAATGACCAGATGACCACCGGAGAGAATCGGGGATGAGGATGACCTCCCCTTACTCCACCAGTGGTCACTAACCCCCTCCCACCCTCAAAAAACATCTTTAAAAATATTGATTGCCAGTCTCTATGCCAGCCTCAGATGTCATACTCAGGTCCATCACAGCAGTATGCAGGTCCCTGGAGCAGTTTTAGTGGGTGCAGTGCACTTCAGCAGGCGGACCCAGGCCCATCCCCCTTTACCTGTTACGTTTGTGAAGGAAACAGCGAGCCTCCAAAACCCACCAGAAACCCACTGTACCCACATCTAAGTGCCCCCTTCACCCATAAGGGCTATAGTAGTGGTGTATAGTTAGGGGTAGTGGGTTTTTTTGGGGGGGGGCTCAGCACACAAGGTAAGGGAGCTATGTACCTAGGAGCAATTTATGAAGTCCACTGCAGTGCCCCCTAGGGTGCCCAGTTGCTGTCCTGGCATGTCAGGGGGACCAGTGCACTACAAATGCTGGCTCCGCCCACCACCAAATGGCTTGCATTTGGTCGTTTCTGAGATGGACGTCCTTGGTTCCCATTATCGCCAAAAATCAGAAACAACCAAGTTTAGAGACAACCATCTCTAAGGATGACCAAATTTCAGGATTTGGGCGTCCCTGACCGTATTATCGAAACGAAAGCTGGACGTCCATCTTGTTTTGAAAATATGGGTTTCCCCGCCCCTGGATGGGGACGTTTTGCAAGGATGTCCAAATCGAAACAAGGACATCCCTTTCGATTATGCCCCTCTAAGTGACATTAACTGGCACATTAACGCAGGCAAAGCATGCATGACTGCAGACACCCAGGGATAGAATTGCCTTCACGGTATTTAAAGATCTGATTTCACTAAACTAATAAATTGTTTTGTGTGGCTCCAGTCTTCCTAATGAAGAGGGGGCTTCCTTTTCTGACTCACTGTGGGGCAGGATCACTCCTCTAGGCCCAGGTACTTGACAAAATGAATAATTTGATGGGGGGAAAGGCGCAACACGAACTTCTGAAAAATTCCACACATGTGTAATTCGGTAGTTTAAAGTTTGCATCATTTCCAGTGACTGGAAACATATAGAGACCTTTGAACACATACCATTATTGCTAACCAGAGTAGGCTCTATAAACTGGAAAAATGTCAGATCATAAACCTCAGGAGGTGTAGCTACAGAAACACATGATTTTATTGCCCCAGAAGCAGGGGGAAAGGAGGAGCGGTGGGGGAGGGGGAATTGAGTGGTAGCAAAGTTTTCTTTGGCTAAGGTTTGTGTGTTTAGCACCGTTCCAATTTACCACCATCTGCATCAAGGCCTGGCTCCAACAACTGACCAAGCAGTAAACATCCAGCCTATCTTTGACTGATTTATTCCTCCAATTTTAACTAACTTAAATGTGCAGGAGTGTTTGTGGTGTTGTATTTCTGTTCATTTTCTAGTTTCTTTCCTGTCAATATTGGCGTTCTTTTCCAGTTTTATCTGATTTTATTGTTCTAAACCACCTAGAATTTTAACTGAGCAGTGTATCAAGTTTCAATAAAGTTGGAAATTGAGAAGATGAGGGATAGAGAACAGAACTCCTAAAATCTTATTTTTCAAGGTGCATCTGACAGTGTTTTAATTATAGATGCCTAGAACACTATGGAGTGTTAAGTTTGTTCCTAGCACCATGAGAAGTGTAACTGTCCCTTCTTGTTCACTTTAGGTCTTGGACTATAATCCGATATTAGGCTCCTTCCTGATCGGCTCCTGTATCATTTTCATGACGTTCGTGGTCCTGAATCTGTTTATATCTGTTATTCTAGTAGCTTTCAGCGAGGAGCAAAAACATTATCAGGTGCGTTAATTAAATATCAAGCCAATTAATTGGCATTCTTTAGGACACTGCAAACACTTTAGCGTTTTGAAATCTAGAAAGTAAGCACTTCTTCCTATCCCCATTTCTGCAGCAAGTTTTTAAACAGTGTTAGCATTTCTGCATGTAAATATCTGAACTGCAACATATTAAAAAGATGTATCTGAAATCAAGGCCATGCTCAGGGGACGCTCTTGCATAGCTCAGTTCCCATGGACTTCATACCTGAATCAGAATTCTTTTGCAAACCAACCCGAGATGTAATGGGTGTGAGATGTGGCCTCAGCAGCATCTCCTGCCTGCCCCTCTTTAATAAATGCATTTTCTGACTTTTACTAGACCTGCCACCATGAGTACTACTTCTGGTTTAATTGATGCTATTGGGATTTTTTTTTTGTAGGAATGCCTAGTGATTGATTGTGATCTGCTGTGAACCAAGTAGGGAACGGCAGAACATAAGTGTTTTATGGAATGTAATGGTCTAGCAGAAGTGAAGAGCGGCTCAGTGTCTAGAGCAGGGGTTCTCGACCTAGTCTTTGGGAAACACCCAGCCAGTCAGGTTTTCAGGATATCCATAATGATATACATGAGATAAATTTGCATACACTACCCCTATCATGTGTAAATGTTCAGGATACCCAAAATATAAGTATTGCCATACTGGGACAGATCAAAGGTCCATCAAGCCTAGCATCCTGTTTCTTACTGTGGCCAATCCAGGTTACAAGTACCTGGTAGGATCCCAAAAAAGTACAATAAATTTTATGCTGCTTATCTAAGCAGTGGATTTTCCCCAAGTCCATTTTAATAATGGTCTATGGACTTTTCCTTTAGGAA
This sequence comes from Microcaecilia unicolor, assembly GCF_901765095.1. Taxonomy (NCBI): domain Eukaryota; kingdom Metazoa; phylum Chordata; class Amphibia; order Gymnophiona; family Siphonopidae; genus Microcaecilia; species Microcaecilia unicolor. Next base: position 340,593,745 of record NC_044035.1, on the reverse strand, counting down.
GCTATCCAAACCTTTTTTTAAACCCCGCTATGCTAACTGCTTTTACTACATTCTCTGGTAACGAATTCCAGAGTTGAATTACACATTGAGTGAAGAAATATTTTCTCCGATTCATTTTAAATTTACTACTTTGGGCCCCATTTACAGAATGCATGAGATAGATTTGCAGGTGATGGATGTAGTTCATGGACATTTATCTCATGCATATACTATATTCTGTAAATGGGGCCCAAAGATAGGTGCCAAAATGATATGTGCTAAGCTAGTATTCTGTAAACGGCGCTCTAAACGGAACAACCTTTACATATACTAGCATACCGCGTATTTTCCCCTGAATTCTATATAGTGCAACTTAAGTTGTGTGCACAAATTCAGTCATATTCTGGATTAGCGTGTGCAACCTAATTAGTTAACAAGGCAATCAGCGCTGATAATTGCCACTAATTAGAATTTACACGCACAACTAAGTGTATTCTATAATGTGATGCTTGCAAATTCTAAGACACATAGTTGAAAACGGGCCATGGCCATGGAATGAGTGGGTCATGAGCATTTCTGAAATCTATGCACCTGTTTCTCAGCTACAGCGCCTCCTGATGACTTCACTCATGCGTCAGAAGTCATCCTGCAGCAAACCTCCCCCATATGACTCCAGCAGCTGCATCTCTTCACCAGTAGCGTAGCCAAACCCAGTATTTTGGATGGGCCCAGAGCTAACTTAGATGGGCCCATCCACAGCAAGGCACTCCACAGCCCCCCCCCCCCAAATATTTTTTTAAATTATAGATTTTTTTCACCTACCCCACATCAACATCTCTCTTCCTCCGCAGCATCCCAGCATCTGCCTACCCGTCACTGAACCCTATCCCTCCCTGGTGTACCTTGCAGGTGTCCCCTGCAGTGATTCAATTATTGCTGCCTGTGCCGGATCTGCAGGCATCCATCGGCTAGGTCCCGCCCTTGCTTTTATCATTTCCTGTCTGGTGGGCTCTGGCTGATGGAAGCCTGCAGGGCCGGTGCAGGCAGCAATAACTGAATCACTGCAGGGGACACCTGCAAGGTACACCAGGGAGGGACGGGGTTCAGCAACGGGTAGGCAGATGCCAGGATGCTGCGAAGGAGAGATGTTGATGTGGGGGTACCGCCACTGGGTGGGCCTGAGCCAAGAATGGGTGGGCCTGTGCCCACCCATAGCCACGCCACTGCTCTTCACTGGTGTATGCATGGCTTCCCTGCTGCTTTTTTCACAGTCATGTTTACATATTAGGATGGATCCAGACATGCATCACACATCATTCTTCACTTTTTGGAGTCATTCTTGCACTTATGCCGTATTTCTGGACCCAAATGATAGCTAAATATATCTGATAATGCTTTTCATAGACTTTTATGCAGAAGTATTTCCCAGAGAAAATTAAAACAATAAAATCCTAAAGCAGAGTAATATGAAGACAGATTGAACTTCAGGTGTTACAGATATGCACCGTAGGAAGTAAGGGAGGACAAGATTGGGGATTGATTTGTACCATGGCATTCACAGGGACTTGGTCCTGTATTTTTGACACATGCAGGTTCTTTGTGCTGTTGGTGCAAGATACTGCAGTTTTGTGAAGCAGCCACTGCACTGGTTAACCTTTTCACAGCAATGAAATCCAAACATCAATGTTGTTTAGCACAGTGTCCCTGCCTCCGTGCAATGGCTCACTCAGTGGCGTACCCAAGGGTGGGCCTGGGTGGGCAGTAGCAGCAAACCTATGATGTGGCTGGGCAGTGATTCCCAAGCCCCACCAGCTGAAAACTCCCAACAACTGTCCCTCCTGCATACCTTGTAAACAGCAGATCTTCACCTGCGCAAGCAGCGACTGATACATACTTGCACCGGCCCCACAGCCTTCCCTCTGACGTATTCCCGCCTATGCAGAAACAGGAAGTTGCATCATTGGGAAAGCTGTAGGGCCAACATGAGCAGTGTGTATTAGTTGCTGCTTGCTGCTGGTGAAAATCTGCTATTTAAAAGGTATGCGGGAGAGGGGGGGATGTTTGAAAAACCATATGGCATGCAGGTGAGAGGAGAGACCAAATCACCTATGGGATGGGGCGGGGTTCTGCCCACCCATCTTGGGCCCAGGCCCACCTAAAATTGGGTATCTGGCTACACCCCTGGGCTCACTGAAGTTACATGATGAGCTGCCTTTAATAAGTTGGCTGAAATTCTCTGTACATTTGCAGGTGTCTGTGCCTGTGCTTTATGCAGGTTAAATTCAGTGCCTTTTATTGACTGCCATACCTGTGCTTAACTACATTGGGCCACAGTGCAATAAAGTACTGCACCTTTAATCTTGCACTGCTGATTAAAATATTTAATTGCATGCTTGCTTTTTATTAATTTTTTTTATCAATGCCTACCTCTAATAATTACATAGCAGGTTAAGACAATTTATCCTGTGTAAGGAAACCATGTGCTGAGCTTTAGCACACATCTCATGCAAGGTAATCTCATTAGTCCCCAAATTAGTAGGCACACAAATACCAGAAAATTATTTTTAAAAATGAAGAAACCCCCACATCACCATGTATTTTACAAAACACACTTAAAGTTTGGTGCGGCTTATAGAATACCACTTACTCCCGGGAATTGTGCCTAACTTTATGCGTCGCCATTTAAACATGGTGCAAATACTCGCACATAAATTTCGGCACGAATGTCCTTATTCTCTATGTGAGCAACGTAAAGAAACACCCTGATTCGCCTATGACCCTCCCATTTTCACACCCCCTATTCTGACTTGCACATAAAATTTAGGTGCGGATCCTGCACATAAGTTTCAATTAAATCTAATTAGTTCCAACAATTGCTTGTTAAAAAGCCAAGTATCAGCACTAATTAGCTCATTACTCAATTAAATTGAGCATGCAAATTGGGTGCGCATGCCAATTGTTGCAACTGTTATAGAATTAAGGGGCTAATATGCAAATCCTATGAAAATGTGCCACAGATAAGAATGTTTTAAAAATCTGCTGCATTAATCGCAAACTTTTGGCACAGAATTTTGAAGAATCTACTACAGATTGGGGGCTGTGACTGTAACAAGCGACACCGTTGTTGCGTAAATCTATTGAAGTACAAAGAAGCGCAGGACAGCAGATAGGACTTTGGTCCTGGGGAACTGAGGAACTGAGTTGGATTCCCACTTCAGGCACAGGCAGCTCCTTGTGACTCTGGGCAAGTCACTTAACCCTCCATTGCCCCATGTAAGCCGCATTGAGCCTGCCATGAGTGGGAAAGCGCAGGGTACAAATGTAACAAAAATAAAATAGATACTATTGGAGATTCTACATGGAATGTTGCTACTATTGGAGATTCTACATGGAATGTTGCTATTCCACTAGCAACATTCCATGTAGAAGGCTGCGCAGGCTTCTGTTTCTGTGAGTCTGACGCAGACTCACAGAAGCAGAAGCCTGCGTGGCCACATTGGTGACCTGCAAGGGCCAACTTCTACATGGAATGTTGCTAGTGGAATAGCAACATTCCATGTAGAATCTCAAATAGCAGCAACAGTGGAGGAGTGGCCTAGTGGTTAGGATGGTGGACTTTGATCCTGGGGAACTGAGTTCAATTCCCACTTCAGGCACAGGCAGCTCCTTGTGACTCTGGGCAAGTCACTTAACCCTCCATTGCCCCATGTAAGCCGCGTTGAGCCTGCCCTGAGTGGGAAAGCGCGGGGTACAAATGTAACAAATATTAGCTGTGGGTCATGTCTTTTGTGAACATGCATTGGACACTAATACTAGTTGTTCCAGAGTACTGGCTCCCCCTAACATCTCTTTTTTTTTTTTTTACCACAATTTTTAGGCATCAGAAGAAGAAGAGATTGTGGATCTGATGCTGATGAAAATGTGCAGCTTTTTTGGAGTCAAATATAAAAAGGAAGAGAATTCTCCAGATGATAACTATCCCAAAGGCTCTTCAACAGAGGCAGACAACTGACTACAATGTTTATAAACAGTACTAACCTTTATCCTTAGTCCAGTTCCGGCTGTGGCTACACATGGATGTATTTAAAGTGCTCTCTAAGCTGTCCCCATTTCATGCTTCTTTTGTTACCCTGGCTATTTAATTGGAAGCTTTAGAAGTCACACAGGTTACAGGTGCCTGTCCGTCAGGGAATTTCTACTGCCCAGGTCTAGTTTATGGTAGAATACGTAATAAATGTCATGCTACTGAAAGTTAATTAAGCCTACTGACCACCAGGGAGCAAAGCCCAGTTATATACCACCATCACTGCATCTTCCTACATAGAATAAAAGAGATTCTTAGTTTAATCTACTGTGAACTATTTTCCTGTAAATAAAGGTTTTCTTTATGCAGCTAATGCATTTTCATATAACCTGTTTTAAGTAGGGCTCTATATGGCAGAGCATATATGAAATAGTGACTGTAAGTGGAGGTGTGAAAGAAGTGTGTGGGATATATATATCATATGTATTACATTACAAGGTGGATTACAAAATAAAACCTATGAGTATACGATAGAGCATAAGTACATAAGTATTGCCATACTGGGAAAGACCAAAAGTCCATCCTGTTTCCAACAGTGGCCAATCCAGGTCACAAATACCCGGCAAGATCCCAAAAATGTACAAAAACATTTTATACTGCTTATCCCAGAAATAGTGGATTTTCCCCAAGTCCATTTAATAACGGTCTATGGACTTTTCCTTTAGGAAGTCGTCCAAACACAGACTTTAAATCCTTCAAACGTTATTAATATAAAAACAAATCTTTTCCAGAGAATAGGAAATGGTAAAACTAGAGGACATGAATTGAGGTTGTACAGTGGTAGACAGGAGTAATGTCAGGAAATCTTTTCACAGAAAGTGTAGGTGATGTCTGGAATGCGCTTCTGAGGGAAGTGGTAGAGAGAAAAACCAACAGAATTCAAAAAGGCATGAGATGAAAACAGAGGATCTCTAATTAGAAAATGGATGATATACATTTTTTTTTTAAGTAAATGGCTGCATGTGTGCTGATGTGTCATGTGGCGCTTAGATGGCAACTCCAGCTGTGAAGAACTAAGGCCTAAGATGGGCAGACTTGTACAGTCTGTGTCCCATATATCTAGTTTAGGACGGGCTAGAAAGAGCTTTGACTGCAACTCCAGTAGCTAGAATGTAAGGAAAATACTGGGCAGACAATGATCAAGCAGGGCCAGGGGAACACGGTAAGCAGGGTATGCATGGTGGGGTGCTCCACTGGCCACTGCCGCCGCACACTACAACCCTCCCAAGACCTACCTTGATCCTTGAAGGCCGCCCTGGTGGTGTAGTGTTCCCCTCCGAAATGGCCATGCAGCAAGTGGTTTACTTACTACACACCATTTCTTTTCCAGAAAAAATGACAGCCTTTTACCTGCTGTGGTAAAAGGGGACTTCAGCACGCATCAAACACACACGCTGATCCTACTACAGATCCCCTTTTACCGCAGCTTAGCAAAAGAACCCCTAAGTTACTAAAAAAAGATATAAACTAAATCCCAATATTTTTAAATAAATTATCCTTGGTATTCACGTGCATTGCACAAGGTAATGAATATGCATGAGAGAGAGATCCTGAAAAATGAGCCTACTGCTTTTGACACTTGTTATGGTAAACATCTAGGAAAAATCTGAACAAAAAATCCAAGCACGCAATGGGCCAACCCGTTCTGCCTGACTCAGCTCTGGAGGAATCCCCAGCGCGCGCCTTCAGTTTTCTGCACGCGCATTAAACCCTGCGGCCTCAAGCGTTTTCTCCGCGCCCCGCCTCCCCATCCCATCCCATATACTGCGCCTGCGCAGCACAGCACAGCACGAGCTCAACGAGCTGCTGCTGCTCCAGTCCCGGGCCTCGCGCTAAGCCGTTAGGTGCTGCTTGCGGAAAGATGGCGGTGGCGCGAGCGCTCGGCATAGGTGTGAGGAGCGGCCTGGGCAGGTGGTGCACTGTTGCTGCAGCTAAGGCCGCTGCTCCCGCTCCTGTGTTGCTCCCCGTCTATCGGCTGTCGTGGCGTACGTGCAATGCTCGCACCATCCGCACAGGCACATCATCGCTCCTCTCCGGTGAGTTAAGTTTTAGTGACGAGCGCGGGGGGAAGAAGAGGGGGAGCGCGCGCGTACTTGGCGGCGGCAAGGTCCACTTACTTTGATTGGGGGGGGGGGGGGAGAAGTACCTCCGCTATTCTGTCCTTTTCCCTGCGGAAGGTTGGGGTCCGCGGTGATTTCACAGAATTGCAATCCCTGTTGACATTGTGCAGTAGGTACGACTAGATAAACTTGCAGAAATTAAAACAGAGGATATTGCATTTATAAGTCGCCCCCCCCCCCCTCCATCAGCAGCTTTTAATTTGCCTCTGCCATCAGACCTTTGCACCAAACTGTGGCGTCAGGCTCCCTCCCAAAATTCTTAGAAATTGTTACTTGGCTTCTGCTCTTTATTGCCTTGAGGCACCTGTGATTTTAGTGTTTCTAAGCCCGTGGTGGATTGGGCTAGGTTAAAAATCGGGGAGGAGGAGGAATCCACCCAGTAGCTTTCAGAAAGTTAGTAAGAAAAGAAAAGAAAAAAACAACATTCTTGAGATCAAGAAAATGCCTCCCTTGTGCTGGGTGAACTTTGCTACTTTCAGAGAGGGTGGGATGCTGCAACATGTAGTAGCATGAATGGTGCAATGAAACTCCACCTGTTCCAGGAAGAAGTTTTAAGGTCTTTACTTGTGTGGCGGGCTTTTAACATAAACAACCATCCTAATCATAAATAATAAGACTGATCATGAAGTAGACAGAACCGATCTCTTATCACTTTTTACAGTCCAAGCTATATGTGATACCATAAGGACAGTACAAGTGGAAAAGTAGCACATATGAATTTATCTTCTTGGGCAGACTGGATGGACCGTGCAGGTCTTTTTCTGCCGTCATCTACTATGTTACTATTCTCCTTAACAATGTATGTACTCACCTAATGCAATACCATTTGTAATTCTGTCAACCGGAAATGGCAGTCGCCACCACGGTAAATGTAAGCCACATTGAGCCTGCAAATTGGTGGGAAAATGTGAGATACAAATGCTGCAAATAAATAATTAAATACTTCTGTTTGAAACTTAAAACAGAGATCAAAAACACTAAGTAGGCATCTTTTTTTCAGGTTTCTATTGCCAGGCGTATCCAGTATTCACAAAGTAGGAAGTTAAATTCCAGGATGCTGTGGGATTTTATTGTAGATTGACAGTATCGCTGTTATGTTTCTGTTCCTGTTCACATCGGTGATAAGCTGGGAGCCTAGATGGGGTGGCAACTGATGCATCTTCAGAATTAAAAAAAAACCAAAAACCCTTGTCATGTTTAAAAGATGATCATTATCCACCTCTTTCTCCACCTGACGTTCAGGTCGGTGCCAGTGAAGGCAGGCAGTTGGTATGGGGACCCAGTAATCATACACTTCAGTCTCTGCATCAGCTGCTCCACACCTTTCTATACGTCCTGATGATTACAAAGGGGCAGATGCCTTCCTACAAAATTTTAGCTTTTAAATGCAATAAGCAAATAGTATGTAAATTGTGCACTAAAAAGCATGCATGTTCAGAAAAAAAAACTGCACACTCCATGGTAATATTAGTCTTCTGGGCAGTAAAGAGCTGCGTATCTCCATTTCTGTCAGTGTGAGAGGTGTTTGACTCGCATGATGATAGGAAGGGAGACATTTAAAATAAAATTCCACTGGCCCCCAGGTCCCCTTCACACCCAACACCCCCCTCCCATAAAATTTCTGGTGGTCCTGTGAACCTGATCTCACAACCCTACAGAGATCCCACCAAGACACCCTCCCCCCCCCCCAAAAAAAAAAAAACATACCTGGTAGTGTTGTTGACACCCACAAAATAAAATCCTTGGTGGTATAGTGCAGTGGTTCTCAAATCTGTCCTGGGGGACCATCATCAAGTCAGGTTTGAGGATACCCCTAATGAATGTGCATGAGAGAGATTTGCCTATAATGGAGGTGTTAGACATTCAAATCTCTGTCATGCATACTGATCAGAGGTATGCTGAAAAACTGATTGGCTGGTGGTTCTCAAGAACTGGTTTGACAACCACTGGTCTAGTGGACCCTAATCCTCCCCACCCCCCCCCCCCCCAAGTACCTCTCACCTTTGCACCACCATTTTTCAAAACGACAACGCCTGACCCCGCGCACAGCATCCTGTGAAGCACTTCGTGGAGTCAGTCTGCTAGATAAGGGAATTTTTGCCTTATTTGGCAGACCTCCTCTACGCAGTACATTCCAGGATGTACCACTTAGGGCAGTGGTTCCCAAACCTGGTCCTGGAGGCACCCCAGCCAGTCAGGATTTCAGTATATCCACAATGAACATTCATAAGATCGACTTGCAAGCAGTGCATGCAGATCTCTCATAAATATTTATTGTGAGTATCCTGTAAACCTGACTGGCTGGGGTGCCTCCAGGATCAGGTTTGGGAGCCACCGACTTAGGGTTAGACACCTTCATTTTGAAAAATGGCAGTGCAGAGTTAGGAGCGAGTGGTCATTGCTCCTGTCTCTTGAATTAAAGGGTGTATGGAGGAATCAGGGTTCACTAGACTACCAGGGATTTGGGGCGGGGGGGAGAGGATAGGAGTCAAGATCTTAGGGGAGATCCACTAGACAAGGATTTGTTTTGAGTGAGGGACAGGGGTCATCTGTGGGGTAAGGGGTGGAAGTTCAGGAGAGAGGGGATCATCTTTGGGTTGGAGGGGTGAGATCCTTTAAGCCTGCTATGATTTGACACTAACCCCCCCCTCCCCCCATTGTGCTCAGGTTTTCATTCTTCGGTGCACTTCTCTGCGTTTGTGCTGAATAGTGAATTAGCTTTGCTAGCGTGATTTTAAATAGGCTTTGTGCGGGGTTGGCTTTTGTGCAAAAACCCTTCCTATATTGCGCATTCACAGAATGTACGTTAAAGCCGAGCTGAGCCTGCGTACCACTTTAATATATCGACCCACCAAAGGAAAGGCAGCTAAAGGGACAAGAACCCACATGCACTGTGTTCACACCCTGCTGTGCCCCCAAAACTGAGAGAGACATGAGGAAAATTTATTATCCTTGTATAGTGCTGCAGGTGTACACAATAATTTACAGAGACACGTGGAGGGGCATTTTCGATATGACATCTGAGTAGGATTTTGCGCTAAACGTCCCAAATCCAAATAGGAAACATGGCCATTTTCGAAACAGCAAAACATCTTTTTTTTTTTTTTTTTTTTTTTAATGGCCATATGCAAGATGTTTTCATGCTTTGTGCGTTTATCTTTTTGCGCCATTTTTGAAAAAAAAAAAAAAAAGTGTCCAAGTGAAAACTATAGGAAATCAAGCCATTGAGATGCAGAAGGAGCCAGCATTCTTAGTAGGCTGGCCACACATCTCAGGAGACCAAGGGGGCACCCTAGGGGGCACAGCAGTGGACATCATATAAAAGTCTCACGTACACATCTCACCGTTACCTCCTATTACCGTATGCTGAACCCTCCAAACCCACCAACAACCTACTGTACCCATTTGTACACTACTACAAATAGCCCTTATGGGGGAAGGGGGTCACCTATATGTGGATACAGTAGGTTTTGGGGGGGAGTTTGAGAGGGCTCACACTTTTCCACCACAAGTGTAACAGAGTGAGATATGGGCCAGGGTCCTTCTCTCTATAGTGCACTTCACTGACCACTGCACTACAGGGACCTGCTTGCTGCTCTAATAGACCTGGCCACAGGGGCGTATCTGCGTGGGGCCACAGAGGCCTGGGCCCCCGCAGATTTCGCCCTGGCCCCCCTACCGCCGTCAACCCTCCCCTCCGTCGCTTACTTTTGCTGGCGGGGGACCCCAACCCCCGCCAGCCGAGATCCGCTTCCTCCTCCGAGTCCTACCTTTAAAAATATTTCTTCAGCTGGCGGGGGACTCCAACCCCCGCCAGCCGACCCGAGATCTTCTTTAACTTTATTCTATCTTCGTCCTCCGCGTGGCCGGCGTGTTGCTGCTGTTGTGCAAAGCTGAAATCCAGTTTCGGAGTCTGACGTTGCAGCACGTTACGACGTCAGTCAGACTCCGAAACTGGATTTCAGCTTTGCACAACAGCAGCAACACGTCGCCAGCCACGCGGAGGACGAAGATAGAAGAAAGTTAAAGAAGATCTCGGGTCGGCTGGCGGGGGTTGGGGTCCCCCGCCAGCAAAAGTAAGCGATGGCGGGGAGGGAGGGTTGGCAGCGGGAAGGGAGGGGGGTGTCCGGCAATGGGGAGGGGGGGCGGCGGGGGGGGGGCTAAAATGTGCCCCCTCCCTCTGGCTCTGGCCCCCCCCTACCGCTGGAGTCCAGATACGCCCCTGCCTGGCCATAACATCTGAAACTGTCATAGAGGCTGGTAAGTAATACTTTTAATCACATCTCTTGGGGGGGGGGGGGGGGGGTCAGTGACCACTGGGGGAGTAAGGTGGGGTGTCATTCCTGATTCCTTCCAGTGGTCATCTGTTCATTTAGGGCACCTTTTTGTGCCTTATTTGTTCTAAAAAAACAAGTCTAAACCAAAAGGTTCAAGTTTCAGCCCTAGGTGCTTTCGTTTTATTCCATTATGGCTGTAAAACGTCCAAGTGGTTAGGGACGCCCTAAGCCCGCCCCCGACACTCCCCCTCGTGATTTGGACGCAAGGCAGAGGAATTGCATAGATAAGCATCTGCAAAATAGGTTCTGAAAATACTAAATGCTGGTTTATGACACTCTCTGGATGCTTTTCTGTTTCGAAAAGGATCCCCATAGACAATCCTGCTTCTTGAAGTTTACAACCCCATAAAACAAAATACCCAACAATTCATTGTTCTAGAGAAAACAGTGTTTTTGTACTTGTTGACCTAGACTAGACTTCATTATCAAGATTTTCACTGGTATTGCAGGTAAACGGCAGCTGATATATCATTATTTGATCATTACTAGGGTTTCTTTAATACTAAGGTTTCACATATAGGTACTATGTGGGGGGGGGGGGGGTTACTGTGGCTCCCATTTCTGTTGGGATGGGGGTGTCTTGGCTGGTAATACGCTTCTCAGTGCATCTGTTTAAGTATATCGAGGATAATTTTATAAAGCTTGGAAAATAGCTCAGGAAATTGCACAGGATTATACTTACATAAAAAGTAGAGCACAGAAAAGATATTTCATAAATGTAGGTGCTGTGCAAAATTTGTCAAGATACACATGTACTTCTAAAATATGCAAGTAGAGAGAGAGGCGCCTTCCATGGGGATGTGGAGGACACATATGATAGAACTCTTGAAAATGGAGAGATGTGGTATAAACAACTTTGACACAACAGAAGGCAAAATCCTACAGCGAACATGGGAGCGATTTTGGGACACATTACAGCCCAGAGCGAGAAGCAGAATCCTTAATTAAAGTATCTGACATGATTATGACTGTGCCAGTACAGATCCGTGAAAACCAAGGCAATAAGAAATTTTTCTTTTACATGAATAAAAAAGACAAATGTATAGAATAAATGAACATTTAACATGGCATTTACCGCAGGAGAACGCAAAATTAACAGTGTGGGCATGCCGACGAAATCCGAGACACATTTTTCGCTAACAAATTCGACAAAAAACGATGAAATCCGAAGTCAATGAAAACCGAGGTTTCACTGTAGTTGGGGAAGGCTGGGTTGTGTTGGGGGGGGGGGGGGGGGGGAAGGGCAGCATTGGGAGGAGGGGTGGATTGGGTAGGGGGGAGATAGATGAGGGTGGTGGGATGGTTAACAGTTTGTGTAAGTTGTATGGCCAGAGTTTTGTTGAGATTTGCTTCATGTATTTGTTATGTGCCCAGGGCCGGTCTTAGCAAGTGCGGGGCCCTGTGCAGACCAATTTGAGGGGCACCCACCCTAGCTCCACCCCCACCCTAGCTCCAGGGCCGGCAACCCCGAGCTCCAGGGCCCGGCCCCCCCCCCCCCCCCTCCGAGCTCCAAGGCTCCTTCCTCCTTCCCAGCTCCAAGGCCGGCCTCCCTCCCTCCTTCCCAGCTCCAAGGCTCCCCTCCTTCTGAGTTCCAGTCCCTCTCCCTCTGAATTTTAAAAGTTACCTCAGGTTACAGGCAACGGCAGGCGTGAAAAGCCTGCGAGCTGCTCGGCGCTTCAGGAGCCTTCCTTTCTCTCTCTCAGCTCTGGTCCCGCCCTCATTTCCTGTTTCCACGAGGGCGGGACCAGAGCTGATAGAGGGAAGGATCCTGAAGGGCCGAGCAGCTCGCACGCTTTTCACTCCTGCCGCTGCCTGTAAAGCGACGAGGTAACTTAAAATTCAGAGGGAGGGGGACTGGAACTCGTAGGAGGCGGAGGTGCGCTGCACAGGGCCTCATTGAGCGCGAGGCCCTATGCAATCGCCTCGCCCTAAGACTGGCCCTGTAAGTGCCATACAATAAATATGATTGAAATATAACATATCAAACATATAAACAGCGAGTGACTGTACTCACTCGCAAATGCGCAGTAGAGACTTCCCTGTCTGTCCCGCCCCCGTGTCAATACGTGATGACGGGGGGGACGGGACAGAGAGGGAAACTGCGCTGCCGAGGTTGCTACCCCTCCCACTCGGAGCCGCCGCCACCCCTCCACCCGGCCCGGGCCCTCTCTTCCCTTCTGAACTTACACATCCATTCGCCGAACGCAGCAACGCACATCAGCTGAGCTGCCCCTTCCTTCTCTGCCTGTGTCCCGCCCTCGCTGACGTTACGTACCAGGAGGGCGGGGCCACAGGCAGAGAAGGAAGGTCCCACGGCAGCTCAGCTGATGTGCCTTGCTGCGTTCCGCAAATGGATGTGTAAGTTCAGAAGCGAAGAGAGGGCCTGGGCCAGGTCGAGGGGTGGCGGCGGCGGCGACTCCGAGGGGGGGGGGAGCGGGTGGCGACCTCGCGGGGGGGGGGGGGGGGGAGGAAAACCCCAATACCAGCCCGTTTTTACGGGCTCAATGGCTAGTGAAAGTAGAATACATGATTACTATTGTAGGTGCCTCAAGCAGATGTAAATTTGTGCAAGAACATTTGTGCGCTAGTGGGGATAGGTCTGGTTGCCTATTTTATAAAGGTCCATTGGTGTTTATCTTCATAAAATATGCATGTTTTTGGAAATTTTTATAGATGCCCTGTTATAAATGTACCCCCTCAGATGGTAGTTTTCAAACCTGCTATCATTGCTTCAGTGTACAGGCACTTCTAAACAGAATACTTCCAGCTTGAAAACTGCCCAAGGTGCCTCGTGCATTTTTGTGGGGTTTTTTTTGTGGGTACTCTTTCAATCAGAGCCCAATGGCATTGTTTTCTCACCTTTCCTAACCCCACCTGTAGAAACACCTGTGTTACAATGCAAGTAAAATTACACACATTGTTGAACAACGCATACACTTAGTGTACACAGGTATCCCATTTCCCATGTAAAATATTTACTTGCAGAAATAGCTTTGAAAATTGCTCTCTTTGTGGTGAAGCTTGGGATGGGGGAAATCTGAAGTGCTAGTATTAATCAGTGTTGTTCAACTTGGGACATTTTGCAATATTTTCCATGCCAAAATCAATAAAGTGAAATTCTTGTTTGCAGGACCTTCAGGTCTTAGAAAAAAAATCACTTATTGCACAACCACTGTATTTTTTAAAAATCTTTATTTTAAAAATAAAATAACCACATTTTGTTTCTTTTAGCTCGTAAATTCACAGATAAGCATGAATGGATATCTGTCGAAAGTGGTATTGGAACAATAGGAATCAGCAGTTTTGCGCAGGTGAATGATTTATTGGCCTTTCTGTCCTGTGTTTCTATAAATCATTTCTCTGTTTCTGCCCTTGTTCTTTGGATTCATTTTACCATGGTTTTTATCAGGTCTTTACACTTTGAACTTGAATCTGTCTCTGAAGTTACTCTTCATGCTGCTTCAGCGCCCCCTTCCGAAATGTTTTTTCCCTTTTATTTATAAAGTTTTAAATTACAATCAAGCATAAAACTTGTACAGAAAAGTTACCTGGTTCCGTTATACAGTATATAAAATCGAAATTTTACATTAAGGAACATATAAGGAAATTATTTCACCAGATTATACTCAAGTCCACAGTTGAATGTGGTATATATGGATATTTAACTCAAATATTTAGAAAAACTAAACAGGAATTTGCTGATTCCCAAAGAAGGTTCCACTTTATTACACAGAGCTATTCTCACCCCTCCCCTTCCGAAAAAAATTTTTCTTTTTCTTTTTTTTTTTCTCGTCAGGATCTGTTGGGCACCATGAATCTTCACTGCCAGCTATCCACCCACCCTGAACATACGTAGTCTGGTCTTTGCAATGATAGTCCTTAGATCAGAGGCCATACACCAGGGCTCCCTCTGGAACCTTGCAATCATGGTTCCTGGATCTGGCAGCTAGGGTGTTGCTCTTGCATATAGGGAGGGGATAGGGGAATGGGACTGTTAATGTTACCCCTGTAGCATCCACATCCAACCCAGAGTGCAGAAGTCTGACTTGCACTGGAAGGTCCTTGCATCGTTCTTCATCTTCTTGTTGGAGTGGGGGAGATTAAATCACAGTATTAATGTTCCTTTTTTTTTTTTTGCAGTAAAGCAGTGTGGTTGCCTTAGGCATATTTTCAAAGCACTTTGGGAGGCTAAGTTCCATAGGTTTCTACGGAACTTTGGGAGGCTAAGTGCTTTGAAAATGAGCTTGTTTGTCCACCTAAATGCAAAGAAATACAGGTTAACAAATTAAAAAATAAATAAATGTAAGGATATACTTGATAGTCCAGTTAAGATATGTTTTTTTTTTATTTTTGTTTTGTGATGAAGCCAGACTGAGGTTTTAATCTTATTTTGGGAACCTGCGAGTAGCTACTGGAAAGCAAACTGAGCGCAGTCAGTTTGCTCAGCAAATACCATCATTTTGCACATTACAAAATGTGCGGTGCTTGAGATCTGCTACTGAGTTTTGTTTTGCAGGGGTTGAATCAGATGGGACTCTTTCTGTAGTCCACAGGATGGCCTTGCATGTTCCAAGATGCTTTTTTTTTTCTCTCTCTCTCTCCATTTTCTTCCTTTTGCAAAACAGATGAAATAAAAATGTTGACTACCATGTAAACCTGTCAAGTGTGTTCAGAAAATAGCAGGGACAAGATACATCCGTCTGTTTTTACTATCTGGTTGCATAAGAAAACACTCTATTTATATACCAAAGTAATATTAACATTTCAAGGACATTTGTTCTGTATTGACTGTTGACACTGCTGCGTTACCCCTAGGAAGCACTAGGAGATGTGGTATACTGTGGTCTTCCAGAAGTCGGTACAAAGCTGAATAAATCAGGTGAGTATTTGTGCTTTATTTAAACTATTATCACAACTGACCGTTTTTTGCCTGTCACTTCCATCTCTTATAATAATTTTTGTATTTATAAATAGGGTTTCTGACTTTAGGTTTAAGTTGATGAAATAGACCTAATACTAAATGTACCCTGAAAAAGCACTTTTCCTTTTCATCCTGCTAGACTAGTCCAAACAAATATGTTGACCCCCCACTACCAGGTAGAGATTCTGAACTGTTCCAGTGACTTCACCAGTATAAGGGCTGGTGCAGGCTGGAACACCTCATTAATTGCCATTTCAAGAAATACCATGATTCCTGTTGTTATTTAACGTCACAAATACCATTAGACCCGAGGGGTCTCGGCTGCCTTTGTTTAAAGCAAGGCGTAGTGCCCCCCTGGGTGCACGGAGCCGCTCCAAGGGATCATGTGCGAAGATCCCAGCGGGGTGCGAGCAGGGTACAGCGGGAAATTTTCCCGCCGCGCGACTGCACCCCGCTGGGGTGGGTGGGGAAAAGAAAAGGGTATATAACCCTAAAACGGAGCCTGGACATCCTCTTTCGGCACCCAACCCCCCCCCCCCCCCCTCCCCAAAAAGAAAGTTGACGCGATCACATATGTACTATGTCGCAGCTTTGGCGGGGTACCCAAGCCTGAGGGAGTAAGCTAAGCAGCCGGGATAGCTGCGCTTACGGTTGAGCTCCCTTGCTGTGCGGCGGGGAGCTCTGTAGCTAGTTGGTCAGTCTTGCTAATAACAGCGGACTGGGAAGAGGTGGGATAATATGGGATACAAATGCAATAAAAAAAAAATTCTCTACCTCCCACAGATGGCATAGGTTAGGCTGGTGCAGTAGGGTAAGATGGGGGAGACCTGACTCCTTGGGGAGCAGCCCACATCCTGTGTTCCTTGAGGTGAGACACTGGGGCATACAGTTCACGGTGTTTACCCCAGTTGAGCCAGGAGGGCTCAGATCTCCTGTCCTGCACACTTTAGCCCACAGGTTCTAGCTCACTGAGGTATGCTGGCATAGACCCCTACGGGGCTCCTGTCAGCAGGGGGTTGTAGGCTCTGCCCCCCCCCCCCCCCCCCCCCTGCAGAGACAGAAAAAATAGAATTTGATTCCTTTCTTCCAGCCTTGTCTGGGAGAATAAAGCATATTTGGGGGGGGGGGGGGGGGGGTGGTGGAATCAAGCTGAAGGCTGTGCTGGCACTGTGCAGGACCCATTGATGGTGATCAGGAGGAAGGCAGACTCAGTCTCAGCAGTTGGTGAGTCCAGGGCTGAGATCCCAGAGGAGGTGAGATTGGGTGCTCGGGACTGGTGCAAATGTGGGACCTGTGGGAGCCAGCAGCTTAGTAGCACTGCTGGCTCCTTTTGATCTGTTTGCAGTGGGACTCACTCATTTTTGCCGTTGTTGGGTGGTGATCCTGCCAGGGATTTGGAGCAGGGGGCAGCTGTACATGCTGGTAGCATGGCAGCTGCGAGTCTTCTACCTTTGGCAGGAATGGATGCTATTTTGGCACCATCCCACCAAAGTGCATGGGGAAGACTCCCGCCAGTGGTGGAGAGTTAGCGAGATGAGGGGGTGCGTGTCGCAGCTGACTGCCCCTTACAGACAGGCGGTTTTGCAGTCGAGGGGATCCCAGTATCTGGTTCAGGCTATTGCAGATGTTGCCCGTGGCCTTCTGGCAGGCTGGATGGGTCGGGAGTTGAGAGACCGTCCCTAGCAGAAGATGGGGACCTTAATTCCAGGGTCACAGGGGCCTGTGGTAGTAGCATATGGTGGTTATGACTGCACCACTGGGCAGCTGATTCAGCCTCCAAAATGTTTTAAGCAAGTTGTCCTTTAGGGGCCACCGTCTCCTCTAGGAGAAGCTGGTAAAGGGTTTTGGTGAAGAGAAGCTCCAGAGGCTTGAGCTAGGGACCGGGGCCCATTCCACCTGAACAGAAGATTGGGGAGTACTCTCAGGCACAAAGTCTCAGAAGACTTAGCATTTCGGGGAACACAGAAAGCAGTGGACCTGGGACCTGCTTCCAGTGCCCTAAACCCTAATGATGGTGTGCCAGGCCCCTCAGAGGTGAGGGTGGGTGGCAGGTCTCGGCCTCTTTTCACACCTCCAAGCAGAGAGTGTTGGAAGTGGACTTGCAGGAGTTTTCCATATGCCTTTCAGATGCCTTTGTGATGTCCCTGGCAAAAAGAGAGATGGTTCAGGCTATTGTACAGCATTTGCTACAGCTAGGGGCAGTGGAGCCCGTACTGTGCCAGGAAGAGGGGTCATGAATGTTCTATCTATTTAATAGTTCCTAAAAAGGGTGTCTCCTTTTGCCCCCATCCTGGACCTCAGAGAGTCAGTGCCACCCTCCTGTTCCCTTGTTTTCAGATTAAGGCCCTGCGCTCAGTAATTGCAGCAGTCGGACCAGGTGAGTTCTTCACCACTCTGATCTTTTGGAGGTGTAATTTTACGTTCTCTTCTGAGAACGATACAAAATGTTTCTCTGCTTCTGCAGTCCAGGCAGGTATTTCCAGTTCAGAGCCTTGCTTTACAACAGCCCAAGCCTTCTCCAGGGTTGCGGCAATGGCTTTCTCCTCAGGCAGGGTGTCTATGTTCATCCCTGTTTGGACAACTGGCTGACTCAGGCAGACTTGAAGCTGACTCTAGCCAAGCTATGGTGGCCGTGATTGGGGGGAGCAGCTTGGCTGGGAGGTGAACTATCCTAAGAGCCAGCTAGTCACGCTGCAAGTCATGGAGAATCTCGGACTACTACTACTAATAGCATTTATATAGCGCTACCAGACGCACGCAGCACTGAACACTTGACATAGAGAGACAGTCCCTGCTCAAAGAGCTTACAGTCTAGGTAAAACGGACAGACAAGACATTACGGGCAAGGGAAATACAGGGTAAAGAGAACAGGGGAGGAGGAGGGCAAATGAGTAGTGATTAGGAGCCAAAGGCAATAGTGAAAAGGTGAGCTTTCAGCATAGATTTTAAAACAAATAGAGATGGAGCTAGATGTATGGGTTCGGGAAGACTGTTCCAGGCATAAGGCGCCGCAAGACAAAAGGAACGAAGTATTTTTGTGCTAACCAGTTAGCCCAACGCAGGCTTGCCGCTCTTCCGGGACTACTGCCGGGCCAATGCGGCCATCGGCGGTAGTCCCGCCACAAGCGCACGCCATTTCAAGGGGGGGGGGGGAAAACCCGCCGTGCAAGCCATTTCCGGGGTAACCCGGCGGTAATTGGGTATTGCCGCCTGCTACCTGGTTACCGCTGGGTTAGTGCCGGAGCCCTTATCGCCACCTCAGTGAGTGGCGGTAAGGGTTCCCCGTTGCATAGCTATGCGGTAAGAGTTCTCTCACCGCATGGCCATGTGTGCCTGGGGTCCTTTTTACCTGCTGCGGTAAAAAGGACCCTGGCCCACGGGTAAAATGACCCCTGCCACTAGCACGGGGCCCATTGTTTTTCTGGAGCTTGGTAAAAGGACCCCTAAGTCCTACGATATGCCATTTTAAGCTGCTTTAGGCAAACGTTGGCATCTAACACAGCTTAGTAAAAGGGCCTCAAAGTTAGGGGCTGTTTTTGTACATCCTATTTGTGTGAACTGGCCTGGCAGGATGGAAAAGGTGGTGAAATTTAATGTCCTTTCCATTAATCCTGTTAGACCAGTCCAGGATATGCTCTGGAAGACTGCAGTGCTGGGGTGTCTCAGGGATCGCTGTACTCTTCCTTGTAAAAAAAAAAACCAAAAAACACATTTCTATAGTTCATGGCAGTGGTAAGGATTAAATTTCTGCAGAGATTTCCCTAAAGGTGTTTTAAGATAGTGAACTACTTGGCAACAGTATACTGAAGGATTCCAGCCTGCACCAGCTGTTATATTATTATTATTAACATTTGTATAGCGCTACCAGATGCTCGCAACGCTGAACACCTGACATAGAGAGACAGTCCCTGCTCAATAGAGCTTACAATCTAAAAATAATACAGACAAACAAGACAAGGGCGAGGGAAGTACTGGGTGAGAAGGAACAAGGGCAGGCAATTGAGTAGTAGCTAGGAGCCAAAGCAGTGGGGAAAAGGTGGGTTTTCAGTATAGATTTGAATACAGTACTGTTGAGTCCATCAGAACCGTTCAGAATTTCTGCCTCCATCTGCTGGTAGAGGGACACAACTCATTGTCTGAACTGGTCTAGCAGAATTCAAGGAAAGAAAATTAACAGGTATGAATAAATGTCATCATAAATATCAAATTGTGTTTTGTTTTTTTACCTCAAACAATTTCTAAGTATCTGCAAATAAACACTCAAATCCAAGAACCTCTATTATACTTTATGGTTATATAGCATGGGCTTGTCTTTTACCATATGGTATAAACTGTTCACTTTCAAAAGAGCAAGTTTTGTAAACAAAATTATGGTTGCTGCAGAGTATCTCCAGCATAATCCTGCCAGACAGACCTGACTAAATGTCTGGAATCTTATACTGGTGTTGGCAATCATTCATGCCACATTACTTGAGCATTTTTTGAGCTATGTTTCAATTTTTTTTCTTTTGTTTCCTCTCCCCCCCCCCCCCCCCCCCCCCCCAGATGAATTTGGAGCTTTGGAAAGTGTGAAGGCAGCTAGCGAGCTTTACTGCCCTGTGACAGGGAAAGTAACAGAAATTAATACAGCTCTTACAGATAATCCAGGACTCATCAACAAATCATGTTATCAGGATGGTAAGAGTCTGACTTGGATTACTTTCATTTTCTGAGAATATGCACACAACTATTTCAGCATTTCTTCACGTAACCTTGAAGCTTCAGCAGCCCTTTTGAGACTCCCCATATTTATATGTAACTAGTAAAAAAAGGCCCGTTTCTGGCACAAAAGAAATGGGCGCTAGCAAGGTTTTCCTCTGAGTGTGTATGTTTGAGAGAGTCTATGTGAGAGTGACTGTGTGAGAGAGAGAGAGAGAGTGAATGTGCGAGTGTGTGTGTGTGACAGAGAGAGAGTGAGACTGGGTGCGAGTGTGTCTGTGAGAGAGTTCCAGGGTCCCCCCTCCCTCCCTCTGAGTTCCAGGGTTGTCCCCTCCTTTCCTCCCTGCCTCTGAGTTCCAGGGTCGTCCTCTCCCTGCCTCCCTCCGAGTTTCAGGGTCCCCTCCCTCCCCTTCATTAATCCATATGCAGGCAACGTCCTCTGTGCCCTGCCCCCTCCATCCATCCATGTGCAGCATCTCTCCCCTGGCCCCTCCACCTCCCTCCGAGTTCCAGGGTCCCATGGAACTGGGAGGGAGCGGGGACGGAGAATGTTGGAGGAGTGACGTCAGGTGGTTACAATCCCAGTGACACACATTGGAACGTTGGAGAAGTGATGTCAGCAGGTGGTTACGATCCCAGTGAGACACATTGGAATGTTGGAGGAGCAAATTATTATATTAGATTTTTTAACGATTGAGACACATGCCTTGTTTTAACTGAGGGTCCAAGAACTAAAAGTGACTTGTCTGAGGTCATACAGAGATCTAAACTTGCAGCTTCATCTGCAGTGAATTTCAGTGATCCAATCTAGTAAACTGGCAAATGACCTTTAGGAAACTTTTTAAAAGCTCAGTCAAAAGTAGTGCATATTTTGAAAGAAAATCTGTTTTTCCACCTGCAAAATAATCCTTCATATTCTGTTTCTTGCCTGATCAGTGAAGCTATTACCACCCTCCCATCCAGTTGTGGCTGCCAACCCTTTGTATTTATACCAGTGTTCTCCGTTGTAAGGTCTGAGGGCCAGCACCATCATGGATGTTTCTCCGTCATGTCTGCAGCACCAATTTTCCAGCTCGAGCATCACTTTTTCTGTTGCATCCTTGTATTATTCTTTGTTATTTCCATATTTGTTAGTACACAGAGCAATGCGCAAGTTCATTTACCTGGTGTCTCAAAAGTCCCTTTTCTGCCAAAGAGCCTACAAGTTGGACTTAAACACAAGCAGCAGTATTGATTCTTGGTGCATAATTCTAATTGTAGGGTTCTGGCCCATGCGCTTTTGGAACCAAATTAATTTGTATCATCCTTTTGTAAACTCTTTATTTAGGTACAGAATAACAGAAGGATGTACTAGCTTTTACCAAGCACGCTTTGCTTAAGCCTCCTGTGTTTTAGCACCAGTTACGAGCACTGCTGCTGTATGAGACTGAGGCATCTCCAGAGCAGGGGTGCGCTGCTGTGGGGCCACGGGGGCCAGGGCCCCCGTAGATTTGGCCCTGGACCCCCCTACCGACGACCCTCTCGCCCCCCCCCCCCGCCTGCCCGCTCACTCGCCGTCGCCTGTGCTGGCGGGGACCCCATTCGACCCCCCCACCCCCCCCCCCCCCCCCCCCCCGCCTGCCCGCTCACTTGCCGTCGCCAGTGCTGGCGGGGACCCCATCCCCCGCCAGCCAAAGTCTTCTTCCTTCCTTTCAGGTTTCTGAGTCTGACGTCATGCAGGACATCAGACTCAGAAACCTGACAAGAAGGAAGAAGACTTTGGCTGGCGGGGGATGGGGTCCCCGTCAGCACAGGTAAGCGATGGCGAGCAAGGTCTGTTTGCGTTCTCATCGTCTGTATATTAATTCTTAGATATTAGATACTTAGCAGCACTGAAACTGCTTGGTTCAGGCCTTCATAAGTACAAAGTACACCTCCACCAACAGGTCGATAGGGTCATCGGCGATGGTGGGGTGGGGGGGGGGAGGCTAAAATGTGCCCCCTCACCTCGGCTCTGGCCCCCCCCCCCCCCCCACTACCGCTGAAGGTCAGATATGCCCCTGCTCCAGAGCCTTGCCTGGCTTTCAGTACCAAGTCTCTGGGCCAGGCCATGTACTTGTGCTCTGACCTGAAGCCCTCGGTAAAATGCACTGCCTGTGTTTTCTTTTCTCTTACAGGCTGGCTGATAAAAATGACGGTGGATATCTCTGCAGAGCTTGATGACCTGATGAGCGAAGATGCATATGAAAAGTACATAAAATCCTTGGAGGACTGACCCGGGACCTTGAAAATGAAATTGCCCAAAATACTTAGTCTCCCATAGTATGTCACACGTTAATGGTGTTACAGAAGGTTTGATATTTTTTGAAGACTTCAAAATTTTCATATCATAGAGCCAAATTATGGGCAGCAAGCTTATTTTTTAATAATAATAAATCTATTCCTGGATTGTGTGTAAAAAGGACCAGCACCTTGAACTGCTTGTGAGCAATTTTGGGAAAGAATGCTTGAAACCTGCACCTTTTGCACACCTCAGTTAGCAGTTTCTTTTCTTCTGTTAATTTTCCTAATTATTTCATAATACAAATGTTTTAATTCTTAGTGCTTTCCCTGGGTGCAACAGGAGAGGAAGAATGTAAAAAAGAAAAGGGTAATCTGACACTGTGATAGGCAATAACCTTACCTGCAATGCCATAGCTGTAAAATACCTTATTTTTTTTCCTTTTGATACTATATTTAAATTACTAATTGTACAGGGATTAATTGTGTGGATGCCATTACACTGGAGCCCGTCTTTGTAATCTTCAGACAGTTTTGTCATTTACTGCCTTAAGTCTATGTAGCCGCAGCTGATAGATACAGCCAGTGTCTTGTACTGGAGAAGAAGATGGTGATAAATAAAAACTGTCTTCTACAACCCCACCAGCTGTTTGCAACATCTGATCAGCTTATGCAATGGTTCTTTAACTAGAGACAGATCAGTACTAATCAGAAAAATGAAGCAAAATGTAGAGCAAGGCTATACCTCCCGGCCTATCCTTCAAGCACTTAGGAGTGGTCAAGGGTGATTCAGGCCTATAAGACCATCCAAGATGGATTTTTGCTAAGCTTAGGATAGTTGTAGAGTTTGCTCAGGCGATATATAGGGTTCCCCTTCATCTTGACATTCTGGGTCAAGTCAGAGCGCAAAAGCTTGGAACAATATACAGGTAATCCCACAATGTTACGTCCTATTTCTGACAGTGGCCGATCCGGGTCGCCGGTACCTAACGGGATCCTAAAGAGTGACAAGATTCCAG
Source organism: Microcaecilia unicolor (assembly GCF_901765095.1). NCBI lineage: Eukaryota > Metazoa > Chordata > Amphibia > Gymnophiona > Siphonopidae > Microcaecilia > Microcaecilia unicolor. The sequence continues at coordinate 340,570,328 of NC_044035.1, read as the reverse complement.
AATCCCAAAGAGCGCACGTGCCATGCTACCAGTCCCAGCGATAGGTGGTGGCTTTTCCCATGTCTACCTTAATGATGGTTTGTGGACTTTTCCTCCAGGAATTCGTCTAAATTGTGTTTTTTTTTTAACCCAGCTAAATAACTGCTTTTACTCCAGCCCTGAGTCCCAGAGCTTAACCAACTAAAGTTCAAGTTCGATTTAATTTTGATATACTGCAAAGTCATGGTATAATATCAAAGCAGTTTCCAAAGTTGATATAATGGGGGAGGTAGCTGCCAATGAACAAAAATAAAAAGAGCCAACAAAAGGAAACTACTACAGGAAAAGCAATTACCATTTTACAACAGTTAGTGGAAGAAAAGCATGCTGGGCAGACTTATACAGTCTGTGCCAGAGCCGGTGGTGGGAGGCGGGGCTGATGGTTGGGAGGCGGGGATAGTGCTGGGCAGACTTATACGGTCTGTGCCCTGAAAAGGACAGGTACAAATCAAGGTAAGGTATACACAAAAAGTAGCACACATGAGTTGTCTTGTTGGGCAGACTGGATGGACCGTGCAGGTCTTTTTTTTCTGCCGTCATCTACTATATGAAAGCGGCGATGATAATGCCTCTATTTAAGTCTCTGTTGAGGCCCCATTTAGACTACTGGATGCCACACCTTCAAAAAGATATAAGCAGTATGGAGTTAGTCCAGAGGGCGGGTACTAAAATGGTCAGTGGGCTTCATCATAAAGTATATAGAGACAGACTCATAGATCTTGATATGTTTTTTAAGTTGGAAGAAAGACAAGAGAGAGGAGATATGACTGAGACACTTAAATATCTACATGGCATAAATGCATAGGAGGCAGGTCTCTTTCAACTGAAAGGATTCTTTGGCATGAGAAGGCATAAGATGACGTTGAAGGGGGAGATCGACTCAAAAATAATCTAAAGAAATACTTCTTTACAGAAAGGGTGGTGGATGCACGGAACAACCTCCCGGTGGAGACAAGGACTATATCTGAATTCAAGAAACCTTTGGGGAGGAGGAGCTGGTAGATGATATGGATGGGCAATATGGCCTTCTATGATGTGACATGTAGATTTTCTAGTCTCTGAAACATCTGACTAGGGGGAAGGGGAAGCCAATTGGTTTGAGTGAAAAAAAAATGTGAAATCTAAGCATATTAATGCATCACTTCAAACAAAATTTTGTCTAAACATGATTTGTTCACTTATTTGCTGTATTGGTATTGAACTCTTAGCCTTCCTAAAGACCTGGCTCACATGCAAAAGTTCCAAGACCAAAATAATTTTTTTTTTTAAAGTTATACCTTTTGTATACCTTTTGTACTGATATACAGCTGTAGGGGAGCTGCCTGTTGAGTCAGTCAGCCTCACCTTTGAAATCAACAGAACCAATAACTGTTCCAGATGACCACAATCTCCTACCAGCGATGAAGAAGCAAATTCCGTCTCCAATAACGGGGCCCTGTCCCCTTGCAAAGGGATAAAATACCAGGCAGCAGCTTGTTCATTATAGGAGAAATGTTGGCTGATAACTACATCCAGATTACAGATGAGTAGTTAACACGTTTTTTTGGAATATGCAGGATTTAATAGGGCAAACACATTCATATTTTCATAAAGTAGAGAGGTGTGGTAGCCGTGTTAGTCCACTCTTAAAGTTTATCAATAGAAATCAAACAAAATAAAACATGGAAAAGAAAATAAGATGATACCTTTTTTTATTGGACATAAGTTATGTCCCATAAAAAAGGTATCATCTTATTTTCTTTTCCATGTTTTATTTTGTTTGATTTCTATTGATAATATTTTCATAAGAAATTGTTGAGGCAGAATTTATTAGTGGGCAGGTATGAGCCAAGAACTTAGTATGTTCTAGCTTTATTTTTTCCTATTGCTTGGAAACGCTGATCTCTTGGAAGAAGCATTAGACAGTGTTCTGTTTTTTAACTGGATAGGTGAAAGTATGCAGCAGGTATTACAATGAAGGGATCCTGTACTGGTGTTCCTGGGTTCCTTGTACTGTGGAAGCCCTTCAGTCATTCTAGTCCTCTCTTGTGTCTCTAAGCCTCTTTTTTTTTTGTGCTGGTTGTAAAGTGTGTTTCATATACACATGCAGTGGGGGTTTTTTCCTGCTTGTAGACTGATACAGCCCCTCGGTGCTATGTTGTAAGGCTTGTCCTTTGAACCAGGCTTCAAGATTTTCTGTTTGGATTCCATTGTGAGAGGGCTGAGTATGAGTGGCAGCAGAAAAGTGTTATGACCCCTGATTGCATCATTTCCTTGCCACAGCCCTGCCAGGGCAAGAAGCTAGTTGGAAACGAGCACTGTTTAAGTTCCAGTGTATAGACCACTCAATACTTGAAAAAAAAAACAGGATCTAGACAGTTTACAGAACAAGTTAATACAGGATAAGTTTACATAAAAAGCCAATTTAATTTTTATGTAATATAAATCATAAGAACATAAGAGTAGCCATACTGGGCCAGACCAATGGTTCATCTAGCCCAGTATCCTGTTTTCCAAACAGTGGCCAAGCCAGGTCACAAGTACTTGGCAGAAACCGAAATCATGGCAACACTCCATACTACAGATCCCAGGGCAAGCAGTTGCTTCCAATGTCCGTCTCAATAGCAGACTATGAACTTTTCCTCATGAAACTTGTCCAAACCTTTTTTAAACCCAGATACACTGCTGTTACCACATCCTCTAGCAAAGCGTTCCAGAGCTTAACTATTCATTGAGTGAAAAAATATTTCCTCCTATTTGTTTTAAAAGTATTTCCATGTAATTTTCTCAAGCGTCCCCTAGTCTTTGTACTTTTTGGAACAAGTAAAAAATCAGTTTACTTCTACTCGTTCTACACCACTCTGGATTTTGTAGATCTTAGTCGTATCTCCCCTCGTCCATCCCTTTTCCAAGCTAAAGAGCCCTAACCTCAGCCTTTCCACAGAAGAGGAGTTTCATCCCCGTTATCATTTTGATTGCTCTTCTTTGAGCCTTTTTCTAATTCTGCTATGTCTTTTTTGAGATACAGTGACAAGAACTGAACACAATACTCAAGGTGTGGACATACCATGAAGTGATACAAAGGCATTATAATATTTTCGGTCTTTTCACCATCCCTTTCCTAATAATTCCTAGCATCCTGTTTGTTTTTTTTTTGGCTGCCACCGCCACACACTGAGCAGAAGATTTCAGCGTATTATCTACAACGACGCCCAGATCTGTCCTCTAAAATTCCAGCCCCCGAGAACATATACCCTCAAATTCTATATAGGTCGCCCAAAGTGAAGTGCATAATTTTGGGTGCAGATTACAGATAAGCACATAAAGTAATTGGCTAAATTAGTGCCAATAATGGGCCTTAAGCATTCATTTGCACAAATTACTGGTTATGTGCGTATCTGCTCTTTGCCCCTCTTCAATAACTTGCATGCAATCTACATACCTACAAACCCGATCTGGCAGAAATCACCAATGAAATCAAGCTCAGTTTGAATATCATGGACTCCTGGGCAAATGCATTCCAATTAAAACTTAACGAAAAAAAAAAACACAATGTATCATCATCTCATCCCAATACAACACATATAATCCCAAAAACATAAGCACCCCAGGTTATACCCTTCCTATCGCAGACAGCCTGAAAATCCTCTGAGTAATAATCGACCGGAACCTCTCACTAGAGAACCAAGCGAAATCTACCATAAAGTAAATGTTTCACTCTATGTGGAAACTCAAACGTGTAAAACCGTTCTTCCCGAGGGAAATATTTCGCAACCTGATACAATCAATGGTATTAAGCCATGCAGACTACTGCAATGGAATTAATGCGGGTTGCAAAGAAACTTCAGACCGCTCAAAACACAGCAGCCAGGCTTATATTTAGAAAAACGCACTTTGAAAGCGCCAAATCCCTCCGAGAAAAACTGCACTGGCTCCCAATCAAAGAACGTATTGCTTTCAAAATCTGCACGCTGGTCCATAAACTAATCTACGGTGAAGCCCTGGGATACATGACAGACCTCATAGACCTGCCAACCAGAAATACAACAAGATCAACACGAACATGCCTAAATCTTCACTACCCAAGCTGCAAAGGACTCAAATACAAATCAACGTATGCATCCAGCTTCTCCTATTTAAGCGGTCAATTATGGAACGCACTGCCAAAAAAAGTAAAAACAACGTACGACCACCTAAATTTCTGGAAAGTACTAAAAACAAACCTGTTCAGAAAGGCATATCCCACCGACCCAACATAAGAACCTAAGTTACCTGCAACACAACTAAACCAAAGATCGTAACGGACACACCCCAACTCTCCCTCTTCCTCTCTAATGTTCCCCCAATGTATCTGCCACACATGAACCTTATTCTACCACTATTACACCTTGTATTTGTTCATACCGGAACTGGCAAACGCCGTTACGGTACTATGTAAGCCACATTGAGCCTGCAAATAGGTGGGAAAATGTGGGGTACAAATGTAACAAATAAAATAAATCCATCTTGCATGCAACTCCAAAGAGGATGTGGCCAAAGGAGGGTCATGGACATTCCACAGGATTTGGGCACAGAGTTATAATACTTCCATTTGTACACCTGACTGATTTCTTTAGGTGCGAGCATTTACATTAGCCTTTGGCATGCATAAATGCTCATGCCCAAAGTTAGGTGTGAAAATGACTTAAGCTAGTATTCTATAAAGACAGTTCCGCGCTGAACTGCCTTTTACAAAATTCACACTTGATGCACACCTTCCCGGCACCTAACTTTGGGTGCTATTTACTGAATCTTCTCCATACAGTGTTATCAACTAGATAAGCCAGAAACCAAATTGGGGTATTGGTTATGCTGCTGCTGGACTTCAGTCCTTGAAGAATGTGGTCGATCTTTCTTCTAAAACTATAGTGATTCTGCAGGTGTAATTATGGCCATAGACCACATTCTGCTTAAAAAAAGGAGCAAAAATGAATAGATCTTTTCTGATAAGATCAGATATTCTAGATACATATTTCAGCTGTGCTGTCACTGATCCTCTATAATAATTTGCACCTCCAACATTCCATTGCTGTCTGGCTGCCTGGGTTCGTAACCTCTCATGAGGTCAACCAGCCTCCAGCGTTCCATTCCCCCTCACTGCCCCGCCCTCGCGTCAAAATGTAATGATGTAGGAGGGTGGAACAGTGAGAGGCAAGGGAACGCTGGAGGTGATCTGACGTCAGGATGTTACCAACGGAAGGGAAGCCAGCCAGAAAACGATGAGGTACGAAGGAAGAGAGAATCGCGGCACATCGAGGGCAGAGCAGAATCGATGGACATGGATGGGATGGGAGGACAGGACAGGAGAGAAGAAAATTGCGGGGCATAGATGGGAGGGCAGAGGAGAGGAGAATCGCTGGACATGGAGGAAAGGGAAGAATCATTGGACATAGAGGGGAGAGACAAAAAATCACAAGAGAGCCTTTCTAGGGCCCGTTTCATTGTTGAGGAAACGAGCTGGGTTCCATTAGTGTATTTATAAAGCACACTAGGCAATAAACCCATTTGTGTAGTTTCAGTGCATACTTCTTTGTTTGTTTTAGTGTTCAAGATGTATATTTTCTCGTATCACAACGGAGGAGGATCTGAAGGTGTTAACTGCATTTTTTTTTACAGGTAATTTTCAGTGAAGCCTGAATTTCTCTATTGATTCATGGCGATTAAGAAATGTTCACAATATGTTCATTAACATAGGGAGCTGTGTTTTCAGGAGATGTTCTTATCATACAAATTCAAAACTAGTAGTGGGGAAACTTCAGTGACTTGTGGATTACTGGTTAGTGGGAAAGAGAAGAAGGTATTGAAATGGATTTAACGTAATAACGTTTCCTCTTCGGATGCCCTTGTCTAAAGGACTGGCTTGGATCAGCCACGCGGTGACCTTTTTTTTTTTCATGGACACGTTCTCCAGCGCTGTTGGAAGTTTTTGCTGAACAGAGGCTGGGGTGTGAAGCAGCAGAGGGTGCTGTAGTTCCTACTGAGATTTCATCAGAACACATAACTGGCTTCTCTACTGAAATAAGTGTCACCAGCTCCATTAAAACAAAATATTAGCAGAAAATATGGCCTCATCCTAAACTGAGATCCAATTACCTATAAACCCATATGCTATAGAATGCAGATTTCCCTAGCTATTTTATTTGTGACGTTTATATCCCACATTATCCAAAACAAGTTTTGAGTTCAATGTGGCACAGCTGCCTTGCGCACTGTGCCCTGTTTATTTATTTATTTGCTGCATTTATATCCCACATTTTCCCACCTATTTGCAGGCTCAATGTGGCTTACATAGATTTGTTGACATTGTCATATCAGGATATCAGATGCAGTTAGTAGCGTGTAGCGATCAAGAAGGGAGGGAGTGAATTGGATAGCTGTATAAGGTAAGCTTTCATAGTTGAGAGGGTTGGTGAGGTGAGTTAATGAGGTTATGGGTGCTCATTGTAGGCCTTGTTGAAGAGGAATGTTTTCAGCAATTTTCGAAAGATAGTTGTTTCGTTGATTGCTTTCTAGTCTGTGGGTAGTGCATTCCATAACTGCGTGCTCATGTACGAGAAGGTAGTGGCATGGATAACAATATAACATGACGATAACAGGACAAGGTGTAGTTAGGGTGTAAATAAAATATCCCCTCCAAACCAACTGTTGACCAGTAAGGTTGCCAACTGAAAGGAAAAAAAAAAAGAAACAGCCACTTGTACGTTCTTCAGCCTCCACCCTGCCTAAAATAAAACATAACGCTGTCTGTTTATATAGAGCAGAAATAGGCTAAGTTACATTAATATTAGTGTTTCCAACTTTTCCACAGACCATAACTGGATATCTGGGGGGGGGGGGGGGGGGGGGGGGGGGGCTCTGATCCTGAGAAATGATGAAGGAGGGGATAAAGGGTGGTGATGGTAGGCTCTGTACACACGGACATCCTTCTGTGACCTTACCGTCCCCTAATCATTCCTTTAATTACTATAAATGGGATTATTGAACCGAATTCTTATGGCAAACTAAAAAAAATTGTAACATTTCAAAGGTCGCATAGAGTTTATACTTATTATTTGACAGGATATGTAATCAAAGGAAAAAGAAGACATGCAATCAAATGTTATATAAGAAGAGTATCCCGGAGAATGTTGATGAACTCTTGCATTTCTCATAGAACAGTTGCACGCAGCTAGGTGACCAGAAAGATAATGGGGGACAACTCTGGCAGAACCAGGCCTAGCCCTAGGGCAAATGGTAGCTCCACGACTTGCATGTCCATCTTGCTCGTGAATACATAGTAACATAGTAGATGATGGCAGAAAAAGACCTGCACGGTCCATCCAGTCTGCCCAACAAGACAACTCATGTGTGCTACTTTTGTGTATACCCTACTTTGATTTGTACCTGTGCTCATACATAATATCTGCATCAACCACTGGTATTGCACTCGCACCGAGGAAGTTTCCACCTCCCTCGATATCAAGTGCTGATAGCACTGGGACCAGTCAACATTGGACCCAACTCTTAGGACACGTACGGGTTCAACATCGGCATCAGTCCTCTTCAAAGCGTGGTGCTGGGAGTGCCAGGGCATCAGAGTTGCTGGCACAGGGAAAATTGCCTTCTTCCAGTTTGACACCGATACTTCTCCAGGCTGTCTTTGAATCAGCCCCAGGCTTTGCCGATGCCTGTCCTCAAGCGACACTGGGCCGTGCTCAGGGAAGAGTTGGCGCCAAATGTTCCAGCTGCACTCCACTCAGGTATTGCACCAGCTGTGCCTCAGCTCCTTCAGGCCCAGGTTCTGCCTGTGGAGTAGTCTTTGCCAACACTTTGGCGGGCATCGATGTTGATCCACGTGGTACCGTCCTCAAAATTCAGCGATGAAGCTTCTCCAGAGGTGAGGGTAGGCTATACCTCAGTGCCCTTTAGGGCGTGGGCAGGGTCCCACTGAGCTGGAGCATGCACAGGCTCACTCAGTCCATCCAGAGTACTTTGAGGAGTCTGATTTGGATCACTCATGGAAGTCTGAGTGGAGGAGCGGCCTAGTGGTTAAAGCACTGGTCTTGACATCCAGAGGTGGCCAGTTCAAATAGTGCTTCAGGTTACAAAAGCTTGGCAGTTAGGCTTCAGTCCTTGACATTGCATCTTCAAATCTAGAACAAAATTATCCAACTATTGCACAGATTGGTTATTTATTTATTTAACACATTTAGTCCACCCATCTAACCATCTGAGTGGATTACAATAAAACACTCATAAAAACAACAACACAACAAAAACAAACACCACCCTAACGCCCATCTAATACATAGATAACACCCTTCTCTCTTCAGCCGGGGGTTGCATAACTAAGGAAAAGCCTTACAGACCAACAAGGTTTTCAATTGCTTTTTAAATAAAAAATAAAGAAGAAATTTGATGCATTGCAGGAGGAAGATCATGCCACAGATGAGGGCCAACAATAAAAAAAGCATGCACCTGAACTTTTTCCAAATGAACTTGATGGACTGAAGGAACATTGAACAGGTCCTGATCCTGAGACCTCAAAGCCCTCTTAGAACAATATGCCAGTAAGCATTGAACCAAGGCCAACGGAGCTTCATCATGAAGCACCCTAAACACCAATAGCAAAATCTTAAACTTAATCCGCCACACAATGAGCAGCCACTGCAATCTCACCAACAGAGGTGTTACGTGCTCCTCCCTTCTAGCAACCGTTGACATGAAAAACTAGATAAACGACCAGGAGGAGGAAATATTGCCAGTTGTGTGTTAAATTTAGTTTATATAAATGGCAATGTGAGTGGGCTTGTTGAGTATCTCGCCTCCACCTACCCTCCCTCTCCTCTTTCCTCTTCACATTAATTGATTTGCTTGCTTTATTTTTGTCTATTAGATTGTAAGCTCTTTGAGCAGGGACTGTCTTTCTTCTATGTTTGTGCAGCACTGCGTACGCCTTGTAGCGCTATAGAAATGCTAAATAGTAGTAGTAGTAGTAGTAGATTGAAGCTTAAACCAAGAAGAACCCCAAAGCCAACATAATAGATATCACCTTGACTTTGAGATTAAAATCACCCACGATAATCAAGGAACCTAGGTTGACTGAAAACAATATCATCAACTCATCCAGATCATATTCAATCAGGACAATAAACTGAACACATGCTTACAAGACAGATATGTATAACCTATTGCTATAAATAAAGGTGAATTAGAAATGAGGGTTTTCATATACTAACTTTTCAGATGCAGTTTTTCACAAAGGACCTTCAAAAGAAGAAATCTGGTCCAGTCTTCTCAGATTTACTTAAGAGAAACGTGCTTCACGTTTCACTTTCTGGTGAGGCTGAAACAACCGAAGCATTTCTGAACTCAATGGCAAATCCAGGCTGAGTTTTCACCTGGATAGATCTGAACATAGTTGTAAAAGTAAAAATGAAGTGAAAGACCACTGTGTGTGTGAGTTGAAGCCACTGAAGAAATAATTACACATATGTGCAATACTGTATATTACTTGTCCCAAATGTTCACCTATTTTCTGTGTGTCATAGGCAGGCGCGTTGACTTGCATTAATATGTGAGTTTACATAATACTTGTTTGCTTTGGCTGGTGGAAGAATGAGGTGGACAGAGGAGGTTTTAGTGGTATGGATGATATTAAGGGGTGGGAAGGTCAGAACACCCACAGAAGTAGCAGTTTACCCATAGCGTTCAATTTTACAAGGTTGATATAATGTGGTGTTTTGAGATTTGATGAAGATGAACCTAAAGAATCTGGCACTCAGGTGGTGGTTAGAATGCTACATAGACTAGGCACAACAGCAAAACTATGGTGACATAAAATTTAAGTCTAGAAAAATGAGAGGTATTGACCTTTGTGAATGACCTATGATGGTAATGGCAAAGTATGTTTCCTCTTGCTTAAGCAACCAGCAAAAATAATGGACTCAGAAATTCGAGTCCCTCAGAATATATCATAAATTTCTAAGGTAAATAGAGTTCTCTTAATTCAGAATTGAAAATGTAGTTAAGAATAATAAGCTTCTGGCTGTTTAGGAAGGATTCAGCTACTTAAAATGGTTGATTTGCCAAAATAATTTTACCTAACGCAACTGTTTCCTGTATAGCTCTTGAAGAAAAATCATTGAGTAATAAACAAAGCAGCAAGTAGATTAATATAGGGGAATAGGAAATGTAGAGCATACTAGTAAAAAAGCCCCGTTTCTGATGCAAATGAAACGGGGGCTAGCAAGGTTTTCTTCTGTGTGCATGTGGGAGTGTGTGTGTCCCTGCCCTCTCTCCCCTCCCCCCTCTGAGTCCTTCACTGCTTTGCTGTGTTTTCCTTCACTGACTGTTTGCGTTACAGAGAGGGCGGGGCAGACACTCATGGGGAAACCGGATATCTCTCCCCCTTCACACTTCCGGCTGGAGGCTTCATAGAACGTTGGTGTTGCCTTTTATATAGAGAGATGTGTAACCCTGATCTGGGCACCAGCTAGCTCTTCGGGTCAGTACCGGAACCAGGGTCACTAGAAAAGTTTTATTTCTTACTGAGCTGGGTGCAGTCTGGGGCCGGGCTTGATCGCAGTAGGCCGTAGGGTGTTAAGCCTCATTTTTTGCTTAATTTATCAGTCTGCCAGCACTCCTTCAAGCTGCTGCTGCAGCCTCTGGTACCAAACAGGCTGTTGTGCTCCTGGGATGGGTTAACCCTTTCTACAGCTTTTCCTACGTTAGCACGCAACTATGGAATGCACTACCAAAAGCCATAAAAACAACGCACGACCTAACAATCTTCCGGAAATTTACTAAAAACCAACCTGTTCAAAAAGGCATACCCCAATGATCCATCCTAAATACCAGACGACGAAACTCTTACAGAACTAGACAAAACCAAACTCTCTATTTTATTTATTTATTTATTGCATTTGTATCCCACGTTTTCCCACCTCTTTGCAGGCTCAATGTGGCTTACAATGTAATATTATTGGTAGTTAGTATGATGAGGGAAACATTTAGTGTTACATAACGGATATCATAATCAAAGTTTAGGCATTAGATATAAGTAGAATACTACTACTACTACTTAGCATTTCTATAGCACTGCCAGGGTTACGCAGCGCTGTACGAGTTTAACATGTATCAAGGGCTCTAATCTAGCCACCAGGTGTGTTGCCTTTGCTCATGGCTACAAACCCACCCCACACCCTCATCCTCCAGAAACTCCAAGAGACTGGTTAACACTGCTACCACAGAATCCACAGCCTTAGTAAACCAAAACAACCTTTCAAAGGAAGTGCCCAGAACTTGCCGTGGAGCCACAAAGCTAGCTCCTAAACATATGTGAGATGTGAACCCTGCATACACTTTTTAGCTGTGCTGAGGGAAAATTTACAACAGGCTAATTTACTCAGATGTACAACTTTTAAACCCAGCCTCTTGAAAGGTCGCCTTCCGAATATTTTCCCCAGGACATCAAAAAACAGCTAGAAGTCACTTTACACTGACTAGCTCTAACTAGTCTGAGGAAAGGCATAGTCACAATTAAAGCCAGAATACAGAATACAATACTGATGGTAGGTGAGGTGGGGATGTCATAGGAAATAGCGTAATCGAGATTCGAACAAACAGATGTAAACCAAAACACTGCTGGTAGTAGGTAAGAAGGCGATGTATTACATTTATAGTTGCTAATCTTATTGGTTTGCCTTGTTGAACGGGTGGCTCTATACCTGACTGCCTCAGTCACTCCGTCACTAACGAATGTTAACGCGCTACCGCCTTATTTCTCATGCCGGAAATGAACCGATCATCTAATTTACTCTATAATTTACTCTACCATTTATGAACTTAATGCGATACCACTTTGTATTTCTCCTTCCGGAAATGGCGATCGCCACTACGGCGTACTGTAAGCCACATTGAGCCTGCAAAAAGGTGGGGAAATGTGGGATACAAATGCAACAAATAAATACCTACCTACCCGGAGCACTCCTCTCACTCCAGTTAATGCTTCTGTTGGCGAAACCCACCTCTTTATTCAGCCTTAGGTTATTGGGCCTATCGAGGACAACCCCCTGCTTACGAGTCCTGGCAGGGTGAAGGCAACCAAAGACCATGTGTTCACTAATCCTATCACTTTTTATAGGTATGAAGAGTAGGAGAGGGAAAGAGGGAGCCACGCATAATCTGTTACATGGCTGAACAAAGGGACGGTGGTATTCCCAGGATGCCAGCCGATTGTGCTGGAGGCAAGAAAGGAGATCATTTCATTGGCCAAAAGCTGATTTAAAATGTTTTATTTATTTATTGCGTTTGTATCCCACATTTTCCCACCTCTTTGCAGGCTCAACGTGGCTTACAATACATCATGAATAATGAAAATATATAAGAAGATATACATTTAGTATTACAGAGGGGTTGTGGTAGCATGATAAAGTTAAAGCATTATAGTAGTATAACAAGCAGATACCATAATACAGTTCTGGATATGTGTGGAGGGTTCACATATGTTGGTCTTTGTGGTATGCCTTGTTAAAGAGATGGGTCTTCAGTAGTTTGCGGAAGTTGGTTAGTTCATAGATCGTTTTTAAGTTGTGTGGCAGCACGTTCCATAGTTGTGTGCTCAAGTATGAAAAGGTTGAGGCATGCATTAGTTTGTATTTTAGACCTTTACAGTTGGGGAAGTGACGATTGAGGAATGTGCGGGAAGATTTTTTAGCATTCCTGGGTGCTCACGAGATGGCCGGCTTCGCCCGATAATGGAAAAAAGAAACCCGGCCTTGAGCATTTCACCGGCTTTACTTGGTCCCATTTTTTATCACGACCAAGCTTCAAAAAGGAGCCCCAAATGACCACCGGAGGAAATCGGGGATCACCTCCCCATACTCCCCCAGTGGTCACCAACCCCCTCCCACCCAAAAAAAACAAAAAACGTTTTTGCTAGCCTCTATGCCAGCCTGAAATGTAATACCCAGCTCCCAGACAGCAGTATGCAAGTCCCTGGAGCAGCTTTTAGTGGGTGCAGTGCACCTCAGGCAGGTGGACCCAGGCCCATCCCCCCCCCCTACCTGTTACACTTGTGGTGGTAAACGTTGAGCCCTCCAAAACCCACTGTACCCACATGTAGATGCCTCCCTTCATCCCTAAGGGCTATGGTAGTGGTGTAGAGTTGTGGGGAGTGGGATTTGAGGGGGATTTATTTATTTATTTATTTATTGCATTTGTATCCCACATTTTCCCACCTTTTTGCGGGTTCAGTGTGGCTTACAAATGAGTTAAATGTTAGGTAAGGGAGCTATGCACCTGGGAGCTATTTTAATTTTTTTTTTTTAATTTTTAGAAGTGCCTCCTAGGGTGCCCGGTGTCCTGGCATGTGAGGGGGGCCAGTGCACTACAAATGCTGGCTCCTCCCATGACCAAATGCCTTGGATTTGGCCAGGTTTGAGATCGCCGGCATTAGTTTCCATCTCAAACCCGGCCATCTCTGACATTTGGCCGGCCCCAACCGTATTAGCAAAGAAAAAGATGTTCGGCCATCTTTTTCGAAAATATGATTGGCTCCGCCCATTTATGGAGCCGGCCCCGGAGATGGCCGGCCATAGACATGGCCGGCGCCGTTCGATTATGCTCCTCTATGGGACTGCACAATTCTGACTTGAAACGAAGTCAGCAAAAGAGGAGGCAATTGCAGGTAAGGGACATTGCTCTCCTGCAGATAGGAGGGATTCTGAGACTGGAGAAGCTGCTGAGGTCTTCCGCCAGGGTCGCTTTACTCATACTACCCCTTTCCTCAAGACCCTTTATTGGCTCCCTATCCGTTTTCGCATCCTGTTCAAACTTCTTCTACTAACCTATAAATGCACTCACTCTGCTGCTCCCCAGTGTCTCTCCACACTCGTCCTTCCCTACACCCCTTCCCGTGCACTCCGCTCCATGGATAAATCCTTCTTATCTGTTCCCTTCTCCACTATTGCCAACTCCAGACTTCGCGCCTTCTGTCTCGCTGCACCCTACGCCTGGAATAAACTTCCTGAGCCCCTACGTCTTGCCCCATCCTTGGCCACCTTTAAATCTGGACTGAAAGCCCACCTCTTTGGCATTGCTTTTGACTCGTAACCACTTGTAACCACTCGCCTCCACCTACCCTCCTCTCTTCCTTCCCGTTCACATTAATTGATTTGATTTGCTTACTTTATTTTTTTTTTGTCTATTAGATTGTAAGCTCTTTGAGCAGGGACTGTCTTTCTTCTATGTTTGTGCAGCGCTGCGTACGCCTTGTAGCGCTATAGAAATGCTAAATAGTAGTAGTAGTAGTAGTAGGTCTGTGAGAGGGCATCCTTTGTGCAACATGCCCTGTACAGTTGCGCAGGTTATGCCCCCCCAAAATCCAGCTCTGTAGAGATGCAGAGCAGTTTGATAGGCAAAGATTTTATGATGTGCTTTGTACTTAATTTTTTTTAATTCTCTCTAAGATTTGTGGTCCATGAAATGAACAGGATGCTTGCTGCAGCTGCTTCATAAGACAGCAGAAAATTGCTCATCTGATGCTATTAGGATAAAAGCACCAAACAGTAGGTAATCTTTACTTTACTAAATTATGCTGGAAATTCATAAAATCAAGGTTATGTGCAGAAAATGGAGAGTTGTAAATCTCTAAAACACCCCTAGCCAATGACAGCTGTGAAGATGGTTACAGCCCCAGGCCTGCTGGAATGCACAAATGCACTCGGTCTGCTGCCCCTCACTATCTTTCTACCCTCATCTCTCCTTACGTTCCCGCCCGTAACCTCCGTTCACAGGATAAATCCCTCCTCTCAGTACCCTTCTCCACCACCGCCAACTCCAGGCTCCGCTCATTCTGCCTCGCCTCACCCTATGCTTGGAACAACCTTCCTGAGCCCTTAGGCCAAGCCCCCTCCCTGCCCGTCTTGAAGTCTTTGCTTAAAGCCCACCTCTTCAATGCTGCGTTCGGCACCTAACCCTTACCGTTCAGTGAATCCAGACTGCCCCTATCGGACCGACCGTTCACTTGTCTATTAGATTGTAAGCTCTTTGAGCAGGGACTGTCTCTGTTTGTTAAATTGTACAGCGCTGCGTAACCCTAGTAGCGCTCTAGAAATGTTAAGTAGTAGTAGTAGTAGTAATGATTGAGGACAGTCTAGAGCAGGAGTAAATGTGTGAAGTTTAAGGAGCACTCTTGACGACTGCCTCCTGTGCTAGTAATACGTTTTTCTAGGCTGCGGTGAATATCTTCTTATGATCGTTGTTGTTTTAGGGGTCTTTTTACTAAGCTGCAGAACAAGCGGACTTAGAGGGGCATAATTGAACAAAAACGTCTATCTCCATGGGCGTTTATCTCCGAGAACGGGTCCGTGAAGGGGCGGACCGAACCGTATTTTCGAAAAAAATAGACGTCCATGTTTTATTCGACAATTTGTGAGCTGGGCTTTTTTGTTTTTCAGTGATAATGGAAAATGAAAGCGCCCATCTCAAAAACGAATAAATCCAAGGCATTTGTTCGTGGGAGGGGCCAGGAGTCGTAGTGCACATGCCAGGACACCAACCGGGCACCCTAGAGGGCACTTTTACAAAAACAAAAAAAAAGGTAAAAGAGCTCCCAGGTGCATAGCACCCTTCCCTTGAGTGTTGAGCCCCCCAAATCCCCCTCAAAACCCACCGCCCACAAGTCTACACCATTACTATAGCCCTAAGGGGTGAAGGGGGCACCTACATGTGGGTACAGTGGGTTTGGGGGGTGGTTTGGAGGGCTCCCAGTTACCAGCACAAGTGTAACATGTGGGGGGGGGGATGGGCCTGGGTCCACCTGCCTGAAGTCCACTGCACCCCCCTAATAACTGCTCCAGTGACCTGCATACTGCTGCCAGGGAGGTGGGTATGACATTTGAGGGTGAAAATAAAAAGTTGTGAAACGGCATATTTTGTGGTGGGAGGGGGTTTGTGACCACTGGGGGAGTCAGGGGAGGTCATCCCCGATTCTCTCCAGTGGTCATCTGGTAATTTAGGGCACTTTTTGGGGCCTTATTCATGGAAAAACAGGGTCCAGGAAAAGTGCCCTAAATTCTCGCTAAAAACGCATATTTTTCTTCCATTATCGGCGAAAGGCGCCCATCTCTGATCGCCCGATAACCACGCCCCAGTTCCGCCTTCACCACGCCTTCGACATGCCCCCATCAACTTTGTCCGCATCCGCAACGGAGTGCAGTTGAAAACGTCCAAATTCGGGTTTCGATTATACCGCTTTATTCGTTTTTGTGAGATAAACGTCTATCTCCCGATTTGGGTCGCAATATAGACGTTTTTCTTTTTCAATTATAAGCTGGTTAGTGTGCCTTGCGAGATTGACTCGTAAAATGTAGCTGCACTAAGGGACCCTTTTACTAAGCCGTGTAGGCGCCTACATGCGTCAATTTGGAGTTACCGCCCGGCTACAACATGGCCCGGGCGGTAATTTAGATTTTTTTTGACATACGCTGGAAAATAATTTTTATTTTCAGGCGCATGGCAGAAACCGGGCGGTAATCGTCATTCTATGTGCTTAGACCATTACCGCCCGGTTAATGCGTGAGACCTTACCACTAAGTCAATGAGTAGCGGTAAGATCTCAGGCCCAAAATGGACGCGTGCCAATTTTTGTTTTGCCGCACCTCCATTTTCGGCCAAAGAAAGAGGCCTTTTTTGCAGGTGCGCTGAACAATGGACCTGCGCACGTCCAATACATGTGTCTACACCAGCGCAGGCCATTGTTCAGTGCACCTTAGTAAAAGGACCCCTAAGTGCTTGGCCCATATCGTCCACTCTCCACCCACACCCCCAACATACCCCTCCCATGAAAAAATAGAAAAAACTTTTAGCACACACCAGTGGCGTAGCTAGGTGGGGGCAGGGGGGTCCTGGGCCCCCATAGATTTGGCCCTGGACCTCCCTGCCGACGACCCTCTTGACCCCCCCTCCCGCCGCCAACCCGCCGTCGCCTGCCTTTGCTGGCGGGGGACCCCAACACCCACCAGCCGAGGTCCTCTTCTTCTCGCAAAAGGCTTCCTTCTGTTTCTGACGTCCTGCACGTTGGAAGCCTTTTGCGAGAAGAAAAGGACCTCGGCTGGCGGGGTTTCGGGTCCCCCGCCAGCAAAGGTAGGTGACGGTGGGTTGGCGGCGGGAGGGGGGGTCGAGAGGGTCGGCAATGGCGGGGGGGGGGGGGGGTCGGTGGCGCCGGGGGGGGGGGAAATGTGCCCCCTCACCTCGGGCTCTGGACCCCCCCTCCCGCCAAAGTCTGGCTACGCCCCTGGCACACACTAGTTTGTCAGTTACCACCAGATGCCTGAGCGTCTCCCACAGTATCCCATTTTAAGCTTGTTAGCCACCCATTAGCACCTAACAAAGCTTAGTAAAAGGGTCTCTTAATGAATATCTCCCTCATAACTCCCCATTCACTGTGCAGAAGCTAAGAAGAGTTTGAGTGAATTGAACCACAGCCATTCATTAACGTAGAAATTCCTCTTCCTGGCAGGGAAAGTCTATTCTGCAAGAACAGACAAATAGTGCTTACTAGATACTACTACTACTACTACTTAACATTTCTAAAGCGCTACTAGGGTTACGCAGCGCTGTACAATTTAACATGGAAGGACAGTCCCTGCTCAAAGAGCTTACAATCTAAAGGACAAGTGAGTAGACCATACGATAGGGGCAGTCAAATTGGGGCAGTCCGGATATCCTGAAGGTAAGAGTTAGGTGTCGAAGGCAGCGTTGAAGAGGTGGGCTTTAAGCAGAGACATGAAGATGGGCAGGGAGGGGGCCAGTGCTAGATATGCTGGGGCCCAAGGCAGAAATTTGGGAGCTGGTCTCAAAA
This sequence comes from Microcaecilia unicolor, assembly GCF_901765095.1. NCBI lineage: Eukaryota > Metazoa > Chordata > Amphibia > Gymnophiona > Siphonopidae > Microcaecilia > Microcaecilia unicolor. The sequence goes on along the minus strand of NC_044035.1, from coordinate 340,552,426 downwards.
CCTGTCAGCAACTTGAACCCTCCTCAACGTCAGGCAGGCTTGGAACACCCCCCCCCCCCCCCCCCCACACACACACACACACACACAACATGGGAACCCAAGCAAGCCAGCCCTGACTACAATAAGGATTAAATGCTCCAGCAAGTTTTCTCCTCAATCGCACTGTACAATATTTATTATTTACTTTTTAAACATTTTTCTATACCTTTGCACACCTCTACAGAAGCAATTGAAGTGTGTACAACAAGCTAAAAGTCACATCCATAAAATAGCATCATTAAAAACCTCCCCATCCTTCCAAACTATTCTTAATACTTTACCGTTGCAGCAGCAACAGAGATCTGCTCCCTGACACCACCACTTTACTTGGGGAATAACCATGCACAGCTGGCATGTGGGGGGGGGGGGGGGGGGGCAAGCGGGGCAATTGCCCTAGGCCTCCATGCCACAGGGGCCCCCAGGCTCTGGGGCACCCTCCTCACTTTCTGTCCTGGGACTCTACATGTCTAACACCGTCCCGGCATCCATGTTTTTGAGTTCTCGTGGAACTGCCCATAATTTAAAGTATAGAACAGGAAAAGTTCTCTACGATGACGAATCACAGAAGGCAAAAGTAGAGACTAATAGACGATTCACCACTGGAGACGTGAGTCCAACAGTCTTTATTATATCAAAGATAACGACCCGACACAGGCCGTGTTTCGACGCTAAAAAGCGTCTGCTTCAGGGGTCAATAAATACACCAAGTAGTGAATGCAAAACGAAGAGTCCTACTTGTATGTGTGTTGTCAACTCACTAATCACATAGCACTAAACAGAAAATGCTGGATACAAACTATTCTGTTTGGTGCTACGTGATCAGTGAGCTGACAACACACATACAAGTAGGACTCTTCGTGTATTTATTGACCCCTGATGCAGGGGCGTATCTGCGTGGGGCCACAGGGGCCTGGGCCCCCGCAGATTTCGCCCTGGACCCCCCTACCACAGACCCTCTCCACCTCCCCCTCCCTCCCGCCCGCCACCAACCCGTCGCCGATCTTTGCTGGCGGGGGACCCCAAGCCCCCGCCAGCCGAAGTCCTCTCTTCCGTGCAGGATGCAAGTTTCAACGCTTCCTGTTCTTCTGAGTCTGACATCCTGCACGTACAACGTGCAGAACGTCAGACTCAGAATTTGGAATTCAGTCTGACGTCCTGCGCGTTGTACGTGCAGGACGTCAGACTCAGAAGAACAGGAAGCGTTGCAACTTGCAGCGGCGCAGCCTGCATGGAAGAGAGGACCTCGGCTGGCGGGGGGTTGGGGTCCCCCGCCAGCAAAGGTAAGTGACAGCAGCGGGGGAGGGTGTCATTGGTGGTGAGGGGGGGTCCAGAAATGGCGGGGGGGAGGGGGATCGGTGGCGCCGGGGGGGGGGCTAAAATGTGCCCCTCCCTCTGGCTCTGGCCCCCCCTACCGCCCGAGTCCAGATACGCCCCTGCCCTGATGCAGACGCTTTTTAGCGTCGAAACATGGCCTGTGTCGGGTCGTTATCTTTGATATAATAAAGACTGTTGGACGCACGTCTCCAGTGGTGAATCGTCTGTTAGTCACTGCCCATAATTTACCTCTTTACGTAAATCCTCCGACAGATCTGGAATTACTACTGAGGACGCTCTTAGACTCCCCTTTCCCATGGCTTACACTGTTGCCTGGGTACTACAAGTTGGTGGCTGTTCTTAGTGGATTCATCCAAAACCTTTTTTTTTTTTTAACATAGGACTGTTCTAGAAAATAAAATACTCCCCAGCAGTCCTTCACATTCACTCGAACAAGGACTGTCCTCCTACTTGTGGCTTATTTTAAATTCCACTGCGAGTAGGAGGTATGGCTGCTTAAATTATTGCACATATGTTCAACCAGTTCCACTGTCACTTGTAGGCACAGATTATTTAAAGCGCAAGAAATAGGTCACAGATATAAAGAGCAGACTGTAAAGCCTGGACAGCAAGGAACGATTGCTGTGTGACCCTGAACACTCACTTGATCACTCTGTGCTACAAACGTAAGGAAGCCCTTGTGATCATGTGATTTATCATATGCACTGATACAGCATTGTCATCTAACTGTGTGCTAAAGATATGCATATCCACAGAATTTATTTCACATACGTGCACTACCTCATTCCTGCAGGTTTCAAGGATTGACAGATCAGAAGCAGTGGAACGTCTTTTTATAAGCACATAAGTATTGCCACACTGGGACAGACCAAAAGGTCCATCAAGCCCAGCATCCAACAGTGGCCAATCCAGGTCACAAGTACCTGGCAAGATCCCAAAAAAGTGGTGCTTATCCCAAAAATAAGCAGTGGATTTTCCCCAAGTCCATTTTAATAATGGTCTATGCACTTTTCCTTTAGGAAACCGGCCAACCTTTTTTTTTAAACCCTGTTAAGCTAACCACCTTTTCCACATTCTCTGGCAATGAATTCCAGAGTTTAATTACACGATGAGTGAAGAAAAATTTAGTCCGATTCATTTTTAAATTTACTACTTTGTAGTTTGATTGGAAGAGCTAAGCAAACCAGCCAAACTTCATCCCCTGTTGTGTCCCCTCCTCTCCTTACCCCCAGCTTCCACCTTGATTTCTTACTTTACATTTGTAGTTAAGTGGTTAATCCACGTTATTTGCCTCTTGATGCATGTTAAAGGGCTCTAACGCTGGTTGCGGTACCCTAATGCAGCTTCAGGTTACCTCTGCAGTACATAGTAATGAGATGCAAAACTTGTAAATGCATGTAAAGCAGCTCATTACTATTTAAATATGATACTTGCAGTGATCACCAGGTGCACACTGCAAGCTGCATCATAGCCAGTAAAATAATCATTGTTAAAAGCTAGGGTAATTTTACCTCCCAGGAGCATCAGGAAGCCAAGCTGCAGGCTGATACTCCTGGACTACATCTTAAAGGGGTTGGTGATCACCGAAGCTGCTCCCCCACCAGTACCCTGAGCCCGAGCTCAGCCCCAACCTGGAAAGGGCCCTCCTTTCCATTGGCCTTACAGTCACAGTCTCGCAAGATCAGCATGTATAGTTTTTGATATGTGTTGTCTCGGATTAGATTAAATATTATCTCCCTTGAACCTAGGTAGATAAAAATTAAATATAAAAGTCATGCATGATAGCCAGTGAACTTACATGATCCCTATACCATTACAGAGAATGCTTAGACTGTTGTTTCTTTCTCTATACATAGTAACATAGTAGATGACGGCAGAAAAAGACCCGCACGGTCCATCCAGTCTGCCCTTTCCTTTCTGAGCACACTACCAGAACCCTCATCCACGCTGTTATCACCTCTCGCTTAGACTATTGCAACTTGCTTCTCACAGGTCTCCCACTTAGCCATCTCTATCCTCTTCAATCTGTTCAAAATTCTGCTGCACGACTAATATTCCGCCAGTGTCGTTATGCTCATATTAGCCCTCTCCTCAAGTCACTTCACTGGCTTCCTATCCTTTTCCGCATACAGTTCAAACTCCCCTTATTGACCTATAAGTACATTCACTCTGCAGCTCCTCAGTACCTCTCCACTCTCATCTCTCCCTACATTCCTCCCCGGGAACTCCGTTCACTGGGTAAATCTTTCTTATCTGCACCCTTCTCTTCCACCGCTAACTCCAGACTCCGTTCCTTTTATCTTGCTGCACCAGATGTCTGGAATAGACTTCCTGAGCCGGTACGTCAAGCTCCATCTCTGGCCGTCTTCAAATCTAAGCTAAAAGCCCACCTTTTTGATGCTGCTTTTAACTCCTAACCCTTATTCACTTGTTCAGAACCCTTATTTTATCATCCTCACCTTAATATTCCCTTATCTCTTGTTTGTCCTGTTTGTCTGTCCTAATTAGATTGTAAGCTCTGTCGATCAGAGACTGTCTCTTCATGTTCAAGTGTACAGCGCTGCGTACGTCTAGTAGCGCTTTAGAAATGATAAGTAGTAGTAGTAATATATATATATATTTAGCAAACCATTAATGATGGGCTTTTGATCAAATGTAAAGATTAAACTTCCAAGCATGCGGATCTGCATATCTCTAATTTTACCTACTGGTTTGCCCAATAGTGATCTTTTTTTTGATGCAGCATTCTGGATTCTGTTTCTCCGGATCGATGGAAACAAGCCAGACAGCAGGAATGGGGAGTGCATTGAGGGCCCACAGACGAAGGTCTATCAGGTATGGAATAATTCTTTTCACAGCAGGCCATAAAATATCTGGCTGACCCAAAACCTATAGATTTTATAATCCAATTACCAACCTCTCCAGTGCGTCTGTAAAACTGTTCTGGAGATCATACAAAGCTTTCTACATTCAGCTATCAAATTAAAGTTCTCTGAACTGGAGCAATGAAATGGAAATGAATCCGCTTAGGGAGAAGGGAAAATGCAAGTGCGATAGGAGCTGATTTAGCCAAAATCCTGTGTTACACTGAGCAACTCACTTTTTGTTTTTTTGCACTTCCGTTTACCCAACTGTACTGCAAGTGACAAATAAGTGGAGGAGTGGCCTAGTGGTTAGGGTTGCGGACTTTGGTCCTGAGGAACTGAGTTCAATTCCCACTTCAGGCACAGGCAGCTCCTTGTGATTCTGGGCAAGTCACTTAACCCTCCATTGCCCCATGTAAGCCGCATTGAGCCTGCCATGAGTGGGAAAGCACAGGGTACAAATGTAACAGAAATAAAATAGATACTATTGGAGATTCTACATGGAATGTTGCTACTATTGGAGATTCTACATGGAATGTTGCTATTCCACTAGCAACATTCCATGTAGAAGGCTGCGCAGGCTTCTGTTTCTGTGAGTCTGACGTCCTGCACGTACGTGCAGGATGTCAGACTCACAGAAGCAGAAGCCTGCGCGGCCACATTGGTGATCTGCAAGGGCCGACTTCTACATGGAACATTGCTATTCCACTCTCAAATAGTAGCAACAGTGGAGGAGTGGCCTAGTGGTTAGGGTGGTGGACTTTGGTCCTGAGGAACTGAGTTCAATTCCCACTTCAGGCACAGGCAGCTCCTTGTGACTCTGGGCAAGTCACTTAACCCTCCATTGCCCCATGTAAGCCACATTGAGCCTGCCATGAGTGGGAAAGCGCGGGGTACAAATGTAACAAAAAAAAAAAATAAACAGTATTATTCCTCTTCAGTTCTCACTATTTTGGATACTTTTATTTAGTCTGAAGTCCAGAAATATAGTGCCAGGCCACCTACCCTGGAAGTATATGTTTTTTAAAGTATTGAAAAGCAGATCAATCTAGATGCTAAAAAAAACTATTCAAATTGAAATGCTTTCTTTGCTTGTATAACACTAACTCCTTAATTCTTACCTACGCAATTTAGTTGAATGACAAGCTAATTAGTGCCAATAATTGGGAAGGCGAGTACAGAGGCAGGAGGCGTTGCTACTGCTCTCCTACCTCCAACTCTAGAGGTATGTGGATGCGATGGGAGGGAGAGGGGAGGTTACTAGACCACCATGGAGATTTTTGGTGGGGGGGGGGGGGGGGCTCGAGAAGGGGGTCCACTGGACCACCAGGGGTTTTCTGGAAGGGGGAGTGGGGTTACTAGGCCACCACAGAGTTTTTTTGAGTTGTGCAGGGGGTCAGTCCAGGGAAGGTCACTCACTACCATATTAGTATAAATTATGCCATATCCTTTGGAGAAAGAATAAGATCTAAAGTGTGACCAGCCACATGTATGGGGCCATTACCAACTGAACATGCCCTAAATTATCCAACAAAAAGAGCCAATTCCTATCTTTTCCTGTAATAGCATCAAAATGAACATTAGAATCCCTCTAGATAGCTTCCGTTGACATCATCGACACATGGCCGCAAAAGCCTGAAGCTCTGATGGATCCTCACAAATTCTAGGTGAAATAGGCACCCTACTGCAGTGCTTGACCCCACAGTATGACAACCCATTTGGGGGAGTTCTTGAAGATTTGATCGCTGATGTCATGCCATAAGCACGGTGAGATTTCACAGTATTTTACTGCACCAGAACAAGAGTTCAAACTGAACCATGTAGTGCGCGCAGTCCTGTGATGGCGGGAATGGAGGAGGTTGACAATGCACAAGAGGGCCTGCTCTTAGACAATTCTGGGGAAATACATGGACAAGTGATAAAAATTTCATAAAAAAGACGACACTTTGGTTATAAAAATTGAAAAAACTTTAATAGCCAAAGGATAGCAGGGAGAAAAGGACTCGACACAGCTGTGTTTCGGCCATACAGGCCTGTGTCAGGAGTCTTCTCACCGTATGTTGGTTCTTAATTCTATCCAGTTGTAGAAAGAATATATGTGTCTCTTATCTGATGCTACAACGTTAAATAATACTTGAAACAAATTCAAGCGGAAAAGATCGGAGCAGCGTTTCAAGTATTATTTAATACATTTAATTCTTTGTGCAACAGGAAACCAGTGTAGCTCTTGTAGAATGAGGGTAATATGTTCAGACCTAGATTTTCCTATCAACACCCTTGCGACTGCATTTTGTGTCACCTCTAAAGCTTGTAACTGAGTCTTTTTCAGCCCAAGCAGTAGCCCATTACAGTCGTTGAAATGTGGTTGAACCTTTGGGCTCATTTGAGTTCTATGTGTGGCTATTCTTGGCCAGCGCTCCCGCATAGGTCCCTCCTAGATTCAATGGAGGGGATTGTAGAGGGTGTGACTTTCAGTATTTTTGCTGCCTAAAGTCTGTTTGATGGCGAATGTTGTTTACTGTTACAATGGATTGATACAGATCCACCCAGAGTGGCCTAATGATGTAATCAGAAGTTTGAGCTGCTTCGGATGGAGAAGATGACAGCAGTTCATAAAGGGCAGGCTGCGAAGAAGAGATTTTTGAAGATCTGGGACCCTTATTTGGTGGCCCTACCACCGAGAGTCCGTCTGCAAAGGGCTGAAATATAAATCCACATACGCGACCAGCTTCTCATACATCAGCACGCAGCTATGGAACGCACTACCGAAGGCCATAAAAACAACGCAAGACCTAACCATCTTCCGAAGTCTAATGACAACAGAGCTCTTCAAGAAGGCATACCATAAACATCCATCTTAAATACTAAATAATAACACTACACATGAACCATACAAAACCGAACTCTTATCACATGACAGACACCACCACCCTAAACCTTATGCAAAACAAGATCTCTCTACAGTCGATGACCTAATGTAGATTATAATGCAATGTATTACCCTGAAACCTTCAGGCAATACCATATTTATTATTCTCTACCATGTATGTACGCACATGGTATATATATATGTATCATGATCTATTCCATATAAGTTATGTTCCATGTGTGTTATCATGTATGTAGGCACCATACGCAATAACCTTTACAATTCTACAACCCGAAATGGCATCCGCCATTACGGCAAATGTAAGCCACATTGAGCCTGCAAATTGGTGGGAAAATGTGGGATACAAATGCTACAAAAAAAATAAAATAAATGATTTGGATGTTTAGTAAAAAGGGAGCACTGGAGGCACTGAACTGTATCATCTGAATATGCATAGCCTTTGTATTTTGTTATGGCTGTTGCTGACTGAAAAAAAAATATTTCAACATAAAATCCCTCGAGATACAGAGATTAGGGTAATGAGAAGCAACATCAACAATTCACTCAGTAACCAGTCCTCACTGACCAGCCCTCAAAGAAAGTGGACAATAAGGCACAAACAGGCATCAGAAAACGGATACGGCAAAGAAATGGATCCGGATAACTCAAACCTACGTCAAGCTCTTTTTCATATAGGGAGAAGTCAAAGAACAAAGCCACACCTTCCCCTCCAACCCTGTGATTGTGTTCGAAAAAGAAGTAACTGGAGGAGGGGGGAGAACAGCACTGCAGTGAGTGCCAGCATATTCAACACCATCATCTGCAATATAGTATTGACGTGAAGAAGGTCAGCTTACCCCTTTCAAATCACACCAAGATTGTTTAGGGATGAATGATGGTGGGTGAATCTAATTTATGCTCACTGATAACAAACTCTACTCTGTGGGCAATGCAGATTGAAGGACCTAATCTGATCAGATACAGTTGGCAGTGAGCAGGGGAACTGGCAATGAAATGACGTGGGAGGGAAAATCAGCAATGAATAACAGTTTGTGAGATTTCATGAGACACTGTGACAAGTAAGACTCGGCTGCACAGACATGCTGGCAGTTGGAGGATGCAGTTTGGTCGTATTTAAGACTCGGGATCTGGGGTATAAGCGTTCAGTCGATATTTCAGTGCAAAAAATGTTGAGAAATACCTACATCTCCCAATATCCCTGCTGGCAGACACAATACACAACCCAAGATTGAGTGGAGGAGTAGCCTAGTGGTTAGTGCAGTGGACTTTGATCCTGGGGAACTGAGTTTGATTCCCACTGTAGCTCCTTGGGCAAGTCACTTAACCCTCCATTGCCCCTGGTACAAAATAAGTACCTGAATATACTATGTAAACCGCTTTGAATGTAGTTGCAAAAACCTCAGAAAGGCAGTATATCAAGTCCCATTTCCCTTTCCCTATTTGAGATTCTACATGGAATGTTGCTACTATTGGAGATTCTAGATGGAATGTTGCTAGTGGAGGAGGAGCCTAGTGGTTAGTGCAGTGGACTTTGATCCTGGGGAAACTGAGTTGGTTCCCACTGCAGCTCCTTGTGTCTCTGGGCAAGTCACTTAACCCTCTATTGCCCCAGGTACAAATAAGTACCTGTATATACTATGTAAACCACTTTGAATGTAGTTGCAAAAAATCTCAGAAAGGCGGTATATCGTCTTATTTCCCTTTCCCTATTTGAGATTCTACGTGGAATATTGCTACTATTGGAGATTCTAGATGGAATGTTGCTATTCCACTAGCAACATTCCATGTAGAAGGAAGCCTGCCCTTGCAGATCAGCAACGCGGCTGCGCAGGCTTCTGTTTCTGTGAGTCTGATGTCCTGCACATACGTGCAGGACGTCAGACTCACAGAAACAGAAGCCTGCGCGGCCGCATTGCTGATCTGCGAGGGCAGGCTTCTATATGGAATGTTGCTAGTGGAGGAGTAGCCTAGTGGTTAGTGCAGTGGACTTTGATCCTGGGGGACTGAGTTCAATTCCCACTACAGCTCCTTGTGACTCTGGGCAAGTCATTTAACCCTCTATTGCCCCAGGTACAAAATATCTGTCTATAATATGTAAATCACTTTGAATGGAGTTGCAAAAACCACAGGAAGATGGTCTATCAAGTCCCATTCCCTTTCCAAGATGTGAAGGCCCATTTTACATAGAACACTGAGCTTGGAATTAAGATGTATCAAAGTTAGGACGTGGTGTTTTACAAAAACCTTTCCAGACGTGGAGCCTTTTGTAAAACACATATATAAGAATGTGCAGGAGCACTTGCATGTTTGCCAGCACACACAGCAGGAACAGTCATTTGTACAAGCACGCACAGGGAACACATGAGCATCACAAACCCGACAGCTTCCACCCATTAGTGGAAATGTTGGAAGTTCCGTAGAGAAGTGGCATCACTGTCACGTCCATATGTTGTTGTCTCGTTTTACAAATCTACACTTGTATGTGCCGCCAATAACAAGACCTCAATTTTAATTTTTTTTTTTCATTATGGGGACAGAAATAAACAGTGGGGGATGATTTATTTCATTTGCTTACTCATGTCAATTAATAATCAATGGTACATATAATTAATGCACACAACTCCGTACTCTGATTAAGAATAACACATTGCTTTATTGATACATGATCACGTACAATACTCATTGGGTTACCCAACATCCACCCCGCTTTTCACAAGCACACCAGCTCACGCTCACATACACTCTGTTAATACATTCACCAACTGCATACCCCTTTATCATAGGAATACCCGGAAAAAAGCATATTGTTCTACTTCATGGTACAAACCAATAGTCCAACTCTCTTCTCAAATCACTGTGACCATTGTCCTCACGGTGATTATACACAATGTAGCATGTACCAAAAATAATTGTCCTCACTTTCCCCCTTCCGGGTTAGCCAGATGTGAAACCATACTCAGGATCTCCATGGGGTACGCGTATCACCAGTTCTAGTTGTTTTAACTTTTAATCGTGCTGAGCTCTGTGTCTTGATCAAGGGAGACAATCTGTGCAACCCTTCCGCTACTTGAAACCAAGCATAGATTTTATGCAATCTTGAACAATGAACAGCACAATCCCCATAGCAACACAAATCTTTCCATTCTCCATCACCTTCCATACCAAGCAAACACAGCAACTTTGACCTTCTCCACTCGCCCAGACCTGGTGCCAGCTCCTGTGTTATTACATATCACTGTGAGGATCTGCTGTGTGATTTTTGCAAAATAAATGCTTTGGTCATAAGAACATAAGAATACCCATACTGGGTCAGACCAATGGTCCATCTAGTCCAGTATCCTGCTTCCAACAGTGGCTGATTCAGGTTACAAGTACCTGGCAGAAACCCAATTAGTAGCACCAATCCATGTTACCAATCCCGGGGCAAGCAGTGGCTTCCCCATGTCCATCTCAATATCAGACTATGGACTTTTCCTCCAGGAACTTGCCCAAACCTTTTTTAAAATCCAGATATACTAACCGCTGTTACATCATCCTTGAGCAATGAGTTCCAGAGATTAACTATTCGTTGAGTGAAAAAAATATTTCTATTGAAAGAAGCAAAATAGTGTGTATTCTGCATTCACAATCAGTGTCTCCTTCTCTGCGCATATTCAGCAGATAGCCAAGACCTGTCGCTTCTTCCTCTATAACATCAGCAAAATTCGCCCTTTCCTCTCTGAGCACACCACCCGAACTCTCTTCCACTCTTTCATTACCTCTCGCCTTGACTACTGCAACCTACTCCTCACTGGCCTCCCACTTTGCCATCTATTCCCCCTTCAGTCCGTTCAAAACTCTGCTGCACGTCTTATCTTCCGCCTGAACCGGTACACTCATATCACCCCTCTCGTCAAATCACTTCACTGGCTTCCGATCAGGTACCTCATACAGTTTAAGCTTCTCCTTTTAACCTACAAATGCACTTGATCTGCAGCCCCTCCTTACCTCTCTACCCTCATCTCCCCTTACATTCCTACCCGTAACCTCCGCTCTCAAGACAAATCCCTCCTCTCAGTACCCTTCTCCACCATCGCCAACTCCAGGCTCCGCCCTTTCTGCCTCGTCTCACCCCATGCCTGGAATAAATTCCCTGAGCCCATACGCCAGGCCCCCTCCCTGTCCATCTTCAAAGCCTTGCTCAAAGCCCACCTCTTCAGTGTCGCCTTCGGCACCTAACCATCGTACCTCTATTCAGGAAATCTAGACTGCCCCAACTTGACATTTCGTCCTTTACATTGTAAGCTCCTTTCAGCAGGGACTGTCCTTCATTGTTAAACTGTTGTACAGCGCTGCATAACCCTAGTAGCCCTCTAGAAATGTTAAGTAGTAGTAGTAGTTTCATGCTCAGTAGAATTAGTTTAATTTATTTAGTGCTTCAGATACTACATCTCATCTAGAAGGGCATTTTAGAAAGGACATCCAACTCGGAATGTGGACGTCCCAGTCAGTATATCACAAATGGACATCCATCTCACATGTATCCATAGTCTGTTCTAAAATACATGTGAGATGGACGTCCATATGCTGGAAATGTCCAACCTGAACATCCATTTTACAAACTGAAACGTCCAAATTATGAACGGAGAAAAACGAGGAACATGAACATCTCTGTGGCAGCAGAGGATCATCAAACATATAAATGGCAAGTGACCGACTCACCTGCAAATGTGCAGTAGAGACTTCCCTCTCTGTCCCACCCTCGCGTCAAGACGTGATGACGTCAGAGGGCGGAACAGAGAGGGAAACGGGGTCAGACTGTCGGACGCTGCCACTGCCGCTTGGAAACGAACATTGCGCGCACCAACCTCCCCCCTCCCCCCATCTCTGCTCCCACCCCCCTCCATATCGGGCCCCCTGCACTGACCTGACAGCACCTCTCACCTCCGCGTGGAAGCGCTGCAGGCAGCAGGGGGGGGAAGGGAGCGGCGGCGAGGAGGGTTGCTGGAAATCTCGCCCGTTTTAATGGGCTTAACGGCTAGTCCATATTATAAATGGCCACCTAGTCTTCCATATGCAGGAATTGCATAATGGTTAAAACAGCCACCTGAGAGCTGGAGCAGAGATCCAGAGGTTGTCAATTCAGGTTCTACTGCAGCTTTTTGTAATTTTTGTTTCTTTCTTTCTTTTTTTTTTTAAATTGTGAGCACTCCAGGAACAGAAAAATACCTACTGTGACTTCCTTTATCTCCATTCAGCGGAGAACTGCTCAATCAGAACACCTTTCTGTAACCTGGACATGCCAAGTACCAGGTCAATCTTTTTGAACATGGACATCTGTTCAGCCCCCATATTCATGGAAGAAGGGTGCATTGTTATGTATGTTTTGGATGAGTATTATTTGTATTCAATTACATTGCCTGTGTAATAGATATACAAATAACAATTTAGGGCAAGCAAACTTTCTCTGCTACCTTGATAACCATAATAAATAGAGGAAAAGACTTCAGAAACTCCACGTCAGCTGGTCCTACTTATAACAGGGCCATTGACCGCTCTGCTCTGCGTGGCCAAATATTAAGCTCACGCTGGCGAGAATCCTCATTAGTCTAAAACCTCTAACGCACTAGCAGTAATTGTTTTGACATTTTTTCAATTTTTCTTATACATGCTGTGCGATATAAGTACTAAAAAAGTACTTAGCTGTGGCTGTGCTGGAATAGTAGCGGATGTCCGCGCCCAACAGCAAGCTCCTGTTTCGCTCTATGCTTCTTAAGGAGCCGGACCTTACATCTTTTCACAGCACCTTCCAGAAGCAAACCTTTATGATCAGCAGCTGTTCTAGGGGCTGGTCCCTCCTTAATCTACTGTGATTCCATCAAAATTCTTCACCATTTTTCCCAAGGCATTTATTCCCATTTATTCCCAATTGATTCTTAATAGTCTCACACTTTTCCCTTTGACTGTCACAGCTTTTCATCTCAGCTGGGCTGAGATTCTGGCCATCTCCTTGCCTCTGAGGTGGCTGGACACGGACTCTGTTTTGCAGAAGGCAACAATTCTTTCCAAGCAACTGAACTGTAAGTTGATTTTCTTTATTTGCTATGATTGCTACATTAAAGAAGAGTTGGATTATGAATGGAGAGTCTATTGGTAAAGGTTTTGCTTGGGAATTGTTATTTCTGGCTGTTGAAGTTTTGTGACCTCACCTAGCCTAGAATAGCACAATGCCCCTTCCCCTTCTGCAATCAGAGTTGGATGGCCATCTTTCGGCCCATCCCTAGTACTCCCCCTTGCCATATGGATGTATTGCAGTGTTAGACATCGATATATATTGCCTTTGTAAAATTGGTATTTGGCCATCATGCAATCTGGATGTTAAATGCCAGTTTTCAGACATCCAAAACACGAACAGAGCTTCTAAAATAACCACTATAGTATAGCATAGCAGTTTATAAATCAATAATGTTTGATTTATTTTAATGAATAGTTTGTGATTTAACTTTAAGACTGGTTAAAGACTTATTTTTTTAACTTAATGGAGACTGACTGAATCTGGATGATTGTGTCTTTCCCAGGGGCGTATCTGGACTCTGGCAGTAGGGGGGGCCAGGGCCAGAGGGAGGGGGCATATTTTAGCCCCCCCCCCCACCATTGCCAGAGCCCCCCCTGCCACCAACGACTCTCTCCACCTCCTCTCCTGCCGCCAACCGTCCCCCGCTGACGTTGTTTACGTTTGCTGGCGGGGGACCCCAACCCCCGCCAGCCGAGGTCCGCTTCCACCTGCTTTTAAAAATAATTCCTCAGCTGGCGTACAACGTGGTGCGACATCAGATTCCGAATCAACAGCATACAGCATGGCCACGGACGGAGGAGGACGACGAACAAGAACTTTGAAGACCTCGGCGGCTGGCGGGGGTTGGGGTCCCCCGCCAGCTGAAGAATTATTTTTAAAAGCAGGTGGAAGCAGACCTCGGCTGGCGGGGGTTGGGGTCCCCCGCCAGCAAAGGTAAACAACGTCAGCGGGGTTGGCGGCGGGAGGGGGCCAGGGCGAAATCTGCGGGGGCCCAGGCCCCTGTGGTCCCACGCAGATACGCCCCTGGTCTTCCCTATCATGTTTTGTAGTTATTTTCTTACTTTTCTTTTTTAGTCTGTAAACCTCCTTGACCTGTGGCCAGATAATGTGATATAGTAAATTTTAATAAACATACACATAAATAATGGAATAGAAATAAATTTAAAACAATGTAAGAACCAAACCGCCTTTTATGTAAAGAAATATGTCCTTAAATTACTTCTGAGTTTATCCCCTTTCACCTTCATCTTATGCTCTTCACTAACAAGCCATTTTATCTCTGTAATACCATTGAGCTGGTGTATCTGCGAGGCCTGAGTGATGTCCCATACTTTTCCTGGCTTACCCTATGTTATATTTATTATTCACCAACTCTCTGTTGAGCAGCTGCTATATCAGTTGTAAAGCAGGCAACATCTTTTACTGAAGGTGTCTGCCATAATTGCAATGATATCCGTCATCTTTCTTGGCCTGGATTCAAGACGGTTGACATCATTCCCCAAAATATGTCTCCTACACTCCTTTCTAACCTCCCATCTGATGAGAGCTATACTTGGTGTATCTCTTCTTTAGTGCAACAAGCATATAGTTAGCCTTTCAAGACTGAAATAAGGCTTCAACTGAAAGAATCACATACTAGCATGCACAATTATTTTGTCTGACATTCAGTGGATCACTTTGGTTTGAAGGACAGAATAGCAATTTATTTCCTCGGGAGCGTAAGCTCTACATGAATGAATGAAGTGGCAGCAGAATATGTCACTGAGTGGGCAGCTGAGAGACTGAAAAGATACAGAAGAGTATTCTACTTTAATATATCACAATGAAAAACAATTTGGAACGTTCACACTACAGTGTGACACAAAAGGCTCATTTCCCCTTCCTCCGCAAGCAGACTCAGTCAGGGCTTAGTGAGCAAGGGCATGATGATGTGTGGCTCGGGGGGGTGGGGGGTGTGTGTGTGTAGTCAGGGGTGATGTAACTGGAGTGTAGGTAACATGGAGGGGCATAATTGAACGAAAACGCCTATCTCCATGGGCGTTTATCTCTGAGAACGGGTCAGTGAAGGGGCGGACCGAACCGTATTTTCGAAAAAAATAGACGCCCATGTTTTATTCAACAATGTGTGAGCTGGGCGTTTTTGTTTTTCAGCGATAATAGAAAATGAAAGCGCCCAGCTCAAAAACGAATAAATCCAAGACATTTATTCGTGGGAGGGGCCAGGATTCGTAGTGCACTGGTCCCCCTCACATGCCAGGACATCAACCGGGCACCCTAGGGGGCACTTTTACAAAAACAAAAAAAAGGTCAAAGAGCTCCCAGGTGCATAGCACCCTTCCCTTGTGTGTTGAGCCCCCCAAATCCCCCTCAAAACCCACTGCCCACAAGTCTACACCATTACTATAGCCCTAAGGGGTGAAGGGGGGCACCTACATGTGGGTACAGTGGGTTTGGGGGGGTTGGACGACTAATAAGCATTAAGCAGTACAATTGTAACAGGTAGGGGGGGATGGGCCTGGGTCCACCTGCCTGAAGTCCACTGCACCCCCTAACAACTCCTCCAGTGACCTGCATACTGCTGCCAGGGAGCTGGGTATGACATTTGAGGGTGAAAATAAAAATGTGTGAAACATCATTTTTTTGTGGTGGGAGGGGGTTAGGTACCACTGGGGGAGTCAGGGGAGGTCATCCCCGATTCCCTCCAGTGGTCATCTGGTCATTTAGGGCACTTTTTGGGGCCTTATTCGTGAAAAAACAGGGTCCAGGAAAAGTGTCCTAAATTCTAGCTAAAAACGCATACTTTCTTCCCATTATCGCTGAAATGCGCCCATCTTTGTTTGGCAGATAACCACGCCCCAGTTCCGCCTTCGCCACACCTCTGACACGCCCCCATAAACTTTGTCCGCATCCGCGACGGAGTGCAGTTGAAAACGCCCAAAAATCGGCTTTCGATTATACCGCTTTATTCGTTTTTGTGAGATAAACGTCCATCTCCCGATTTAGGTCGGAACTTGGGCGTTTTTCTCGTTCGATTATAAGCTGGATAGTAACATAGTAGATGATGGCAGAAAAAGACCTGCATGTTCCATCTAGTCTGCCCAAGATAAACTCATATCTTGAATTTGTACCTGTCTTTCAGGGCACAGACCGTATAAGTCTGCCCAGCAGTATTCCCCGCCTCCCAACCACCAGTCCCGTCTCCCATCACCGGCTCTGGTACAGACCGTATAAGTCTGCCCTCCCCTATCCTAGCCTCCCAACCACCATCCCCTCTTCCCCCCACCTGCTCCGCCACCCAATTTCAGCTAAGCTTCTGAGGATCCATTCCTGCTGCACAGGATTCCTTTATGCATATCCCACGCATGTTTGAATTCCATTACCGTTTTCATCTCCACCACCTCCCGCGGGAGGGCATTCCAAGCATCCACCACCCTCTCCGTGAAAAAATACTTCCTGACATCTTTTTTGAGTCTGCCCCCCTTCAATCTCATTTCATGTCCTCTCGTTCTACCGCCTTCCCATCTCCGGAAAAGATTTTTTTGCGGATTAATATGGGATGTGTCTGTGTGAGGGATGTTGGAGGAGTGTGCTGGGGCACACTTTTTCTCCCATGTGCTCCCCATTCCATCTTCTCTCCCTTAGTCCCTTCTCCCCCTCCCTACCACTCCATCCTCTCCCCAATATTTTCAAGGGTGATCCGCAGTGGGTAAGGACCAAAAATGGCCAATGTAAGAATTGGTTTTCTGCTGATTGTGGCCTCCAGGCTTTGCAAAGAATATCCCCTTCCCCGTTTCCTGCCCTGCAGAGCTGTTCTTAATAACATGAAGGCCAGTTCAAGTCTTGACCAGTGACAGACCCACCTATCCCCCTCCAACCCTCCCCGGATCCTGCCAGTGGTCATCATTGGTGATGCAGTGGTACCCGGGCTGGAGCAGTCCCCCTCTGCTCCCATGTGGGCCTTGCACAGGATCCAAAATGACCGCTATGACCCCTATGCATGTTTTAGGCTAGAAATACAGCTCTTTTATTTCCTGGTGCTAGCCCATTGTAATTCCAGGTGTGATCTTTGTTTCCATATAAATATTTTTGGTTTTAAAGTGCTTTATGGACTTATGCTGTTTGATGTGTGCATTTTTCAGATTTGTTTTATAGTTTTAAGCTATTACCTTTGTATTTAGACACTTAGGGCCAGATGTACAAAGGCTGCCATTAAATACAGCTGCCACGGTGGAACTTACTGAGTCACAAACAGCGACCAATGCACAAAAGGGATGGCATGCAAATGAGATGCATGGAAATCCCTTTGTGCATCGGTCACTGTTGGTGACTCAGGCACCTAGCACATACACAGAACAGCCTGGCCAGCACATCTTATATCTTACCACATTTTAAAACCTGAACTAATGATTATGTTATAAAGTTCGTAAGTACATAAATATTGCCATACTGGGACAGACCAAAGGTCCATCAAGCCCAGAATCCTGTTTCCAACAGTGGCCAATCCAGTCACAAATACCTGGCAAGATCCCAAAAAAGTACAAAACATTTTATACTGCTTATCCCAGAAATAGGAGATTTTCCCCAAGTCCATTTCATAATGGTCTATGGATTTTTCCTTTAGGAAGCCATCCAAACCTTTTTTAAACTCTGCTAAGCTAAGTTATTAAAGACCCCTCAACCCAGGGATCCATTGAACCCCCTGACCTCCCCCTCCAAAAAATACCCTGGTGGTCCAACCTAATTTAACACTGGGCCCTGGTTGGTGTAGTGTACTCCCACCTCCCCCCCCCCCCCGACCGTGACTCCGACCCTCTCCTCATACCTGTAGTCATAAGCCACACTGGGAAAAGACCAAAGGTCTGTCAAGCCCAGCATCCTGTCCACGACAGCGGCCAATCCAGGCCAAGGGCACCTGGCAAACTTCCCAAACGTACAAACATTCTATACATGTTATTCCTGGAATTGTGGATTTTTCCCAAGTCCATTTAGTAGTGGTTTATGGACTTGTCCTTTAGGAAACCGTCTAGCCCCTTTTTAAACTCTGCTAAGCTAACCGCCTTCACCACGTTCTCCGGCAACGAATTCCAGAGTTTAATTACGCGTTGGGTGAAGAAAGATTTTTTTCCGATTTGTTTTAAATTTACTACACTGTACACTGCATGCCCCCTAGTCCTAGTATTTTTGGAAAGCGTGAACAGACGCTTCACATCCACCTGTTCCACTCCACTCAATATTTTATATACCTGTATCATGTCTCCCCTCAGCCATCTCTTCTCCAAGCTGAAAAGCCCTAGCCTCCTTAGTCTTTCTTCATAGGGAAGTTGTCCCATCCCCGCTATCATTTTAGTCGCCCTTCGCGGCACCTTTTCCAATTCTACTATATCTTTCTTGAGATGCGGCAACCAGAATTGAACACAGTACTCAAGGTGCGGTCGCACCACGGAGCGATACAACGACATTATAACATCCGTCGGAGGCAGGAGGGAGGTCTAGTCCTTCCTGCCTTCCTGCCTCTGGGCTTGCCTGCTGGAAAATGGCGGCACCCCGCTCCTGCCCGGTGCATCCTAAGTACATAAGTAATGCCACACTGGGAAAAAACCAAGGGTCCATCGAGCCCAGCATCCTGTCCACGACAGCGGCCAATCCAGGCCAAGGGCACCTGGCAAGCTTCCCAAACGTACAAACATTCTATACATGGGAGGGACACAAGTAACATATAAGGAGTTTTTTTCCTTATATGGTACTTAGCCCCCCCTGGCAGTTCATCCCAGGATGCACCGGTCAGAGCACCACCATTGTGCAGCAGGCATGCTCAGAGGCAGGAGGCAAGAGACCTTCCTCCTGCCTCTTACTATAGGTATGAGAGGAGAGGAGAGTGGGGAGTGGGATTACACTAGACCGCCTGGGCCAAGTGTTAAATTAGGGGAGGTGTCTGTGGCTCCGCTGGCTCACCAGGGTATTTCTTTGAAGAGGGAAGGTCAGGGAGTCCACCGGACCCCCCTCCCCAGGAAGTTTTCAAGTTTTGAGGGGATTGGTTGGGGGGGTCCATCAGATACCCTGAGAAGCCTTCAAGTTTGGAGGGGGTCCAATGGACCATCAGGGATTTTGTAAAGGTGGGGCTTGAGGGTTGGGGGCTGCCACAGCACTGACAAGAAAGTAGCACAGGAACCCCAAAAACAGCTCCAGAACTGTCGTTAGTCTTTTGCCGCTGGGGCAGGGGTTTCCCACGGGCTGGTTTTCTGTGCATTTCACAAAATAGCTAATGAGCTTGTTTAAATACGTGGGACTTTCGGTAACTGCTTCCATGCGTGGTAAAGCAGTGGCCAAAAACAAAAATGTTTCGTTTAAACTGGCTAAAACCAGTCTAAATGAAACATTGCAAACCTGGTTTGCTTTGAGCATTGAGCCCTTAGGGGGTGTTTGCTATGCTGGATATCTGGAAATCTGTACTATCTGGTCCTTGGAAAAATTATTTTTGGGGGAAATGAGATCAGTACCAGATGACCCTTGGAATGGATGACTGTATGCTTTTTGTCCATGTTTTAATGCCCCTCCCCATTTTCTTTGATGTCCTTTTGACACCAGAACCATTAGGTCCTGGGAAAATCACTAGTGGGCTAAATGTGTATATTTTTTATACTGTTTCATGGTAGTCCTGTTATTAGGTTTTAATTTGCTGTTCTCAAGTTTACCTCATTCATTATATTCACGTTTATATTTGGTTATTTTTACTGTTGTTAAGCTGTTAACAATTTTGTTGAAGGGGGGCAGCCTCAGGAAAGATGTCAGGAAGTATTTATTCACGGAGAGGGTGGTGGATGCTTGGAATGCCCTCCCGTGGGAGGTGGTGGAGATGAAAACGGTAACGGAATTCAAACATGCGTGGGATATGCATAAAGGAATCCTGTGCAGAAGGAATGGATCCTCAGAAGCTTAGCCGAAATTGGGTGGCGGAGCAGGTGGGGGGAAGAGGGGTTGGTGGTTGGGAGGCGAGGATGGTGGAGGGCAGACTTGTACGGTCTGTGCCGGGGCCGGTGGTGGGAGGTGGGAAGTACTGCTGGGCAGACTTGTACGGTCTGTGCCCTGAATAAGGCAGGTACAAATCAAGGTAAGGTTTACACATACGTTTGTCTTGTTGGGCAGACTGGATGGACCGTACAGGTCTTTTTCTGCCGTCATCTACTATGTTACTATGTTAATTTTATGTTAAATTGTCCCTGCTGTACTCCTTGGATGAATCTCTTCATAAAGGCAGTTAATAAATCCCAATAAATAAATGAATGTGACTGAGATCTGTACTAGTAGAACCTTGGAATAGTCCATCTGGCTGTTCATTTGTGCTGTGTTTTCTGGTGTCCATGCAAGCCTTTTTTAGAATGGATTTTCTTTTTATTCAACTGAATTGTGTTTCTATTTTACAATATCACCAGTGTGTGCTCTCTATATCTATCTTTCTTTCTTTCTTTCTTTCTTTCTTTCTTTCTTTCTCTTTTAAAAACACATTCCATACTATCACAAATTTCTATGCAGATTAAAAATGTTACATGCACAATTTCAAGTTATATTTTCCACATAAAACAAAAACATCTTCAAATAAGATTCAGTAGACCAACAAGTCCATAAACCGCTATTAAATGGACTTGGGAAAAATCCACAATTCCAGGAATAACATGTATAGAATGTCTGTATGTTTGGGAAGCTCGCCAGGTGCCCTTGGCCTGGATTGGCCGCTGTCGTGGACAGGATGCTGGGCTCGATGGACCCTTGGTCTTGTCCCAGTGTGGCATTACTTATGTACTTATGTCCTCTACTTGGCTCACTTTTATTACATAGAGCAGTGGTTTAACCTATTGTGATGTCATAGTGGCTCATTCCACCAATAAGAGCCAACCTCATTAGTGATGTCACAATGGCTTGATTGTATAGAATGTTTGTACGTTTGGGAAGCTCGCCAGGTGCCCTTGGCCTGGATTGGCCGCTGTCGTGGACAGGATGCTGGGCTCGATGGACCCTTGGTCTTTTCCCAGTGTGGCATTACTTATGTACTTATGTCCTCTACTTGGCTCACTTTTATTACATAGAGCAGTGGTTTAACCTATTGTGATGTCATAGTGGCTCATTCCACCAATAAGAGCCAACCTCATTAGTGATGTCACAATGGCTTGATTGTATAGAATGTTTGTACGTTTGGGAAGCTCGCCAGGTGCCCTTGGCCTGGATTGGCCGCTGTCGTGGACAGGATGCTGGGCTCGATGGACCCTTGGTCTTTTCCCAGTGTGGCATTACTTATGTACTTATGTCTTCTACTTGGCTCACGTTTATTACATAGAGCAGTGGTTTAACCTATTGTGATGTCATAGTGGCTCATTCCACCAATAAGAGCCAACCTCATTAGTGATGTCACAATGGCTTGATTGTATAGAATGTTTGTACGTTTGGGAAGCTCGCCAGGTGCCCTTGGCCTGGATTGGCCGCTGTCGTGGACAGGATGCTGGGCTCGATGGACCCTTGGTCTTTTCCCAGTGTGGCATTACTTATGTACTTATGTCCTCTACTTGGCTCACGTTTATTACATAGAGCAGTGGTTTAACCTATTGTGATGTCATAGTGGCTCATTCCACCAATAAGAGCCAACCTCATTAGTGATGTCACAATGGCTTGATTGTATAGAATGTTTGTACATTTGGGAAGCTCGCCAGGTGCCCTTGGCCTGGATTGGCCGCTGTCGTGGACAGGATGCTGGGCTCGATGGACCCTTAGTCTTTTCCCAGTGTGGCATTACTTATGTACTTAACAAATACTATTAGTGAAATGGTACAAATTGTAAGGTAATATTTTCTTTATTTTCATTTGTTAGTTTTGGTCTTGATTCCTTTTTTGTTGTATCTCAAGCAGCTCAGTTAAATATGTGGCTGCCGGCACTGACTATCTACCAGCACCCGCATAACTTTGAGGTCCAGGTCTGTCCCCAGATATTCAATGCCCATGCTCGAACATGGTCTGGCATTCAATATCCTGGTCTAATTTGGCCAACGGTGATGAGTATTTTGCAGCCAGCTGAATATCAACTTTTTAGAGACTCCTATTTAATTCTTTGACTGCTATGCCCTCTTTGAGTTGGTTCTTCTCTATCTTTGTCGACCCCAGGGATGTTCTCCTTGTTGCCTCCTGTTTCTCAGGACCAGGATCTTCTCAAGTTTTTTTTTCTACTGTTCCAGTCCTTTATCCTTCTCTAGAATTGGAGATCGGCTGGTTCCCCATTCCAGGTTACACCTTCAGTCAAGTGCAGAAGCCTCAGTGACCCTGTCACTGCTCACCACTTCTTTTCTTCCTCTGCCAAAGACCTTCTTCCCGTTATTCAGTAGTACAATGGCCAGGGAAGAAGAAACAGATAAACAATGTACATAGGGCTGAGGTTTTATCTAGTCACAGCTTCTCTCCAAGGGGGTCTCCTCCTACCAGGGGATCCTTCCCCCTTATTCTGGAAGTGTTGGGAATATTCACAAGTCAAAATCCAGTATTTTTGGTACGGCCACTAGAGGTCTCTGCTACCTACTTGGTGCAGAATCCTAGCTGTCTCTGATGTTATGAAATATAAGTAAATTAAAGGAAAATGTAACTCAAGTTTTATAAACGTTTTGTGTTGCTCTTATGGTAGATGTAAGCCAGGAGAGTTGCATTTCTTGACTAATTTATCTTAACGTGACTCCCCACATCCCCAAGACTCATTTAAGCAGGGCCGTCTTAGCCATCAGGCAAAATTAGGAGACTACTCAGAGTGGCAGCTTCTGGGGAGCAGCAAAGAGCAGCTGGAATCAATGCAATACAATAGGTTCTGAAAGTCCCAATAATCAGCACTTGTTTTTACCCACCGGAAGGGTGGCAGTTTCCAAATAACCATTTACCCATGTCAATGGAAATTTCCTTATCAGACATTTATTTATTTATTTGTTGCGTTTGTATCCCACATTTCCCCACCTTTTTGCAGGCTCAATGTGGCTTACATGTGGCTTAAGTTTAATAACTTAATTTAATTCAACAAGCGGATTACAGTTAAAATGTCAAGTTACAGAAATAAATGGCAATAAAAATAATCAAAAGTACAAATCACAGGGAACTGTACTGGGACCGATGCTATTTAACATATTTATAAATGATCTGGAAAACAGAACGACAAGTGAGATGATTCAATTTGCAGTTGACACAAAACTACTCAAAGTTGTCAAAACACGTGAGGAGTGTGAAAACTTGCAGGAAGACCTTAGAAAACTGGAAGACTGGGCATCCAAAATGGCAGATGAAATTTAATGTGGACAAATGCAAAGTGATGCACATTGGGAAGAATAATCCAAATTATAGTCACCTGACGCTAGGGTCCCACCTTAGGAGTCAGCACTCAAGAAAAAGATCTAAGTGTCACTGTAAACAATACGCTAAAATCTTCTGTCAAGTGTGCGGCAGCTAAACAAGCAAACAGGATGTTAGGAATTATTAGAAAAGGGATGCAAAATAAGACCAAGAATATTATAATGCCTCTGTATCGCTCATTGGTGTGACCTCACCTTGGGTATTGCATTCCCTTCTGGTCTCCCCACCTCAAAAAAGATATAGCGGAATTAGAAAAGGTTCAAATAACAGTGACCAAAATGATAAAGGGGATTTGGAATAGCTCCCATATGAGGAAAGGCAAAAGAAGTTAGGGCTCTTCAGCTTGGAAATGAGATGGCTGAGGCAGGAGCGTAGCTATGTGGGGCCACGGGGGCCTGCCCCCGTAGATTTGGCCCTGGACCCACCTGCCGATGACCCTCTCAACCTCCCTACTGCCGCCAACCCGCTGTCGCCTACCTTTGCTGGTGGGGGACCCCAACCCCCGCCAGCCGAGGTTCTCTTCTTCCTATGTTCTGTTTCTGAGTCTGACGTCCTGCACGTACAACATGCAGGACGTCAGACTCAGAAACAGAACAAAGGAAGAAGAGGACTTCGGCTGGCGGGGGTTGGGGTCCCCCACCAGCAAAGGTAGGTGACGGCAGGGAAGGGTTGGCGGCGGGAGGGGGGTCGAGAGGGTCGTCATCGGGGGGTCAAAGTTGGTGGTGGTGGTGGCGGCGGGGGGAGTCGGCAATGGCAGGGGATGTTGGCAATGGCGGGGGGGGGGGGGGTCGGCGGCGCCGGGGGTGGCTAAAATGTGCCCCTCACCTCGGGCTCTGGACCCCCCTCCCGCCGAAGTCTAGCTATGCCCCTGGGCTGAGGGGGGATATGATTGAGGTCTGTAAAGTCCTGAATGGTGTACAACAGGTGGAAGTGAATCGATTTTTCACTATTTCAAAAAATGCAAAGACCAGGGGACGTTCAATTAAATAATATGGAAATACTTTTAAAACAAATAGGAGGAAATTTGCTGCCAGAGGATGTGGTAACAATGGTTAGTGTATCTGGGTTTAAAAAAAGGTTTGGATAAGTTCCTGGAGGAAAATGGACATGGGGAAAGCCACTGCTTGCCTCAGGATTGGTGGCATGGAATATTGCTACTAATTGGGTTTCTGCCAGGTGCTTCTCATCTGGATTGACCGCTGTTGGAAACAGAATACTGAGCTAGATGGACTATTAGTCTGACCCAATATGGCTATTCTTATGTTCTTACTTATTTTTGACTGCTTATGGTGTGGTTTTGGAGGGTGGGCCTTGAGATGAGAGCTGCATTAGTATATTAGATAGTGAATGTTTTTATTTAGGGTTCAGTGGCCCTTTGGTTGTATAAATCTTTTCTATTTTAACCTGGAGTTCTTCTCTTTCAATAATTGCATTGTAAAACGCCTTGACCTTTGTTGAAAGGAGTCTTCTCACCGTATGCTGATTACTAATTCTATCCAATTGTGAAAGCAAAGTCGAGCGGAGAAAATCGGAGCAGATTAGAGACACTGTTCCGATTTTCTCCGCTCGACTTTGTTTCGAGTATGACTTAGCGCTACAGCATCAATAAATAGACACATACATTGCTTTCACAATTGGATAGAATTAGTAATGACCATACGGTGAGAAGACTCCTGACGCAGGCCAGTACGGCCGAAACACAGCTGTGCCGAGTCCCTTTCTCGCTGCTATCGTTTGGCTAATAAAATTTACTTTTTAATTTTTATAACCAAAGTGTCATCTTTTTTATGTAATTTTTAATCTTTATGTATTTATATTTTTAAATACATATTTTATGATTATTTTTAAATTTTGATGTTTTTTATATAATTTTGTTTTTTTATTTTTTATTTTTGTTTTTGTTAGTCATCTTCGCTGTTTTGTTTCCTGTTGATTTTCTTGCGAAGACTGGTTTCTTCTGTTTTTTGTCACTTATTTCTGTGCATAAATTTCCATAACCTCTGAATTTCACATAACAGTGAGCCTTTTTGACATCAGAAAGCCTACTTCTCTTACTGGGAACCTCTCTACTGCTGAGAAGAAGCAAAAAAACTGCTGACTCTGAACAAATTTCTGCCAAGCAGCACAGTCATACAGTTCAGACCAGCAGCCTACTGGAGAAAGCATTGCCACATCCCACAAAGGTGTTGGGGAGGAGTGGGAGAGAACACCTTCAGTATAGTAACTGCTGCGTTCCTAGCATTTTTGTTTATCATCTGGCCAAACTGAACCATTCCACTGGACATGGGAGCTATGTACTAACCCACGGTAAAATACCACATTGGTGCTCTCTTTTATATTGGAAAAGGTACTGCAGGATTCACTGAGGTACCGTGGGTTAGTGAATCACAAGGCAAATTATTTTTTGTGTTGCTGCATCCAGGAACATAACATGTTCCCAGTGCATTTTTTCTAGCGAAAAAGGTGCCGGTACTCAAATGCTAGGCTGCCCTTCAGGGGTGGGGTGATCACTGAGGGATCCACCCCACAATAGCCAGGCCCCCTGCAACCAGTCACAGAATCTATGACAAGGCAGAATTTATGTGTACAGCCTGAGCTCTTTCATTAAAACTTGAAGATCATGGGTCAATTTTAGCAGACAATGGAAAAGGTGCCAGTACTCAGTACCCCCAAGTACCCCCTCAGAAAAAGCCCTGCATGTTCCTATCCACAGTAAGTGAAAGATAGTGGTCCAAACTCAGGTGCACTAAAGAGGCCAGTGCTTAAGAAAAAAGTCCTCCAGCGCCATCCCCTCTTAAAATTAATATTTAGCCCCCCTTGGATCCCTTCACCCCACTCAACTCATTCCCTTCTTAAAATGAATAGGCCCCTGGCCCTGTGCCCTTTAAGCTGAGCTGGAATCCTCCAACTGAATTGCTGCCAGTGGTGGTGGGGGGTGGGGGAGGTGTTTCAATATTATGTTTTCAATCACTAGGGTCCAGGGGTGTAGCCAGTATGGGGCCTGGGCCCCCATAGATTTGCCCCTGAACCCCCTGCCGACAACCCTTTCAACCCCCCCTCCCGCTGCCAACCCGCCATTGCCAACCCGCCGTCGCCTACCTCTGCTGGCGGGGGACCCCAACCCCTGGAACCGAGCCGAGGTCCTCTTCTTCTCAATCCCGCACAAGGCTTCGTTCTAGTCTGACATCCTGCATGGGAGGGGGGTCGAGAGGGTCAAAGTTGGTGGTAGGGGGGTTCAGCAATGGCGGAGGGGGGGGTCAAAGTTGGTGGCGAGGGGGGGGGTCGGCACCGCTGGGGGGGGGGCTAAAATGTGCCCCCTCACTTCGGGCTCTGGACCCCCCTCCTGCCGAAGTTTGGCTATGCCCCTGCTAGCGACATGCAGGTTCCCTGGATTCCTGCAGAGCTTGCCTGTCCCTCACCATTAAAAATATGATAGTGAAACAGCACCACCCAGTGGCAGGACAATAGATGAAGGACTCCCATTCAACATAGAGAGAACAGTGCCCAAGACCCCATCTCTTTTTTTTCCATAAAACGTGGGATGTTCTCTGTTCCTATCCTCTACCCCCATCTCCCCCCCCCCCCCCCCCCATCACCTCCCTTAATTGGCAGTATTACTATGAAACTACCATTCAGGCAGCTTCATATTGAAAGAAGGAGTCTGCATCCCCACTAGACCCCTCAGGGAAAAGCAGCACATACTGGGGGTGTGGGAGGAATGAAGTATAGGGGACGGAGGACATTCCATAATTCATACACATGTGACTGAGATGTGGGGAGGTCTGTGAGGAAATATTATTTTAAGAAGGGATCATGGTATCGACGGATGGGAGAGAATATTCATTTTATGAAGGAACTAGTAAAAAAAGGCCCGTTTCTGGAGCCAATGAAACGGGCGCTAGCAAGGCTTTCCTGTGGCCCCCCCCCCCACCCATCGTCGATGTGGGTGAATTGCTCCGCCTCCGCCCTCAACGTCATAACGTTTGACGCGAGGGCGGGGCCCAGAGACTGTGATTTTCAAGGCTTCAGAGCTTCGAACATACGAACCTTGGCTTCAGTGACGTCAGCAGCCAATAGAACGTTGAGGGTGAGTTTTATATATATAGATTGGAGGATTGTAGAGTGGGAGGGGTCCAGAGGAAGAATATTCATTTCAAGAAGGGATCAGCTAGCCCATTTCAGTTGCTCCCTGGGAAACATTTGAGTGGGGGAGTTAACTGTCAATGAGCAATGCAGCTGGTGAAGCGTAGCACAAGCTATATTATTCATTTTGCATAATAATGAGTTACTCTGCCTGTATTGGCATGCTTCAAAGTTCATTACTATTTAATCTGTGTTGCACTAAAAAAAAGAAAAATGTTAAGATGTATCATTGGCAAATAACATTCATTATTGTCAATTAATATGTGTTATTTGTCATAACACAGCTTAGTAAAAAAAAAAAAGGGTATTTATTTGTAAATACTACCATTATTTTAAAACACCTACAAATACGATACTTAATGATGCTTTATCATTTAATGTAGCCTGTGCCTGGAACTGCTCCTTCTGCCGTGCCAACCCTCTTGCCAGATAATATGAGCAATGAAAACATACACAAGAGTTAGCCAGCAAAGGGCATATTAACAGACAAAACTGAGGCCCAGCCTACTGGCATCATTCACTGATATATGGAGATCCTAGATTTCATTCCCAGGTCAGCTATTCTGCTACCTGGTCTGGCTAGAGCTGGGAATGCTGCAGAGGTTGCACTTAGAGGCACTTGAGCATAAGAACAGCCATACTGGTCTTAAGCCCCTGGTAAGCATTGTTGTATTTTCAGAAGTACTACTACTACTACTATTTAGCATTTCTATAGCGCTACAAGGCGTACGCAGCGCTGCACAAACACAGAAGAAAGACAGTCCCTGCTCAAAGAGCTTACAAAAAATAAATAAAGTAAGCAAATCAAATCAATTAATGTGAACGGGAAGGAAGAGAGGAGGGTAGGTGGAGGCGAGTGGTTACAAGTGGTTACAAGTCAAAAGCAATGTTAAAGAGATGGGCTTTCAGTCTAGATTTAAAGATGGTCAAGGATGGGGCAAGAGACGTACAGCCTGTCTATGGAAAGGGAGAGGAAAGGCAACCCAAACATTTCAATATGTGTCTCAAACCTGATGTTAATAGGAAGATTCTAGATATATATAAAAGAACAAAATACTATATTGTAATGATAGCCTACATCTTTTTGGGGCAGGAAGAAAAATTCTGAGAAGTTCAGGCAGTGTGTTGCCAGGCGTTTCATCTTGACACTGGGAATGTCACAGGGAAGTGCATGAGTCTGGGATGTGACCCAGAGGCTGACCAAATTTCAGTTTTGGCGATGAAACCGCATTTTCGGATGAAACCCAAAACTCATTAAATCCCCCCCCCCCCCTCACCAGGCCTACCTTAGTAAGCCCTGGTGGTCTAGTGGCCTCTTCAGAGGCAAGAACGAACCCCACTTGTTCTTGCCCCCTGCCACTGCTCTGACACCATGGCTGCCGAGACTTCCTGCTACAGTTTCCCGAGGACCCAGCAGCCATTTTGATGCAGGAGCTGGTGCAAGCAGGAGCAAGTGGAGACTGCTCCTGCCCACACTAGCTGCTAATGATGTGGTAGGCAGAGGAGGGTGGTTTTTCTGGTCAGAAAGGGGACGCCGAGAGATAAGGCTGGGTCCGGGGCAAGGCCGCCCCGCCTCCTCCCCTCCCCGCCGCTGCCACCCCCATCGCTCCCCCTGCCGCCCCCTGTCGCTCCCCCCGCCGCTGCCACCCCCTGCTGCTGCAGACAGCGGTCTCACCTGCCTGCCTCCACGGCTCTGGGCCCCCTGCATTCAAAGCGGCAGTCGCAGATCGTCTCTCTTCTGGCCTTCCCTCCCTGTGTCCCGCCCTCGTCTGATGTAACTTCCGGTTTCCGCGAGGGCGGGACACAGGGAGGGAAGGCTCGAAGGGAGGCGATCTGTGACTGCCGCTTCGAATGCAGGGGACCTGGAGCCGAGGAGGCAGGCAGACGAGACCGGGGACTGCAGCGCCGGTGGCCTGACCCCAGCACTGGACCCCCTTGGAGGCCTGGGCCTGGGGAATTTTGCCCCCCCCCCCTCTCGGCGGCCCTGAGTGGAGGAGGGAGAGAGTTGGGACTGCAAAGCACAGTTTCGGTTTCAGCTGAAAATGTAGCAGTATTTTCAACCAAAACAAGGCCAAACACAAACTTCAGGCCAGTTTTGGCCCTGAAATTTGATTGGCCTCTAAACTGGTGCCCAGTTAACTTTGGGGTCAGTGCACATACCCAGATGTTTGTAATTCTGGTCTCACCACACTCAGTTCCGGGCACTAGCTAGCTCGTCGCAGGTCAGGGGCACCCCGAGACCAGGGCCTCAAAGAAAATCCACCATCAGACAAGGCTTCTTTTTCCACACCTTATCAAGTCTTAGTCCTCCTAATTCACTGAGCTGGACGCAGGCTGGGGCTGGACAAAAATCTGGAAGGCCATAGAGTTTTGAGCGGGGCTTTATTTCTTAATCTCTGATCTCTTTTCTTTACCAGTCTGGGAGTAAATAATTTTCACTCTCACTCAAAAAAAAAAAAAAATTCCAGTCCAAAGAATTAAGCAAAAATAACCAAATTTTACTAAATTTCTGCGACAGGCAGTTCAATTCTTCCTTGAAGCAAACAGTCAATTTATAACCCACTTAATGTCAGATGCAAATTATAATCCAAAGCAATTCAAGGATATGGTGTAGCTTCTTAAAAGGTCATTTATAATCCTACAGTATGAACATATTTACAGCTTCTCCTGTCCATACCCAGGCCTGTGCCGATGCGGTAAGCGGGGTAAGCACCGCAGGAGGGCGCCCACCTCTGGAGGGCGCCGCCGCAGTGCTTACCCTTGCCCCGCGACGCCGAGGCCTTTAAATCTTTTACTTGCAGTCGCAGCAGCGTCTGTGAAAACGGAGCGCTGCCGACGTCTCCCTTCCCTTCGCGCTCTTGGTTCCCTCAGTGTCCCACCTTCTTCTGACGTCAGAAGAAGGCGGGACACTGAGGGAACCAACGAGTGCAAGGGAAGGGAGACGTCGGTAGCGCTCCGTTTTCACAGACGCTGCTGCGACTGCAAGTAAAAGATTTAAAGGCCCCCAGGGCGTGCAGCGATCATCTTCACGGGGGGAAGGGGGGGAGAGGGGCGTGCACGCGCGCCAACTGTTCTTCTGCGGGGGGGGGGGCGCCAACATTTCGTCTGCGGGGGGGGGGGGCGGCATAGACCCTTGGCACGGGCCTGTCCATACCCATCCCTTCTGGGAAAATAACCTAAGGCTGTGCCCGCAGCACTTCTGCAGGAAGCTGATCTTTTTGGACCAGACCTCCCTGTCTGTTCACTCCTCTCCTCCAAAGGAGTACCTCTCTGGGCTACCACCTATGGCTCCAAACAGCTCCCAGGCTGGGATCCTCTATTTCCCACCTGGATAGGGTTACCATATGTCCGGATTTACCCGGACATGTCCTCTTTTTGAAGGCATGTCCGGGCAACCGGGCGGGTTTTGCCAATCTGCCCGTTTGTCCGGATTTCTGGACAAACGGGCAGGCTGGCGGGCGGGCCGTCCTACAGGACAAATGGGCAGATTGCTAGCCTCCCCTCCCCTTACTTACTACTGCCCTGGTGGTCTAGTGACCTCTTCCGCCTTTGGGGCAGGAAAGAGCCCCCTCTTTCCTACCCGGAGCACTGCCCTGCATGCTTCCTTCCTGTTGCTGATCTCGGTACCGATTCAAAATGGCCACCGAGAGTTGAAGTGACCTCGCGAGACTGCAACTCTCAGCGGCCATTTTGAATCGGCGCCGAGATCAGCAACAGGAAGGATGCATGCAGGGCAGCGCTCCGGGCAGGAAAGAGGGGGCTCTTTCCTGCCCCGAAGAGGTCACTAGACCACCAGGGCAGTAGTAAAGTAAGGGGAGGGGGGTGACAAGGAGGGGGGGTGAAGGGGTGTGTGACAGGCGGGAGGGGAAAATGTGACGGGGGGCGGAGTGAGGGCGTGAAAGGGGCAGGTGGGTGGGGCATGTGTCCTCCTTTTGGGGGGACAAAATATGGTAACCCTACACCTGGAGCACTCCTCCTTCTCTCAGTTAATGCTGGAATTAGCAAAAACCAAGTCTTTGGTCAGTCTTAGTTTCTTGAACCTATCCAGGACTTCCCCGTTTCCTCCAAGGGTCCCAGAGGGGGTACAGGCAACCAAAGAGCTCGTGCACGCCCCGTCCATAACATTTATTAACTCTAACTCCTCCCCTACTGTCATTCAACAACCAAAAACATTTCTCTCTGCAATTTACCCAGGAACCTACCTATCTGGGCAGGATCCTTTACCACCCACAATTCCAGAACCCTCCCCTCAGGGGCTCTGGAGAGTTCTCTCATGATGACACTTAGGGATTACATGTTCAATAACAGAAACCCAACATTCCCCTGTATTGAATATACTCCTACTAATCATTTCTATAGCACTACTAGATGTATGCAGCACTGTACACATTATATACAGGTACTTTCTCTGTCCCTAGGGGGTTCAGAATAAGTTTTTGTTGTACCTGGGGCAATGGAGGGTTAAGTGACTTGCCCAAGGTCACAAGGAGCTGTAGTGGGAATCGAACCCAGGTTCCCAGGATCAAAGCCAGCTGCACTAACCGTTAGGGTACTCTACTCTGGGGTTAGGTCAGCCTGTAGTGGTAAGTGGCTTACAAGCCGCTTACTACTGTGAGCTGAATATTAGCCCTTCTGTTACTAGGAAAGGTTCATCTCTGTTCCGTGTGCTCTTCTAGCCTGGACTAGCTGCAGCTCCTCTTCTCTGGAGTCCCTGAGTCAGATGTGCTGTGCACTAGCAGCTGCCACCCTACTCACTATTTTTGCACCTGAAAACAGATTCAACTGTGACCGCTGTGGGCTCACCTTAGTAATTCCCTTATCTTTTATTTGTCCTGTTTGTCTGTCCTGATTAGATTGTAAGCTCTGTCGAGCAGGGACTGTCTCTTCACGTTCAAGTGTTCAGCGCTGCGTATGTCTAGTAGCGCTATAGAAATTATAAGTAGTAGTAGTGTTTGGGATTCTGGAATCTTGCTACTCTTTGGGATTCCGGAATCTTACTACTCTTTGGGATTCTGCACGGAATCTTGCTACTCTTTGGGATTCTGGAATCTTGCTACTCTTTGGGATTCCGGAATCTTGCTACTCTTTGTCCTTATCCCTTATGTGTGCTGTTTGTCTGTCCTGATTAGATTGTAAGCTCTGTCGAGCAGGGACTGTCTCTTCATGTTCAAGTGTACAGCGCTGCGTACGTCTAATAGTGCTATAGAAATGATAAGTAGTAGTAGTGTTTGGGATTCTGGAATCTTGCTACTCTTTGGGATTCCGGAATCTTACTACTCTTTGGGATTCTGCACAGAATCTTGCTACTCTAGGATTCTGGAATCTTGCTACTCTTTGGGATTCTGGAATCTTGCTACTCTTTGGGATTCCGGAATCTTGCTACTCTTTGTCCTTATCCCTTATGTGTGCTGTTTGTCTGTCCTGATTAGATTGTAAGCTCTGTCGAGCAGGGACTGTCTCTTCATGTTCAAGTGTACAGCGCTGCGTACGTCTAATAGTGCTATAGAAATGATAAGTAGTAGTAGTGTTTGGGATTCTGGAATCTTGCTTCTCTTTGGGATTCCAGAATCTTGCTACTCTTTGAGATTCTGCACGGAATCTTGCTGCTCTTTGTACTTATCCCTTATTTGTTCTGTTTGTCTGGCCTAATTAGATTGTAAGCTCTGTCAAGCAGTGACTGTCTCTTCATATTCAAGTGTACAGTGCTGCGTACATCTAGTAGCGCTATAGAAATGATAAGCAGTAAGTAGTAAGATTTATTAAATGTGAAACATGCTGTAAATATGATGGCCATACACAATTCTGTCTACTGGGCTGCAGTAGTCCTTTGCTATGATACAGGCAGCTAACCAGTCCTGTGCTGTGAAGCCCAGTGTCTGAGATTTTTGAATGAAAAGCTTTCCATACTTAAATCTTGATTTAGCCAAGTTTTATGACTTAGGGACAGGATGGAGAAAACCTTTGCAAATCCAGCCTCTGAGGCGGTGACCTTCAGAAAATCGTTTAAGCGCTGTGTTCTCCTCCCTTGTCTTCCCTTCCCCTCCTCTCACTCCCTACAGCATCCCTTTGGAAAATATACACACTTCTCTTTCTGTGCCCAAGCCTGCTGCAGTCTGGTGGCAGGTTCAGTCGTTAAACGTGCTCTGCTCTTGGGTGTAAATTTCAATCTTTCTCTGCTGTGACAGGCTGTAAAAAGTAATAACCATTCCAAAAGTAGATTGATAACGGTTTGCCGCCTAAGGTAAAGCAGCCTGGCAGGAAGGACAAATAATTCAGAAGGAATCAAGTTGAAAGTCTCCAAGAGCTATTTTCCTGTTTGTTTTTCAAGATGCTCTATTCTTCTCTGCTACAACCAAAGGGCTTCAGGAGATAGTGGTGTAGATAGAAATGAATTGAGGGGGGGGGGGAGGGCACTAGCAGTGGAGTAGCCAAGGGTGGGCCCTGGTGGGCCCAGGCCCACCCACTTTGGGCTCAGGCCCACCCAGTAGCAGCACACCTATGAAGTGTCTGGCAGGGATCCCCAAGCCCCACCAGCTGAAAATTCCCAACAACTGTCCTTCCTACATACCAGCCTTCCCTCTAATGTATTCCTGCCTATGCAGAAACAGGAAGTTGCATCAGAGGGAAGGCTGTGGGGCCATCATGAGCAGTGTGCATTAGTTGCTGCTCGCTGCCAGTGAAAATCTGCTATTTAAAAGGTATGGGGGGGAGGGGGATGTTTGAGAGACCATATGGCATGCAGGCGAGAGAGGGAGAAACTAAATCACTTGTGGGACAGGGCGGAGTTCTTCTGCCCACCCATCTTGGGCCCAGGCCCACCCAAAATTGGGTGTCTGGCTACGCCCCTGGGCACTAGGCACCCTGTTTCCTCTATCTCCCCTTTTTCTCTTCTCTCCCTCTCCCAGTCCTTCACCAAAATTAAAAATACCTTGTGGCAGCATTTTGAGCTATAAAGAGGCAACACAGGCCAGGGTAACACCACACCCTCAGAGCAAGGAGAACTAATGTGAGAGAAAGCTGGAATAGATTTAGTATTAAGAGATATTCTTTATTTGCAGCAATCAGAGGATTTATTTTTCCCCTGTTTAATCCAGTCCTCAGCAGGAATCATATACCATGACGCCCTCAGGAACCCTGCAAATGCAGGCCCTAAATCTGGCCACTAGATGTTGCTGTTGTGCAATTACAGAGACTCCTTTTGTGGGTTTAAAAAAGGTTTGGACAAGTTCCTGGAGGAAAAGTCCATAGTCTGCTATTGAGACACACATTGGGAAGCCACTGCTGTCACTGGGATTGGTAGCATGGAATGTTGCTACTCTGTGGTATTCTGGAATCTTGCTACTCTGTGGGGGTTCCAGAATGTGGCTACTATTTGGGTTTCTACCAGGTACTTGTGACCTGGATTGCCCACTGTTGGACGTCAAACCAACAACCAACAGGTCAGGGTAAGCAAACCTCCACATGTAAACCAATAGCCATAACAAAGGAGTGGGCGTGGACCAAGGAATCTTATGAGCCAATGGAGGGTTTGAAGTAACTTTATTCAGCACCAGACGTATGCGACCTGACACAGGACCATGTTTCGACGGATTTACTGTCTGTCTCAGGGATCAAACACTACATATAAAATAAATACATAATAATATTAAAACAAGAAAGCCTAAAATTACTTTGGTTCAAAAAAGAAGAGGTCCCAAGACAGAGCCCTGAGGTACACCAACTGATAGTGGGATAGAAGAGAAGGAGGATCCACCAGAGTATACACTAAAAGTATGATGGCAGAGAGAAGAAGAAAACCAAGAAAGAACAGAGCCCTGAAATCCAAGTAAGGAGAGTGTATCAAGGAACAGGTGGTGATCAACAGTGTCAAAAGCAGTACATAGATCGAGAAGGATGAGGATAGAATAGAGACCTTTGGATCTGGCCAGGAATGAGTCATTGGAGACTTTAGCAAGCAATGTTTCAGTTGAATGTAGAGGGCGAAAGCCAGATTGAAGTGGATCAAGAATAGCTTGAGATGAAAGAAAGTCAAGACAATGGCGGTGAACAGCACGTTCAAGTATCTTGGATAGGAAAGGGAGATGGGACAATAGTTGAAGGGGCAGGTGGGGTCCAATGAAAGTTTCTTGAGGAGTGGTGTAACTATGGCATCTTTGAAGGCATCAGGAACAGTTGCAGTGGAAAGTGAAAGACTGAGGATATGACAGATAGTAAGAGAGATAGTGCTGAGTAGATGGATGGGAATAGGATCAAAGGAACAGGTAGTCAATTTGGAGGAGGAAAGAAAAATGTGGAGTTTCCTCTTCAGTGATTTCAGAAAAGGAAGAAAAGGACACAGGGGATGAAGTAGGGTTGACAGAATGGACTGAGTGAAGGAGAGGTGGAGGTGACTTGGTTGAGAACTCAAGGTTAATCTTGTGAAACGTATCTTGAAAGTAC
This sequence comes from Microcaecilia unicolor, assembly GCF_901765095.1. Taxonomy (NCBI): domain Eukaryota; kingdom Metazoa; phylum Chordata; class Amphibia; order Gymnophiona; family Siphonopidae; genus Microcaecilia; species Microcaecilia unicolor. Next base: position 340,516,293 of record NC_044035.1, on the reverse strand, counting down.
TCAGCCATAGTCTGGGGAGAAAGTGAAGGAGGGGTTGGAGGTGAAGACACTTTAAGGAGAGAGTTCAGTGTGGCAAAGAGACATTGAAGGTTTGAGCCAAGAGAGTTTGTCATTTTTCGATGCTCATAATGATCAATTGTTACAACAAAACATTTAGGCTTTGGCACAGAATCCGAATCACCAAACAGAGTATGATGCTACGATCCAGCCTACAAATGCAGTTAAATAATGTAAAGATCCTATTAAGCAAGGAATTTTTATTTATTTATTTATTTATTTATTGCATTTGATATACTGCAAATAGAACCAGAACAGGCCACTAAGTGGTTTATAACAATAAAATCCAATGCTCATGGTGGAGGCAGGAAGGGGAGGGAGACAATAGGCAAGGGAGAGAGGGGGAAGGGTCAGCCAGAAATGGGAAGACGTTCATGCCCTATTGCAGGGTTTCCTAAACCTGTGCTGCAGATCAGGTGTTGAGGATATCCACACTGAATATGCATGAGATATAGCAGAGACCTGGTATATGCAAATTTACCTCCTGTATATCAGACTCTGCTGATGGTGAAAATCAGACTGACTCTAGGCTCACCAGACAAGCACTAGACTAATGGCCAAGACACACTGCTAGACCCATGAACTCCCCTCTCCTCCTCTCTCTCTCTTTCTTCCCTCTCTTGCTGAAAAATGTTCCCTCTCCTTCTGTTCCTTTCAGTTGTTTGGGAGAGAAGCCCCAGGTTACATGTATAATCTGATTGACCTTCCAGCCAGAAACGGCTCAAACTCTTCTCGAACGTATCTCAACTTGCATCTTCCTAATTGCAAAGGACTTAAGTACATCCAACTTCTCCGTCATAGGCAGCCAACTCAGGAACGCCTTACCAAGATCCATTCGAATAGTCAATGACCTTCTACCTTTCCGGAAGCTACTAAAAACTTACCTCTTCAAGCAAGCCTACACAAATAACCTGACACACTACGAGTCCATGTGTACTACCGGATCAGACTATGAAAACAGAACCTGGAATATGCTCTCCTATTTAATCCTTTTAGTAGATCCCTCTTCATACCCCTCCCTACACAATCTAATATATCCCTCTTCCTACCCCTCCCTTACATTTTCCCATACTAAACTACACGTTAATCCCAATACACACCCTCCTCCCATTCCCCTACCTCTTCCATCCTCCTTCCTTGCCCATCTTACCTATCCACACATAAACAACCACCTCTTTACTTACTGCATTACAGCTGCACCCATTCTATATCACTTTGTTAACCTGATTTACTATGTAAGCCGCATTGAACCTGCTAATGAGTGGGGAAAGTGCAGGGTATAAATGTTATAAATAAATAATGAGCATTTCTCATACAGCACGTCAGCGAAGTTCTGGGTTCTCAGTCTGTCCTCTACTCTTACCCCTAGCCCTAGGCCACATCGCATAACACCAGTGAAATCCCTCAAGAGGCTGAAAGCATATTGACTTTAGGTTCCCTCATGTCTGGTTCATTTATTTATTCCACTCCATCCCTCAAGGTAACCGCTGGACTCAGTGATGCATTTAATTAACATCTTCACCCAGATCAATATCTTCAACCTCAGAAATGTCAACACATGCTCAACCCAGCACAAAGAGAGACTGACAAACTCTAGATTTCTATCTTTCTGAAAATGAAATAGGAAACTGAATCCTTACCATTGTGCCTTAGGTGGTTACACATTAAGGTGCAAAAATGGTCTGGGAATTGGTTACCTTCCTTTGCTTGCTTGATTTAATTTGATTACTTAATATACCGCTCACTACAGTTAAGTTTTTAAAGTGCTTTACAATAAAACAGGGACAAGCACAATGAATGATCAAAGGTCCTGTAGGAAAGGAGACCCTTCCTGACTGATATACCTCCTCGTATCACATCAATACCAAATGCCAGCAAGGCAACAATTTATAAAGCAGGTATAATAGGATGAGACACCACTTTCTTTATATGACTGCCTTTGATTAAAGAGTGGCTGGGGAGGGGAGCACGGCCTTAGATGCTCCAGCCTGCAATAGGATTTGTAGCCATCCCAGGTAACGCTTTTCTCAAAGGGAGCTCAGAAAGACTACCTGAGGTTTCAGTGGCTCCTGAAGACCCACTTCTTCAAGAAAATACTTTACAGGCCCTATCTGAGTTTAAAAAAAGGTTTGGACAAATTGCTGGAGGAAAAGTCCATAGTCTGCTATTGAGACAGACGTGGGAAGCAACTGCTTGCCCTGGGATTTGTAGTATGGAGTGTTGCTACGATTTGGGTTTCTTCCAGGTGCTTGTGACCTGGCTTGGTCACTATTTGGAAAACAGAATATTGGGCTAGATGGACCATTGGTCTCACCCAGTATGGCTACTCTTATGTTCTGGGCCAAGAAATGGGTCTTTCCCGAACACTAAGCCCATTTCTAGCATGGCCATCAAATAGGGCTTTTTCCTATTTGTTTCATGTATGGCCATGCACTGATGTTAGCATCAACACATGGCAATTAACAAAAATTACTGTGAGAGCACTTACCACCTTCTATTCAGAAGGCGCTAAGGGTTCCTGCATTATGTAGTAGCATGAGCGAGGACGGGCCTGGAGCCTTGAAAAAAATCCCACAGTCACAAAGAAGTTTAACAGTGAAATAATTTATTTAAGAACGGAAAATAAATTGGTGATTTGTTCAGTGGTGTAGACAGGAATTTTTAACAGGGGGTGCATCTCCCGTGCTCCCATCCCCTGCACCTCCCGGTACCTTATTAATTAATTTATTTATTTAGTAAGATTTATTTACCGCCTTTTTGAAGGGATTCATTCAAGGCGATGTACAGTAAGAATAGATCAAACATGAACAATAGGCAGCTACAGCAGTAAAATATTCAACTACCAATACAAAGTATGGTATGGTATACTATTTGCAATGTCAACACAATACATAATAGAACATTATAATTGATAGCGAAGGGTAAGGCAAAGTTAAAATGACCTCCACTCCAGTCTTCACCTGGGCTACGACAGTGGCACTCATAGGCTGCTTGCAGCCTGCACCAGGACTTTCTCTCTGAACTGTCCCACCCCTTCTGATGCAACTTCCTGTTTTGTGAAGGGCGGGATGGTTTGGAGAGAAAGTCCTGGTGCAGTCCGGAGGCAGCCTATGAGTGCCACTGCCACTGCCTGGACAAAGACTAGAGCAGAGATGATTTTAAGGCACAGGTGAGGGAGGGGGGGGGGGGCAGGTGTGACAGGGGGTGCATACGCAACACATGCACCTTGAATAAATACACCACTGGACCTGTTCTTGTCACCCCCACCCTCTAGTTTAAATGTCTAGAAACATACTGCCTGAATTCCCCCCAAGGATCCTTTTTCCCCTCACCGAAAGATGGAGACGATCATTACAGTACAGCCCATGCTCTTGCCAGGTACTGCTCCATCCTCCTATGTATCTGAAACAGTGTGTTTTTTTTCTAGCAAAAAAGGTGCCGGTACTCAAATGCTAGGCCACCCATCAGGGGTGAGGTGATCATTGAGAGACCCACCCCAAAATAGCCAGGCCCCCTACAACCAGTCACAGAATCTATGACAAGGCAGAATTGGTGTGTAGAGCCTGAGCTCTATCATTAAAACTTGGGGACCATGGGTCAATTTTAGCAGACAATGGAAAAGGTGCCGGTACTCAGTACCCCCAAGTACCCCCTCAAAAAAAGCCCTGATCTGAAAACTTATTCCTTTATTCCTTACACCAAACTTTGAGCCACCTATTGATCCACTAAATGAAAATAAATCACTTTATATTCTATTTTTTGTCACCTAACTCTAATGGAAAAAAGATTATTTTTTCATTGTAATTGGATTAGTATTGATATAAAGTAGGGCTGCATATTTAATGCATTAATAACATGATTAACGCATTAAGGGGGTCTTTTACTAAAGATTAGCTCGAGTTATCTGCAGCAGGGCCCATAGGAATACAATGGGCCCTGCTGCCGATAACTCGAGCTAATCTTTAGTAAAAGACACCCTAAATGTTTAACTCATGTTAAAATTTTTTATGTGAGTTAACGCGTCTCTCCTCCACTTGCAAATATCCAGCATTGTTCTGTCCGCGGCACTCTCCTCTCCTTTGGGGTGGCTTCTCCCCACTCCCCACTGCCGCTGCACTCAAAGCACGCTGTATGTCACCCAACTCCAAGCCTCTCTCTGAAACAGGAAGTTCTGTCACAGAACTTCCTGTTACAGACAGGCTTGGACACAGGTGACATAGCGTGCTTTCACTGCAGTGGCTGTAAGGAGCATGGAAAAGTTGCTGCAGAGGAGAGGGGGCTGCCCGAGTGCTGGAGAGGTAAGAAGAGCCACTGTCAGCAGAAAAAAAGGGGAGGGGGAGAGAGAAAGGCTGTAGTGGCGGTGGGAGAAAGAGAGAAGAACGAGAGCTGTGGGGGAGGGGTGGTGGTGGAAAAAAGAGGAGAAGAGCGGGACAGGTGGGGGAGGAGGGGGCTACGGTAGCAGAAAGAGGAGAAGAGCGAGAGATATGGTGGCGGGGGTAAGAGAGAGAGAGAGATGCGGGAAGGTGCCACTGGTAAGAAGAGGTGCCAGGAGGAAAAAAAAGGAGAAAGAGAGAAAGAAAGATGGGGGCTGTGGGGGAGGGGGGGGGACAGATGCTAAAATTTAGATGAAACGTTTTTCATTTTTACATTTTTATGTTCTTAAACTATTTGATTTTATGTTTTAGACCCCTGATGAAGGCTTTGTAGCCGAAACACAGACCGTGTAGGATCCCAATAAACTTTAGTTTGGTGGTCTTACTACCGTGTCTTCAGGACTGGTCTTTCCTTTGATTTGGCGTTCTTCCACCCTTGTGTGTTTTGATATTCCTGTTTCATTTGTGGACGTATTGAACCCCCTTCTTTCTTCTGGTTGACCAATTGTGATGTCCATTGCACCCAGCTGCCGGCATGATATCCAAATTATATAGATGTGTACCTGCCCCTTCCTACCTCCCATAAAACCTACAGCTGCTCTTACTACCAGCTGTGACCTCGTAACTCCCACCTAGACTCTGAGTTAGACAGTAAGTGGACAGCCTTATAAAAGAGGTCCTGGTTTAAGACACGTATTCAGGCCCTATTCAAAGACATATCGGCGCCTACGAGTCTCTTTATAAAATACTTGTGTAAGTAGTAGAAATCAGGCCTAACTTGCAGGCGCGGACCTTTACACCCACCCTGGAGCATACAATCTATGTGTGCACTTGTGAATTTTGCCCATACGCCACCCAGTTCCACCCCATACATGTCTGCTGACAGATTAAGTGCCATCCTGTCATGGTGTGCACTTTTACGCCGGTTGGTATTTTATAAGAGGCATTTACCCACAAAATTGAGTTTATAAAATTACCCCCTAAAAGTTTTCAGCAAATGGACCAATTCAGTTTCATCTGCTCGTGTGCAAATTCCCTCCCAGCAGAGCCTATCAGCAGAATTGGGTGTGAGCTGGAAACATTATGAAAAAAGCAAGCGTCAGGAAATAGCTGCCGGCTATAAAGACCCAAGTAAACTAATTCAAAAGACCAGTGCTGAGTAGAACATCAGTAAATGGTTTTAACAGTTTTAATAGTAATCAAACAATAGAAACAGAAGTATTTTGACAGAAACAAGAATAACATGTCCATGGATTGACCTGGATGTTACAGAACATGTTTCCTCACAGTGTACAAATAGGCTTTTGAGTGGAGGAGCGGCCTAGTGGTTAGGGTGGTGGACTTTGGTCCTGAGGAACTGAGTTCGATTCCCGGCACAGGCAGCTCCTTGTGACTCTGGGCAAGTCACTTAACCCTCCATTGCCCCATGTAAGCCGCATTGAGCCTGCCATGAGTGGGAAAGCGCAGGGTACAAATGTAACAAAAATAAAATAGATACTATTGGGATTCTACATGGAATGTTGCTATTCCACTAGCAACATTCCATGTAGAAGCCTGCGCGGCCACATTGGTGAGCTGCAAGGGCTGACTTCTACATGGAATGTTGCTAGTGGAATAGCAACATTCCATGTAGAATCTCCAATAGTAGCAACAGTGGAGGAGTGGCCTAGTGGTTAGGGTGGTAGACTTTGGTCCTGAGGAACTGAGTTCAGGCACAGGCAGCTCCTTGTGACTCTGGGCAAATCACTTAACCCTCCATTGCCCCATGTAAGCCACATTGAGCCTGCCATGAGTGGGAAAAAGCGCGGGGTACAAATGTAACAAAAAAAAAAAATTATGACACACATCTCTACTATAATAAAAAGCACCTCCAACGTTCTGAAGCTGACTCCGTGGCTTCACTGAAGTGAAGGGTTTGTCAGATTCGTCACTCTGTCACCATCTCTCTCGACCCCACCCCCACATCAAAACGTGATGACATAGAGGGCGGCAGACCTATCAGAGGCGCGAGGGTGGAGCCGAGAGAGATGTTGACAGACTGACGAATCTGATGAACTTTACGAACCCTTCACTTCAGTGATGCCACCGAGTCAGCTTCACAATGTTGCAGGTGCGTTTTATTACACTACACAGCTCCATAATTTTGCAGTTAAACATCGAGGGTGGCTGGAGGGGGGAGGGGGGGAGAGAGGGGGGCCAACGACACTGGAACTGAGAGGGCCACTGTACTAAACCATGAGGATACTCCTCCAAATCCTTTACATTTATATAAAAAGAGTAAAAGACATTTCAGAAACCCCAAAAATATCTTTTAAAAAAAGTATCCTATGTAATAAAACGCACCTCCAACATTCTGAAGCTGACTGCATGGCTGAGGCATTCCTGCTCTCTGTATCCATCTCCTGAATTGACATCACGTACTTCCGGGTTCGTCACAAGCAGAAGTGACCAACCACACGAGGTTTCTCGGCTTCAGAATGTTGGAGTTGCATTCTATTAAACAGGATTGGTCAGTTCCTTGAAGCACAGCCAGAGCTCAGCGTCCTGCACAGTAACGCTCAGACACCAGAGAGAGAGAGGGAGGGGGGCCTGACACCAGAGAGGGGGGGAGGTATCTCTGTCACACACACACACACACACTCTCTCTCTCACACACTCTCTCACAGTCAATGTCTTTCTCTCACTCTCACACACTGTCTCTCACACACTCTATGTCTCACACTGTATCACATTCACTATGTGTCACACAGTCACTCACACACACACTCTCTTGGTCTCATACACTCAGTCTCACAGAGAGTCTGTGTCTCACACACACTCTCTCTCGCACACACTGTATCTGTGTGAAACACACTCTCTCTCTCACACTGTGTCTCACATACGCACTTGCACACACTCTCATTCTCACACACACTCTCTCACAGACACACTCGCACCCAGACTCACTCTCTCTCTCTCTCTCACACACACACACACTCGCACATTCACTCTCTCTCTCTCTCTCTCTCTCACACACACAGTCATTCTCACATACACTCTGTCAAACATACACACTCCGAGGAAAACCTTGCTAGCGCCCGTTTCATTTGTGTCAGAAACGGGCCTTTTTTTACTAGTATACTTATAATATGCAAGGCATTAATTCAGAGTATTAAAAAATAATAATATTAGGCTAGCTATCTTTTCCCACTGATCTTTTTCCATGTAGTACTGCTGCTTCTAAGTAAACTGCCTCTGTCTGTTGCTACCCTGGTCCTGGGAAAACTGATTCCTTGCAGGCTGGATCTACTTGGGCATCATCCAAAGACAAGGAGGGGGTATGAGATTTTAATACAGCCTAGTTCCCTTCCTCACAAGTGACTATTGTTATGGAAATAACTGCAGTGGAAGGAAGAGACAATACAAACGCCCCACACACTTTTTCATCCAAAGAACCATTGAATAAGGTGTAAGAAAGCTAGAAATGTTCCCAGATGCTGTGAATCGTCTATGTTACACACATAGATTTCCTAATTTCAAAGGTTAAGGCAGTGAAAAACCAGAGCTTTGCTTTAAAACTAGCTAACTCCAGCTTTTCTTTTCAGAAAATTACCAAGCTGTTGGTTGACCAGATGTAACCTGGAAGCAGCAGCGTCTTTAGAAGTCAGGAATAATAATCCCACTGACTCCCAAAGTATGAATCCAGCACGAACCGGTGAGTCAGCTGCAGATGACTCATAAGCCAGCCTGAACCATTAGGGTTTCTCAGCTGAGATAATGACAGTGATTATTATCAGTGTGGACCAGGCTGTTGGGTAACAGCACCATATAAAGAGCTAAAACCTCTGTAGAATTCGAAAATGTAGCTTCCTGCTGCATTGTAAAAAAAACAGAACCAGTCTTTGCATAAAACAGATAAAAAAAAAAAACAAAAACAGCAAAGACGACTAAAAATTAAAAAAGACAACTTTGCAGAAATCAATTTTAAAAAGTTTACTGATCTACAAAAATTAAAAATGGGAAGGTGATTTAATTGTTGTAGACCAATAAACTTTTTAAAATTGATTTCTGCAAAGTTGTCTTTTTTAATTTTTAGTCGTCTTTGCTGGTTTTGTTGTTGCTTTCTGCGTTGTGGCAGGTTCCATAACTGCCTCAAGGGCATGCATAGGAATCCGTTTGAAAAAAACACAGGGGTCCTTGGGGGCCCCCAGATTGGATTCATGACCCCCACCCCAGGTCTGTTGGTTTGGCTGGCGAGGGTCCCCAAGCACCCGCCAGCAGAAGCCTTGTTGCCCACCCTGCTTCCCACCCTCCCCGCCCCCCTCCCAAGTGAGGTCTCTCTGGATATGTGCCTGATTACACTCAGATGATTATTTCCCCTGAATGACTTTAAAAGGGAAACAGTCCATTCGTGGATCTGGCCCCGACTCCACTGTGACTCTGCTTGCATATAAATGATTTGCTGCTGTACTTTGCAAAGTAGCATTGTTTCCTGCTCTCTCTCTCTCTCTCTCTCTTTCTCTCTCTGCATGTCAGCTGGGAACTAACAGGCTATCACACCACTTTACTCAACAAGTCCATAAACCGCTACTAAATGGACTTGGGAAAAATCCACAATTTCGGGAATAACATGTATAGAATGTTTGCCAGGTGCCCTTGGCCTGGATTGGCCGCTGTCGTGGACAGGATGCTGGGCTCGATGGACCCTTGCTCTTTTCCCAGTGTGGCATTACTTATGTACTTATGAACATCCCCTTCCCATCTATGAACTAGAAAGGGGAAAAATTCTAAATGTAACACGTCACTGGTGAGGTTATTCTGAGCACTATATCCAAATGCCCCTCCCCCCCCCACCAGAATCTTCTACCTTATAACTCAGCATTGCTAAATACGATGACATCCTTTTACAGTAACCTAGTAAATGACAGCAGATAAAGACCTGTACGGCCCATCCAGTCTGCCCAACAAGATAAACTCATAGCATAAAGTGTGATAGGATACTACATGGGTATAGTTGATCTTGATTTGTCCATTTTCAGGGCACAGACTGTATAAGTCTGCTGCCCTTGTTCCTCAACTACTGAAGCAGATAAACTCCTGTTTTCCAAAGAAATAAAATTCACTGTACCTGGCTATTCATGATAGAAAAAGTAGCTTTCTCTCAGCTTCTAGTAAGAATCCTGAAAAGTAACTTTAAAACAATACAGGAACGTGAGACCTTTGAAGTCAGAATGATTGAATATTTTGACATCCAACAGTCAGGACTTAACGAGGATCTGGATTTTCTAGCCCATTATAAACCATAAAGTTGTATTGCTCTGTTTGTCACCCTCCTCTCACCTATCCACCCCCATCCTGTTAGACTATCACTGAAATGCTTTGATGTTCCCATGCATACCTCCTACTAGAGAGTTGCACGGGGACAGAAATCCTACCCATCCCCGCCCGTCCCTGCTGGAATCTTACCCGTCCCCACCCATCCCCGCTGGAATCTTACCCATCCCCACCCATCCCCGCAAAAATTTAAACCATCCCAACCCGTCCCCACCCGTCCCCGCAAGAATTTAACCCATCCCCACCCATCCCCGTAAGAATTTAACCCATCCCCGTAAGAATTTAATAGTACATAAAAGAAAGTTCCAGTCAGCTCCCTTTCTGGATTTGAGCCACAGCACTGTAGGCAAGGAAGGAATGGAAGTTGGAACTTGGAACACTCTGGTGCGCACATGTAAGATTTGTCTCTGATTCACTGGCAGTGTGTGCTGAGAGGCCGCCACATGCACGCGCCAGTAGGTCAGGTGACATCTGATTCTCGTGCCTGTGTCAGAGCTGAGGTCTGGGCACCAGCCTGGGAGCAAAGAGGATTAATAGTAACATAGTAAGTGACAGCAAATAGACCTGAACGGTCCATCCACTTTGCCCAACAGTCACTCATGATCAATTCATCATTAAATCAACGAGTGTGATATTATATACTTGATTATGGTCTTTCTTTCGTGTTTCTGGAACAAAGACCACAGGAGTCTATCTGGCCCCATCCTTATGTTCCAACTGCTGGAGTTGCCATCAAAGCCCACTCCAGCCTATTCATGTTCTCATTTGTGGGACACAGACCACAAAAGTCTGTCCAGCACTGTCCTCATGTTCCAGCCACTGAAGTTGCTGTCTAAGCCCTTTCCAGCCCATCCTACACCAGATTGCCATGTATGAGACACAGAACATACAAGTCTGTCAGGTATCAGCTCTAGTTCATCACAGCCAGAGTCGCCATCTAAGTGTCACTTGACATATCCACACACATGCAGCCATTTAAGGTTAGCTTTTATATAACTTCCATTTTCTAATTAGAGATCCTCTGTGTTCATCCCACGCCTTTTTTAATTCCGTCATCATTTGTGACTCTACCACCTCCTTAATGGAAGACTTTCCACATTTATGCTGTTAAAGCAAGGAAGAAGAGGAGGAAGAGACAGCACTCAAATAAATTGGTATTCGGTAGATGAGAGGCTGGTGCAGGTGCAGTTTACACTTCCACGGGAACCCCGCAGAACTGCTTCCATCCCCGCGGGAACCCCGCAGGAACTGCCTCCGTCCCCGCGGGAACCCCGCAGAACTGCTTCCATCCCCGCGGGAACCCCGCAGGAACTGCCTCCGTCCCCGCGGGAATCCCGCGGGTTCCGCGGGATTCCCGCGGGGACGGAAGCCGTGCAGCTCTCTACCTCCTACCCACCCCCACCCTGTTAGACTGTCACTGAAGTGCTTTGATGTTTCACTTATGTATACTGTCATCTACCACATTTGCTTATTTCCAATCTGACGAAGAAGGGCAACCTTCGAAAGCTAATCAAGAAATGTATTGTTATGTCCAATAAAAAAGGTATCATCTTATTTTCTTTTCCATGTTTTATTTTGTTTTATCTCTATTGATTACCTTTAAAAGTGGACTAACGCGGCTACCACACCTCTAAGCTTTCTGAAAGTAATGCCAAGATTAAAGCAAGATGCTCAAGACAGTACTACATCAAAGGTCCCTATAATAGCTCAGCATAAATGGGTGGGTGACAGAATCTTCAGTGTTAAAGCCAGAGCAACACAGGACAAAGTGGCCACCACCCTGGCAAAGTGGGAGGGGGGGGGGGGGGGGGGGTTGTAGTCCTTCTTCAATTACGAAGCCAGCCCAAGTGCTCAGGCTCACATCTTCTCCCCTACCCCTCATTTTCCCTCAGCCCACCTTCTCCCCCTTAAATCTGGCTCACCAGCTCATCTTCCGCAACTCTCCCCCAACTCCATTCCTGCCAGTATCAATCCTCACTCACTTCTACCTCTCTCTCATTATGTTGCCACCCCCTCCCAGCCAGCTCTCCTTCCAGTTTTCTAATCCCCTCCTGACCTTCTCCAGAGATCTGCTGCCAGTGCAGAAAATAATAAGGAGGACCAGGCACTGGGCAGCTCAAACTCCTTAAGAGCAAAGAAAACAAATAGTCATTTCTCTGAGGCAGCACCAGCAACAGACCCCCAGAGAGGCTGGGGGAAAAGAGTCTGAGAGCCATGCTTAGAGTCGATGAGGGGCACCACTGGCCCCCGGACCTTCTATGAAGACCACTGATCTAATCTAACAATGCTCACTTCACTAGAAAAGTGTGTGTGTGTGGGGGGGGGGGGGGGGGGATATTACAACCTAGTACAGTCAAGCAAGATTTATTTCAACCCCATCTCAATAAAAAAATATTATCTACAAATGCATCAAAGTGTTTCAGACCCTACGCCCTGAAGAGCATCTGCCCATAAAGATTAGGCACGTGCGGCCCTCAAGAGTGACAGCTTTTTGTTGTCCTTGACACTCCTGCAGAAATGAAGGGGACTCGTTTCACTCAGTTACTGCTGATCTTTCCACACCTTGATGCGCTGGCCAAACAGAAACAACCTTTGGCATGTCATTCAAGATAAGGAATGGTGATTACACAGACATGTCACCAGGCTTCCGGATGGGAGCCCTCAACACTTCCTATAAATACCTACAGTTTATCTACAGGAACTATGTAATTCACTGTCACTCGCTTCACTACCATAGAAAAATAATATTAAATGAAATAATATGGTACCTGCATTACTACTTTATTTATTAAAGAGGACATGAAATGAGATTGAAGGGGGTCAGACTCAAGAAAAATGGCAGCAAGTATTTTTTTCACAGAAAGAGTGGTGGATACACGGAATGCCCTCCCACGAGAGGTGGTGGAGATGAAAACGGTAACGGAATTCAAACATGCGTGGGATAAACATAAAGGAATCCTGTTCAGAAGGAATGGATCCTCAGAAGCTTAGCGGAGATTGGGTGGCAGAGTCGGTGGGGGGAGGCGAGGCTAGTGGTTGGGAGGCGGGGGCTAGTGCTGGGCAGACTTCTACGGTCTGTGCCCTGAAAATGGCAGATACAAATCAAGGTCAGGTATACACATAAAGTAGCACATATGAGTTTATCTTGTTGGGCAGACTGGATGGACCGTGCGGGTCTTTCTCTGCCGTCATCTACTATGTTACCATCCTGCTTATAATCGAATGAGAAAAACGCCCAAGTTCCGACCTAAATCGGGAGATGGACGTTTATCTCACAAAAAGGAATAAAGCGGTATAATCGAAAGCCGATTTTTGGACATTTTCAACTGCAATCCGTCGCGGATGCGGACAAAGTTGATGGGGGCGTGTCAGAGGTGTGGCGAAGGCGGAACTGGGGCGTGGTTATCTGCCGAACAGAGATGGGCGCATTTCACCGATAATGGGAAAAAAGTATGCGTTTTTAGCTAGAATTTAGGACACTTTTCCTGGACCCTGTTTTTTCACGAATAAGGCCCCAAACAGTGCCCTAAATGACCAGAGGACCACTGGAGGGAATCGGGGATGACCTCCCCTGACTCCCCCAGTGGTCACTAACCCCCTCCCACCACAAAAAATGAAGTTTCTCAACTTTTTATTTTCACCCTAAAATGTCATACCCAGCTCCCTGACAGCAGTATGCAGGTCACTGGAGCAGTTGTTAGGGGGTGCAGTGGACTTCAGGCAGGTGGACCCAGGCCCATCCCCCCTACCTGTTACAATTGTGCTGCTTAATGCTTATTAGTCGTCCAACCCCCCCAAACCCACTGTACCCACATGTAGGTGCCCCCCTTCACCCCTTAGGGCTATAGTAATGGTATAGAGTTGTGGGCAGTGGGTTTTGAGGGGGATTTGGGGGGCTCAACACACAAGGGAAGGGTGCTATGCACCTGGGAGCTCTTTTACCTTTTTGTTTGGTTTTGTAAAAGTGCTCCCTAGGGTGCCCGGTTGATGTCCTGGCATGTGAGGGGGACCAGTGCACTACGAATCCTGGCCCCTCCCACGAACAAATGCCTTGGATTTATTCGTTTTTGAGCTGGGCACTTTCATTTTCCATTATCGCTGAAAAACAAAAACGCCCAGCTCACACATTGGTGAATAAAACATGGGCGTCTATTTTTTCCCAAAATACGGTTCGGTCCGCCCCTTCACGGACCCGTTCTTGGAGATAAACGCCCATGGAGATAGGCGTTTTCGTTCAATTATGCCCCTCTATGTAAAACAAATAATAAATTATACAAGTCTCCACAAACCTACTGGGGGTCAATATTCAGACAGCAGCAGTGAGCATTTTGCTGACCGCCATTGGCAATATTCCTGAATATTCAAAGCTGGGCCACGTCTGGCTTTGGCACTGAATAGCCATTATTTTGCGGAGCTGGCCAACACGTAGCTGGTTGATATTCAGCACTTAGGCTGGTGTACCTGCATAAATGGAACTTCACAAAACTCAGTTCAATCATTATGTAGTAACCCATGGACAGTCACGTGCTGACTCCATGGGCGTAGTTTGGGGGGCGAGGGGGGGTGGCTGTGGCCCTCAAAACGAGCTGCCACTCCATCCTCCAACCCCCTAAGCCACCGGCAGCCTCTACTACTACTACTACTACTATTTAGCATTTCTATAGCGCTACAAGGCGTACGCAGCGCTGCACAAACATAGAAGAAAGACAGTCCCTGCTCAAAGAGCTATGTAATAAAAGTAAGCCAAGTATAGGACAATCAAGCCATTGTGACATCACTGATGAGGTTGGCTCTTATTGGTGGCCTGAGGCATTATGACATCACAATATTAACTCTGGTTACAAGAGACTACTACTATTACTATTTATCACTTCTATAGCGCTACAAGGCATACGCAGCGCTGCACAAACATAGAAGAAAGACAGTCCCTGCTCAAAGAGCTTACAATCTAATAGACAAAAAAATAAATAAAGTAAGCAAATCAAATCAATTAATGTGAACGGGAAGAGAGGAGGGTAGGTGGAGGCGAGTGGTTACAAGTGGTTACGAGTCAAAAGCAATGTTAAAGAGGTGGGCTTTCAGTCTAGATTTAAAGGTGGCCAAGGATGGAGCAAGACGTAGGGGCTCAGGAAGTTTATTCCAGGCGTAGGGTGCAGCGAGACAAAAGGCGCGAAGTCTGGAGTTGGCAGTAGTGGAGAAGGGAACAGATAAGAAGGATTTATCCATGGAGCGGAGTGCACGGGAAGGGGTGTAGGGAAGGACGAGTGTGGAGAGATACTGGGGAGCAGCAGAGTGAGTACATTTATAGGTTAGTAGAAGAAGTTTGAACAGGATGCGAAAACGGATAGGGAGCCAGTGAAGGGTCTTGAGGAGAGGAGTAGTATGAGTAAAGCGACCCTGGCGGAAGATGAGACGGGCAGCAGAGTTTTGAACCGACTGGAGAGGGGAGAGGTGACTAAGTGGGAAAGCAGCATGTACGCTGCTTTAGACCTGCCCCCAGAAGCCTTTCTTTCTCCTTCAACTTCCTGTTCCCGTGCAGGTGGGAAACTGTAGGAAAGAGAAGGGCCTCTGGGGCAGGTCGAAAGCAGCATGCATCAGGGGCATAGCTAGGTGGGGCCATGGGGCATGGGTCCCCGCAGATTTAGCCCTGTCCCCCTGCTATCACCCCACCGCTACCGCCTCTCCCCCACCACATTCGACCCCCCCCCTCTCCCCGTCAGGTACCTTTGCTGGCGGGGGTCCCCAACCCCCGCCAGCCGAAGTCCTCTTCAGCGCCGGTCTCCGGCACATTGCTGATCCAGATCAGCGAATGCGCCAGACTTGGAGACCGGCGCTGAAGGGGACTTCGGCTGGCGGGGCTTGGGGACCCCCACCAGCAAAGGTAGCTGGTGGTGGCGGGGGAGGTTTGGCGGCGGCGGCGGGAGGGGGGATTGAAAGGGACGGGGGAGGGGCAGCACCACTGGGGGGGGTTCAAAAGTGGTGGGGGGCTAAAATGTGCCCCCTCACCTCGGGCTCTGGACCCCTCTCCCGCCGAAGTCTGGCTACGCCCCTGGCATGCGTGCTGCTTTCGCTGAGGCTGCCGGCGGCTCGGGGGATTGGAAGACCAGGGAGGGTGATACCGAGTGCCACTGGAAGACTCCAGTGCTGTGGTGGCAGCGGGGGGGGGGGGGGGTGACAGGCTCAAAGGAGATCGAAACACGCTCCACCCTTTGCCCCCCCCAAATGAAACTGTCAAACTAAGCCCATGGCTGACTCTGTCCCAGAAAGCCCCCCCCCCCAAATAGCGGGTTTTCACTTAGGCATTAACCCCTACTTTTCAGCAGTGATAACCAGTTAAGTGCCACTGAAAATTAGTGGATAGCCCTGAACAAGTGATTTAACCAGTCAGTGGCCATTTCTGGATGGTTAAATCATTTTGTGTACTGACCAGATTGTATTGTGGTCATCCCTCTTCTTATGCACCCAAGCATTCTTCTGGCTTTGGCTGTCACTTTACCTACCTGTTTGGCCACCCAAGATCATTAGACACAATCATCTCCCAAGTCCCATTCTTCTTCCATACACAGAAGAAGCACTTCACCCCCTATATTGTTCCTTTCTCTTGGATTCTTGTGACCCAACTGCATGACCCTGCATTTCTTAGCATTAAATTCAAGTTGCCAATTATTGGACCATTCTTTGAGCTTTGCCAGATCCTTCCTCATGCCATCCACACCTTCCGGGGTGTCCACCCTATTACAGAATTTGGTATCATCCGCAACAAGACAAACCTTATCAGACAGTCCTTCCGCAATATCGCTCACAAAGATGTTAAAGAGAGCCGGCCCAAGGACTGATCCCTGCGACACACCTCTGATAACATCCCTTTCCTCAGAGCAAGCTCCATGTCACTGGCAGTGGCATAGCTATGTGGGACACAGGGGCCTTGCCCCCCCCCCCCCCAAAATTTTGCACCAGGCCCCTGGTTGGCTGGCAGGGATCCCCCACCCCCGCCAGCTGAAGATTTTGTCCAGTGCTGGTCCATGGCGGTGCTGTCGCATTGCCTGCCCTGATCTCTTTACCCCTCACGTCCAGCACGCTCCTTTTAGTGAAATTGAGCGTGTTCCATTGGCGATGTTTCAGCTGGCGGGGATTGGGGATCCCCGCCAGCCAAGATGTACAGCAGTAGCAGTGGATGGGGAGCGGCAGGGCAGCGACCAAAATGTGTCCCCCACCACCTTGGGATCTGGCCCCATCCCACCTCGAGGTCTGGCTACTCCCCTGGTCACTGGCCCCACATTTGGTGAATCCCTGTAGCAAATAGGGATCAAACAAAGCTAGTAAGGGGTAACTATCAGCCTGCAGCGGTAAGCGACGCGTAAGCTATTCATAGCTGTAGGTCGAACTAACCCTGGCTATTGAATGCTGGAGTATACGCAGCTCCCGGCATTGAAATCCAGGTTATGCACCGAGCTGGAAGTTAATTGGGCAGTGGCCAATATTCAGACTGGTGCCCAGTTAACTTGTTGCATAAAATTAGGCCAGCCATTTTGCTGTCATAACATTATTTAGATAATAGATGGTGTATTGCTAATTAGCCACAGTTAAATATTGAACAGAGCAAATAACCCTCTCAATAGTATATTATTGGATTACTATGGAGGAAAAGAGATGCTCAACCTTCTCTGTTAATGATTAGATTAGCTTTACGTGGTTGGTGCCTACAATATCCGTCATAGAAGGAGATTTCTTCTTAAAATGGATATCGGGCGAACTCCTCATCAGTCAAAAAACTTCCTCTTGATACTCCCTTCTTACTTTTATGGGGAATTTATATAATCTGATGTATACAGAAATATTAGCTGCACTTATCTGAGCTTGTAGCGGTAATCTGGCTGGAGACGAGAGTATCAAGAGGAGGTTTTTTGACGTAAAGTTAACCTAACCGTTAACAGAGAAGGTTGAGCGTCTGAAGTCTTTTCCTCCTTAGTAATCCAATAATATACTATTGAGAGGGTTATTTGCTCTGTGGCATAACTTTATGCAAGGAATAGAAAAAAGATGTGAATCGCCAATGGCAATGTTGAGAAAAATAATTTATTCACCGCATTATTAAAATAAGCCTGACACGGCTGCGTTTCGCCCTCCTAAAGGGCTGTGTCAGGGGCTACCTTATAACAACCCAGTGGTGCAATAAAACCAATTCCACCTACTGAACTAAACCAACTCCTCTCCTGAGAAGCAGCAGCAGTAGCATGTCATAGAGTTGAAGTGACCTTGCGAGACTTCAACTCTCAGCGGCCATTTTGAATCGGCGCCAAGATCAGCAACAGGAAGGATACATGCAGGGCAGTGCTCCGGGCAGGAAAGAGGGGGCTCTTTCCTGTCCCGAAGAGGTCACTAGACCACCAAGCAGTAGTGAGGGGAGGGGGTGATGGGGTTTGTGACAGGAGGGAGGGGAAAATGTGACAGGGGCGGAGCGAGGGCATGAAAGGGGGCGGGGTGGGTGGGGGCATGTGTCCTCCTTTTTGGGGGACAAAATATGGTAACCCTAACTGTAGGTGGAGGACTCCCACTCAGCTTAAAGAGAACAGTGCCCACGACGTGTATTTTCAAAATTTCCAGGCTGACACTTTCTGACTATGGTGATCTATGATGATCCCCCATGAGTGAGGCCGTATCATTCTGTGAAGTTGAAACCCCCTTTTTTGGCACAGCAACACCGCTACTAGGAATGTTGCCACTTTTTGGCACTCGGCTCAAGAAAGGTTGCCGACTCTCGATTTTAAGAATTACATAGAAACAGAGAAAAATGAAGGCAGATAAACACCATATGGCCTATCCAGTCTGCCCATCCGTGGACCCCAGAGACCCCAGAGACCCGATGCAGAAAGCTGTTCATTGGGGCTGTGAGCTAGTTCAGGGTTACCTAATGCAAACGTTGACGTGAAAAAAAAAATGCGCGACCTAATCAACTTTCGGAAATCACTGAAGACCTACCTCTTCAACAGAGCATACCACAACGATCCATCATATGAACTTTTGCGCATTCCACTTTATCTGTTATTCCGAAAGTGATCTCTTTATACTTGATGGCTTAATTCAACTATGTCACCCACGTTCTTTATGTAATTACCAATTGTATCTTTCACTCTGGAATGGCGATAGCCATGACGGAACAATGTAAGCCACATTGAGCCTGCAAATGGGTGGGAAAATGTGGGATACAAATGCAACAAATGAATAAATAAATTAGTCTCTCCAGTGCAGTAAGCAAATTGTATGGCTGTGTGCACGTGATCCTACACTGCTGGTAGCTATATTTGAAGCACCCAAAAAAAAAAAAAACCTAGCATTGTTGCTCAGAGTTGCAGGCGTGTATGTCCACACATGTGCTGAAATGCTATCCTGCACACATAGAGGGGCTTTTACAAAGGCGCAGTAGCATTTTCAGCACACGCTAAACGCTAGAGACGCTTGTAGGAAATATATGGGTTTCTCTAATGTTTAGCACGTGCTTATTTTTAGCACACGCTAAAAATGCCAGCGTGCCTTTGTAAAAGGACCCCATAATTCTCGCAAGACTGTTCTTTCTGTGCAGAATGGCATTCCACTCCATGTGTGCACATGTAATTTTGGGTGCCGATGCATGATTTTTGTCAATACCAGTCTGACATTTCTTTGTACCAACACACCTCCCCCGTCATCTCCTCCTCTTTAACAAAGCTAGAAAAAGTTCTGGGTACCATGTGCCTGCAGTAAAGAGGTCTAAAATGCTTCCAAGCACTGATCAGAAGAGTGAGTTATCCCTTTTCCTCCTCCTCAGGACTTGTGTTAAAACACCAGTGCTACTACTACTACTTAGCATTTCTATAGTGCTGCCAGGGTTACGCAGCGCTATACAAGTTTAGACAAGGGGAAGGACAGTCCCTGCTCAAGAGAGCTTACAATCTAAAGGTAATAAGCTATGTAGTCAGTGTATGTATCTGGAATGGGGAAGGTGGTTAGGTGCCAAAAGTGCTAGAGAACCCTGGGCTCAGCCTTCTGATCTCCATTACAATGGATTTAAATGTGATGTACCTTCTACCGGAGGTGTATACACAGAGCACCCAAAGAGTGTGCAAAGGCCAACCTAAACTGTGCAAAGAGCCTAGTGCACTTTACTGGATCAGCCCCACATTTGGTGAAAAACCTCCAGCAGAGGTTTCTACTCAGTTCCTCAGTGTCATGTACTGTCGACGGTATCAGAGCTGAGTGGGCAAAACATCTTTCCTGGTATACTAGCCATGTAGTCCCAATTCCAGTTGGCTTTTTTCTTAACCTTTTACTTTCGTTCTCGCTCACCTAAAATGTTTTTATGACACAGACATTATGTACCAGAAGCACAAATGCTTTTAAGATACCTGGAGCTATGCACATGACCCAGAGAGGCAAAATGTTTTATTTAACAATATAAATTTTAAAAATACATACATACAAATAAAAGGACTACACTTATTACAGGTATAGAAAAGAATAATTTCACTAAGAAAACCTCCTGCCTTTCTAAAAAAAAACAAAATAATCTAAGAAGCTAATCTACCCTTGAACTCAGTGCAAAGAGATTTATAAACTGCTGAGTCAGACGGTACCAACATCATGACCACACACGCACACGCATGTCAATGAACTAGAACAGTCAGGTTGATGGATGTTTCAGCCTCTCCATCTCATTCTCTCCCCCTCATAACCAGCGAAAACACAAAATAATATTCCAACTACATAATTTGGTTGTATTTTGAAAACATTTTCTCCGACTAGGAATGCAAAGCTTGTCACCCCTAGACCCGCCCCCCCCCCATCTTTCCTTTGCTTGTGTTATTTTCGCCATGTTTCATAGCCCCCTCTGTGTGCATTATTCACAATGCCAAATGCTCATTTTGGAGAGGAATTTTTAAAAACTACTAGCAAAACACTGTGTGAGTTTATGTGTAAGTTTTTAGCAGAGATGATTCAGTTGACATTTAAAACCAAATCCCGAGACCCATTTCCCCATGATTTTCACTCCCAGAGGGAAGTTTATTCAGACTTCCACTAAAGCAGTTCCTGCATCTCGAAAACACACGACTGCAGTGCAAACCCCTGTCAGAATCTCACAGAAGCACAATAATCGCACATGAAAAAAAGAACAGACAAAGGAAAAGAGATCGGAAATTGTAAAAATCTAGCTGGAACCATAGCATTTTTCTACCATAAGGACTTCCCAAACCTGTCCCAGGGAACCCAACGCCAGTTGAGTTGTCAGCATATCCGCCATCAGGGTCAGCCCTACCATTAGGCAAGACTAGGTGGACGCCTAGAGCAGCAGCCTCTGGAGGGCAGCAAGGAGCAGCTGCAGTCAAAACATAACCATATAGATCCTGACAGCCACACAAACTCAAAGCTCCACTGACCACGGAAGTGTTGTGAGGCCACCGCTTGAAGTCTCGACAATCATTTTAAAGAAGCAGCAACAGCGGGGAGATCAGCGGCAGCAGGCAAGAAAGAGTGGCCGAAGAGGCCACCAGACCACCAGGGTGCACTGAGGTACGTTCATGGAGGGCACTGACTCTCAGTGCTGAAGGGGAGGGGAGGTGGGTGGAGGGGGCTAGTGTGGGTACAGGGAGGGAGGGGGCTGGAAAAAAGATTGGTAAAGGGAACAAACATGAAGAAGGGAAAAGGAGGAAATAGAGCATATGGAAGGGGGATGGAAAGGGGGACATGCTGCTCATGGATGGGAAGGAAAGGGCTGACATGCTGATCATGGATGCTTGCTTTTTTTTAAATATACGGAAGAAAATGCATTTATGTTACTTTTACCAGTATATTCATGGCTTATAGAATTTGGTTTTCTTGAAAGGGGGTCAAGGTGACTGTGAGACGGGGTGCGGTGCAATGTGATGTGGTGACAGCGGGGGTGGGGCTGGGTGGGCCAGGGATAGAGGAGATAACTTGCGGTGGGGACGGGTTAGGTTTCTGTCCGTATGCAACTCTCTAATCTGAAACAGCATAGTGCACGACTAGGACAATCAGCCTGTTTCACTGGCCTTTTCAACCTGCCCATACTATGACCTGTTATTATAAAACTTAAGATATTGAGGCCCTGGCCCAGAGAGTGTGTTCCCCAAAAGGACCTTGAAATGTGCAACTAGGCATGTGACAGGTAACCATCTCGTACAGTAAGAGATACTGGAGCCAGCAAGCCCTCACTATGCACATCACATTTGTAGACAGGGTTGGCAGCAGGCTCCAGATTTTCAGGAAAAGCTTTATCCCACTGCATGCATAGATTTATAATCTTGCTTTTCTAAGGGAATGCAAAGGGGAAATCAAAACTAAAAATCCACTTTTGCAATGGGGTACAACCAGGACTAGATCAACCTGCTGGCAATCCTATGATAAATGTTTTATAAAGCTGAAAATGTTCACTTAAATTTTAACAAAGGCTACAGATGAACACAGAATGGACAACACTGCATTGAGATTACGAGGGATACTCTCCAAACCTCTGGTCTGGCTGGATAGCCCCTAAACTTTGTAGTTGAGTTAAGCCACCTCTTTTCCTATCACATACACTGTACTTCATATGGGGTGATTCAGTGAACATTTCCAAGTTTGGCATGAAGTTGCGAAAGCCTTGTAAATCATACTTTACTAACATTAAACTAATCTAACCAAATATGGTCCAAAGGAATGAAGCGCTGCTGGCATCTTTAGGAATCCCAAGGCTGATTCGACAAACATCAATTAAATCAACACATAGAAACTGCAGGCTGGCCAGGGGAATGCCATCACCTACCAAAAGACTTGCTCGGTTTGCATAAGAGGAAATTAAATAATAGCCTTTTGCAAAGAGACTTTATGGACTTCTGTTCTAGTAGCATGGCCACTGCTGTGCATAGAGTCAGTTTCAGACCTTAAGGTATCTGGAGACAACCAAAGCCCCCCCTCCCCTACCTCAAACATTTTTGCTCAGGCAGGAAATGCATTAGGGTGAGATCATGGGATATTTGGATGTTTCTTCTGGAGATTTATACAGGGATGGGAAAAACAAATGATTTAGGTTTATTTATGTAAATACGTGTGACCTGTTTTTTTTTCTAAAAACAAACAAACAAAAAAAACCATGCTCGTCCCTGATTATTACAGGCTGGAAAACGGTGGACACATCTTTCCAAGGTCACCCCTCCTCACTTCAGTTCCCTCCATCTTCCCTTTCGTTATCATCTATCAGTTGCTTAAACATACACATTATTATCAATCATTGCAACAATCCCTCCCCTGCACATGCTTTCTATGGTATATGTGGTTTCTAAGCTGCAGAGTGCAGGAAACAGATCCCCAATGGATGAATTTCTTTTTTTTTTTTCAGAATACAGTCAGGTATAAAAACAAAATCCGTATAGTACTTTATAATAAATATTAAAATAGAAAAAAAACCCATAATTTACATAAAACCACAAAATATATTATAGTCTCCTAGGTCACCTTGCATTTCGATCCTGATTTCACGAAACAATACATGTATGTCTCCCTAGACTGCCAACCTTGGACTGGAGGACTACTGTTGATTTTCACAGGAATATTTTAACCCCTTTTTTTCCCAGTGGCTCACCACTGCTCTTTGAAATGTAAGGTTTCAAAAATATATGCACATTTTATAGAGGATTCTGTTACATACAAAAATATCCTACTGACCATGAAATATTTCTTTCACACATCTAGAATTACGGAGACGCCCAATCCCTTACAAAAGCAGCAATTATGCCTTTCACGCACTTTGTGATAAAGCGCATAAAATCATTCTCAGAAACCGCTCTGTGAAAAAAAGCATAACAGCTCCTTTAAAACAGAAAAGGGGCTCAAGTCCATCATAGCTAAGTATAGCTGGGCTGTGTGAGAAAAGACAATGCTGGTAGTACTTTAATCGAACCGTGTGGATGACGGATGGATGGTAAGGCGAGCTGGCATGGAATGAATGAATGAGACGGTGACCGGGGATGCTGGAAAGCACCCGCTGGATGGCAATTGTGGATGAAAGCAGATGCAAGTGACTGGGCAGCATTCAATGATATTTTCACAATCAGAGTTTCGTCTTTTTTATGCACTTCTATTTTTAAATACAAATTTTTTATGTTTATTTTCGTTTTGGTTAGTCATCTTCCAGCATTCAATGAAACAGATCTACTACACGTGTCCCGGCATTTAACGAGATGGCTACGAGTGATCCTAAGGGCATTTAAATGAAACGGATCCAGGAGGAACTCTGTGCTGGGTCAGGCTAAATGAAGTGGATCCAGGCGCTGTCCAGGTCCCCGGGGGGCGAGACCCGTAACTTGTGGCTCCGCACTTTGTAATTGCCCCCGTTGTTGTTGTCCCAGTACTCGGCGCCGGCCACGCGGTAGCGGACGGCGAACTCCAACATGCCGCCGCGTTCCAGCAGCACCGGGGCCACGAGGCGGAAGGAGAAAAGGTCCGTGGCGGAGCACTCCGCGCTGCTGCTGCAAGAAGATCCGGGGGGCTGGTAGTAGGCGGCCGCCTCGGCGCACGTGAGCCAGTGGTCCAGGCTGTAGCGCACGGCCACCGCCTTCTCGTAGGACAGGTTCAGCACGCGCACCAGGCCGCTCAGTCCGAAGCCGTCGGTGCGCAGCGCCTCCAGGCAAACCCGCCGCTGCTTCACCCGCTCCACGAAGTCCGGCGCCGCCCCGGGATGGGTGGCAAAGAGCGGCTCCAGCAAAATGGACTGCAGGGCGGCCCCGCCGGGCATCACGCTCAGCTCGCTGCCGGCCGGCGCCGACTCCCGGCACCGCAGAGCGGCCGTGACCCGCGGAGGCACCAGAGGCTGCTCGGCGTCGCAGAAGTGGCGCACGGAGATCAGCTCCAGCCCCAGCGAGTCGGCGAAGCGGACCTTCTTGCGGCGCGTCGGGCTCTGGGCGATCTGCAGCGGCTGCGCCTGGCAGCAGCGTTGGGCCGGCGAGGGCAGGGACTTGGCTCGCCGGCGGGAGCCGGGGCTGAGCGGAGACGGGCCCGGGTCACGGCCCCGGCTGGCTTTCTCGATCGCGCTGGCTGGAGACGGCGCTTCCTTGTCCTGCTGATGATGCCGGGGAGGCCCCTCGGGGAGAGCTGGGCATAGCGGGGGCTGCTCGGGCGTGCTGCCGAACAGAGCAGCGCTGCAGCTGAAGTTGCGGGGCAGGTAGAGGCGCGGGGCTGGAACAGGCACTGCGGAGTGCACCGCTGCCTTCTCCATGGGATACAGTCACACGCTGTAGCTAGCGGGAACCGAGGCTTGGCAGGAATCGGGGTGGGCTAATCCTGGGGTGCAGCACTCACATGCTGATCCGGAGTAAACGGAGCAGGCAGTCATAGTCTGAGCTGACAGAAATCTGGGTTGCAGATCTCAGGGGGGCTGATGAAGACAAGTCGCATGCCGAGCAGAATATTCCAGGGCCCGGTCACTGTTCCTGGGGATGCAATAGTCAAAGATGGGTGTCCGGAGGGGCAGCAGCGATCAGGGCTGAGTGTCTCTGGGGTGCAGCCTCTTGCAGAGCTAGATGTCCTAGGAGCACATGCAGGGCAGGCAGTAATCAGGAATGAATGACCTAGGAGTCCAAGCATAGGTTGAGAGTGTCCCTGGGGTGCAGTCACAAGCACAGCAAGCAGTAATCAGAGCTGAGCATCCCTGGGTACAATCGCAGGCTGAAGCCAGCGGAGCAGCGCACGATCCCGAGCTGGGAGGCTCCAAATGCACCCGGCAGAAAGCTCACCGTGTCCCGGACACTGCAGATACATACTGCGAGTGCAGGGAAGGGGCGGGGCTAGCGAGCGCTGCCTGCCAGGCTTCGTGTGACGTCAGCGGGCTCGTGACGCAGCTGCTCCCCGGACCGGTGTCGCCTCCTCCCCGCTACAGTCAAAGTGGTGGGAGAGCCGATCCAGGGAGGAAAGGGCTTCCCCCAAATGTATGGAGGGAGCTCCTCCTGGAAGGGCGATAGCAAGAAACCAATGGCAAACGGAAACACACACCGACGACCAAGGAGCATACTTTCCCAAATCCTTTTCGCTGAAATTGATTTGGAAAGAGAGAGCCCTAATTGCCTCAGTCTCATTGATCAGTCTGCCAGGGCGCACATTAGCTCATTCATGCAGATCGGCTTATTAGCACTGGAAGGAAGATTTTACAGAATATATTAGCAAGATTTTAATGGGGCAAGAAGAAGTGCACTTTATGGAAAAACTGGAATTATTTTATTAAAAACCTAATACACACTGATGGGTAGCTGAACTGGAAACGTAAAGGCAGTAGAGAGGCAAAAACAGAAGCGTACCATGTGTATTTTTGAAACACAGATAAAATGTGGTTGTAGAATGGCCTGGGTTCATCTAATCTGGCCAATTTTATTCTGGTGCAATGCCATAAAATTCCCATCTCTGATCTTCCTCTCACTTAATAGTTAGAGATCAACTTATACCAGGCTTTCTTGAATTCTGTTGCTTTTATCTGCACTGCCTTTGGTGTTCCATGAATCTGCCACCCTTTCCCTAAAGCAGAGATGCCAAGTGACCCAGTTCCAAGCTGGAGTTCTTAGAACAATCCTGGGGGCTTGAAGAACTGACTTTTTTTCTTAATTCACATCTTTTTTTTTTTTTTTTTACAAGAAATAGAGGAATAAAATATACACAATACTTAAAAGAGTATAAAACAAGAACTATCATTAACAACATAAACAATAACCATGACAATGAGATGAAGGGAAATGTCATGCAAGTACTGCTATAGAGTATAAATCAATAAATAGAATCAAAAGCAAAAAAAAAAAAAAAAAGAGGGGGCTTAAGAATACAAATAGTACTTCTGTAGAAATGAAAATTGCAAAATGAAAATAAAACTGAAAAAGCCCTAACAGAGTGTCAAGGTCAATGGCATAGCCAGGCCCAGTATTTTGGATGGGGGTCTTCCACACCCCACCCCCATCTTCCCCTCTCTCTTCCACGGTGTCCTGGCATCTGCCCTCCTGTCCTTCCCTGGTGTACCTTACAGGCGTCCCCGGTGCCTGCAGTGATTCATTTTTGCCCACAGGTTTCCATCAGCCATTTGGAAGCTGCTTCCCGTTTTGTTTTTAAAGATGAACTAAGAGGAAACAATTTATTTCTCATTTTCTTGTAACAGAATGAGGTAGTATGGCCAAGTATAATGGCCAAATTACAATCTTTTTCTAGATTGGAAATCAGTTTAAAATGTGATATATTAAGGGAAATGGGATTTGATATACCGTCTTTCGGTGGTTACAATCAAAGTGGATTAGGGAGATCTTTTTAAATATTATATTACAATTGTATCCAATTATAAAATTGTGTGGTGGGAAGGTTGTATTTCTCCATTAAAAATGGAAACCATACAAATAAACTCTCAATAATAATTTGATTTAAAGATCATATTCCAAGTTGATACCAAGATTGCCAATATAGGGTTTTATTATCATTATTTTGGTGTTACACCAAATGGTGCAGTCATACACTGCCAACAAGGAATAGGTACAGTCTTATCTAAAGCAAGTAAAGCAATGAGTGAAGGACTTACGGTTTCTATATACTACTACTTATAATTTCTATAGTGCTACTAGACGTATGCAGCGCTGTACACTTGAGCATGAAGAGACAGACCCTGCTCGACAGAGCTTATGATGTAATCAGAACAGGACCAATAAAGGATAAGGACAAAGAGTAGCAAGATTCCGGAATCCCAAAGAGTAGCAAGATTCCAGAATCCCAAACACTACTACTACTTATCATTTCTATAGCCCTACTAGATGTACACAGCACTGTACACTTGAACATGAAGAGACAGTCCCTGCTCGACAGAGCTTACAATCTAATCAGGACAGACAAACAGCACACATAAGGGATAAGGCCAAAGAGTAGCAAGATTCCAGAATCCCAAAGAGTAGCAAGATTCCATGCAGAATTTTATTTTGTTACATTTGTACCCCGCGCTTTTCCACTCATGGCAGGCTCAATGCGGCAGGTGATGGAGGGTTAAGTGACTTGCCCAGAGTCACAAGGAGCTGCCTGTGCCGGGAATCAAACTCAGTTCCTCAGGACCAAAGTCCACCACCCTAACCACTAGGCCATTCCTCTCAAAGAGTAGCAAGATTCCGGAATCCCAAACACTACTACTACTTATCATTTCTATAGCACTACTAGACGTACGCAGCGCTGTACACTTGAACATGAAGAGACAGTCCCTGCTCGACAGAGCTTACAATCTAATTAGGACAGACAGACAGAACAAACAAGAGATAAGGGAATATTAAAGTGAGGATGATAAAATAAGGGTTCTGAACAAAGTGAATAAGGGTTAGGAGTTAAAATCAGCATCAAAAAGGTGGGCTTTTAGCCTAGCTTTTTGATGCTGCTTTTAACTCCTAACCCTTACTCACTTGTTCACCCTTATTTTATCATATCAGGGGAAATAGTAAAGAGTTTGGTGTAAGGCAGACATTTAAGAGGGATATTATTAAGAAGTGCTTTTTCTATCAGGAGCCAATCAGGACTGTAAGAGCCCTGTTTACTAAACCACGTTAGCGTTTTTAGCATGCGCTAAACGCTAGAGTTGACCAAGAGGCATATTTTCAAAGCACTTAGCCTCCCAAAGTTCCATAGAAACCTATGGAACTTAGCCTCCCAAAGTGCTTTGAAAATATGCCTCCATATGTTCCTATGGGTGACAACGTTTAGCATGTGCTGATCATTAGCACATGCTAAAAACACTAGTGTGCCTTTAGTGAACAGGGCCCTAAGATTGGTCAGTTTGATTAGTTAACCATTGGGCTCCATAACATAAAAAAGATTAGCAAGATGGTATCTATAAAAATCAGGGAAACCAATACCTCCATCTTCTTTAGAGGTTTTGATATTCTTTAATGCTATTCTAGGTTGTTTACCTTTCCATAGATATTTAGTAATTAATTTTTAATCGATATTCTTATTTTTTTTTAAAAGGATGGCGCCCACATTGGTATCATACTAGTAGTATAATAATCGATAGCAGGGATAAGTATCATTTTTATAGTTTTGATCCTACCCCACCAAGTGAGCGTTAATGGGGTCCATCTTTGAAGTAAGACATCTATTTTCTGTAGGATGTTATCCATATTTAATTCCATCATTTGCTCTCTGTCTCTATGGAAAAGCATGCCCAGATATTCAACATATAAAGGAGACCAGCGAAAGCAGATCCTAAATCTGTCTGCATTGTGTGCTCATGCATGGGCTTCAGATTTGTCCCAGTTGATTTGATATCCAGAAAATGAAAAAAAAAATGATTAACTAGTTTAAGAAGAGCTGGAATTGATGTCAATGGATTTGTCAAAAAGATCCTGAGGTCACCTGCATAGGCTAACAATTTTGAATTCATGCCCATCAATAACCACACCAGATATATTAATGCTATTTCTAATGGCAATCAATAGGGGTTCCAAAGCTAAAATGAATAAGAGAGTGGATAGTGGCCAATCCTGTCTGGTACCACTAGCTAGATCGACATTATCAGAAAAATCACCATAGCTGAATTCTGGAACATGGTTTAGGATACAATACTTGCACACATTTAACAAAATCAGAACCACATCCAAACCATTCAAGAATTTTAAATAGATATGGTCATTCGACCATGTTAAAGGCTTTCTCTGCATCTGAAGAGACAGCTAAGGCAGAAGATGAGATTCTGGCGTTTGTAAAAACCAATAGAGTAACAGACAGAGGGAACCAAGTACAGAAAAAGTCCCAGCAAAAAAAAAACAAAAAACAGCACAAAGGGTCTTTAAAAACGAAAGGGAACAACGTTCTTTCATTTAAAAAAAAAAAACCCTTTTTAATAGTGAACTTTGATTGAAGGAAGACCAAACACGGGCTGTGTTTCGATGCTACCGCACCTGCGTCAGGGGTCACACCAATGACAAAGGAGGCTTCAACAGACTAATTTCAAAAGGATAATGATTTCCAAAATTGTGTGTGTGTTCCTTTTTAAATAAAAGACAATATTTGATAGCAAATAGCTCCAAATAAAATGCAGAGCTCACACACATCAACAGTGTAAGTCTCAATGCATTTTATTTGGAGCTATTTGCTATCAAATATTGTCTCCAATGAATCTTATATCTGGATTAGTGTGGGTTAGAGAATCAAGTATAGACGCGAGTCTTGTAGCTAAAACTTTAGCCATAATTTTACAGTCTAAAGTAAGGGACAGCATAGCAGGCAGGACAGAACAAGCTCCCCCCCCCCCCCCCCCCCGCAGAGACCACTAGACTGCCGGGGCCCTTCAGGTAGGACTGGGGCAGCAGGGGAGGTGGCTGCGGCGGTAGGGGGATGTCGGGCAGCGGCTGGGCGGGGGGCCCAGACCACTCTCAGTCCGTCCCTGCAATAACTACAAGAGGCAGGAAATGGAACACCAAGTAATTGGAAAGACCTAACTACCTAAGTATAAACACTCTATCTTAAAATAAAAACATACATGCAAAGACAAGGAATCAAAACAGGATTGAGTTAAAAACAAAAGTACAAAAATACAAATACTGAATTCCCTGGTCTCTCATTGCAGAACCAGTCCAGTTCTAGACTGCGAAAGCTTGTTGAAAGAGATAGGTTTTCAATAAAGTACGAAAGGTGGTATAGGATGTTTTGGGTGGAGAGGTTGTGGTAAAGCATTCCATAGTGCCAGTGCAGAGAAAAGGAGGGCACTTGATCTAGTAGATTCTCATCTGGCTTTTGAAGGGAGTGGGAGTACCAGTCTGTTGTCATTCATCGAACGAATGCTACGAGACCGTGTATATGGAATAACCATAGAAGCAAGGTAGGCAGGGGAACCATTATGAAGCACCTTGTGTGTTAAAATTAAGATTTTAAATTTGATTCTTTAACTCGATGGGTAGCCAGTGCAACTGACGAAGAAGCGATGATATGTGATCAAGCAAGATGTGTGACAGAATATGGGGCCGTCTGTGTTTTGCAACGTTTGTAATCTCTTCAGATTTTCAAAATCCCTGCGTAGACAATATTACAATAGTCATATCGTGAATGTGGAGTGGTGGACTTTGGTCCTGGGGAACTGGGTTCGATGCCCACTGCAGGCACAGGCAGCTCCTTGTGACTCTGGGCAAGTCACTTAACCCTCCATTGCCCCAGGTACAAATAAGTACCTGTACACAATATGTAAGCTGCATTGAGCCTGCTATGAGTGGGAACGCACAGGGTACAAATGTAATAAAAAAATGTAGGAAAGCATAGAACAAAGAGCAGAGTGCTTCAAAATCTAGTAAGTTATGAATCAACTGCAGCTTGCGTTGGTAGAAGAAACCTATTTTTATGACCCATGAGATCTGAGGACCAAAGGATAGAGCAGAATCTAGAATAACACCAAGATACCGAAATGATGAGACGGGTACAATGTTCTTACCAAACAAATAAGGAGTAATCGTGGGCAGGGAGAAAGACCCAGTGACCCAACAGGCTACTGTTTTTTCAGTATTCAGAACTTGATGCTCTTCTTTGAGCCAAATTTCCACATAATCCAGGCAGTTTTGAAGAGGTTGAAGATTAACAGAGTTTAATTCCATGTAGTATACTAGGAGAAAGTCATCAGCATAGGAATATGCACTAATCCCCATTGACTGAAAAAGGAGAGATAAAGAGCTAACAAACAAGTTGAAATTTGCAACACAACAAAACAAAAGAACATAATGGAACATAACACAACTGGCTGTGCCACATGAACTTGATCTTACCACAACATCACTTTGTATTTGTTTACCCCGGAGTCTTTAACGCCTCTCCGGTACTATGTAAGCCACATTGAGCCTACAAATAGGTGGGAAAATGTGGGATATAAATGTAACAAATAAATAAAAATAAATAAAACAAAATTGACTTACAAGTTTCCCTGTGCTAAATAATCATTTTTGTGATGCTCTTTCAGCTTGGAGAAGAGACGGCTGAGGGGAGACATGATAGAGGTATATAAAATAATGAGTGGAGTGGAACGGGTGGATGTGAAGTGTCTATTCACGCTTTCCAAAAATACTAGGACTAGGGGGCATGCGATGAAACTACAGTGTAGTAAATTTAAAACAAATCGGAGAAAGTTTTTCTTCACCCAATGCGTAATTAAACTCTGGAATTCGTTGCCGGAGAACGTGGTGAAGGCGGTTAGCTTAGCAGAGTTTTAAAAGGGGTTGGACGGTTTTCTAAAGGACAAGTCCATAAACCGCTACTAAATGGAAAAATCCACAATTCCAGGAATAACATGTATAGAATGTTTGTACGTTTGGGAAGCTTGCCAGGTGCCCTTGGCCTGGATTGGCCGCTGTCGTGGACAGGATGCTGGGCTCGATGGACCCTTGGTCTTTTCCCAGTGTGGCATTACTTATGTACTTATGTCCTCTACTTGGCTCACTTTTATTACATAGAGCAGTGATTTAACCTATTGTGATGTCATAGTGGCTCATTCCACCAATAAGAGCCAACCTCATTAGTGATGTAACAATGGCTTGATTGTATAGAATGTTTGTACGTTTGGGAAGCTTGCCAGGTGCCCTTGGCCTGGATTGGCCGCTGTCGTGGACAGGATGCTGGGCTCGATGGACCCTTGGTCTTTTCCCAGTGTGGCATTACTTATGTACTTTTCATTTGTAAAGCAAAACAATATACAGATCTTTCCAAATGAATAATCTCGGTGCATCAGTAGAAAACCTTAGTCATTGGCCTTCGATCTCATTCGGTGTGGGGGTAAATTTCACTCTTTGGGATGGACCATCCTTGGCATCTCTGGGTTAGACTAGAAATTCATGTCATCACCGGTGCCGTAGGAGCCGACTCTGTGGGTGCTTGAGCACCCCCAATATTGAGAAAATTCCTTGTATGTGTCCAAGGAGGGATTATTTCCATTGGGCTTAGCACCCCCAATAATTTTGAAAAGTTGGCTCCTATGGCCGGTGCTGCTGCTGCTGTTGCCTTTCTGCTTCGAACGAGTGGGGGGAAAAGGAAATGAGTGAAAGAGGGGAAGAAGAGTAGAGAACTGCTGGTTCGTTTTCATCATAATCTGGGGTTACACAAATTTTCAGTAAATAAATGGGATCACATTGGATAAAAGTTTGTGAAGCACTGTTCCAGGAGCTACTCTAATTATAATAACTGTAGACCTGGGGAAAGCCACTGCTTATTCCTGGAGTAGGCAACGTGTAATCTATGTACTTTTGGGATCCTGCCAGGTACTTGTGACCTGGATTTGGTCACAGTTGGAAACAAGATACTGGGCTTGAGGGACCTTAGGTCTGACTCAGGATAGCTGGTCTTATATTCAACCTTTTTATCCTACACGTGTCCAAAGTTGACATGAGAACTCTTGACAGCAGTGGCGTTGTGTGTGTGTGTGACACCGCATATCCTCGTGTGTGTGTGTGTGACACCGCATATCCTCCTAAAATTAAGCACCCCTTGGCCTCAACTACCCTTCATCACTGTCCCTCTTACTCCAGTACCCCTCCTAAACATACACGCAAGTTTCAATCCTCTCGGACCAAATTCATTTATTTATTAGGATTGATTTACTGCCTTTTTGAAGGAATTCACTCGGCAGTGTTCAGTAAGAATGAATCAAGCATGAGCAATAGACAATTACAGCAGTAAAAATAGTCAAATAACAATACAAAGTATGGCGTGGAGGGGCATAATCGAACGCGAACGCACATCTTTATGGGTGTCTATGTCCGAGAATGGGTACATGAAGGGGAGGGACAGACTGTATTTTCAAAAAAAATGGGCGCCCATCTTTTTTTTTCGATAATACAGTTTGTGCCGGGCAAATACATCGGATTTCTGCGGATTTGAGCTGGGCGTAATCGTTTTTCAGCGATAATGGAAACCGAAGGCGCCCAGCTCAAAAACAAACAAATCCAAGGCATTTGGTCGTGGGAGGGGCCAGGATTCGTAGTGCACTGGCCCCCCTCACATGCCAGGACACCAACCGGGCACCCTAGGGGGCACTTGTAACAATTAAAAAAAAAAGTAAAATGCCTCCCAAGTCCATAGCTCCCTTCCTTTGGGTGCTGAGCCCCTCAAATCCCCCCCCCCAAAACCCACTGCCCACAACTCTACACCATTACCTTAGCCCTTATGGCTGAAGGGGGGCATCTACATGTGGGTAGAGTGGGTTTTGGGGGTGGTTTGGAGGGCTCCCATTTACCAGCACAAGTGTAATAGGTAGGGGGGATGGGCCTGGGTCCACCTGGGTGAAGTCCACTGCACCCACTAACAACTGCTCCAGGGACCTGCATACTGCTGTGATGGAGCTGGGTATGGCATTTGAGGGTGGCATACAGGCTGGAAAAAAAAGTTGTTTTTTTTTTTGTGGGAGGGGGATAGTGACCACTGGGGCAGTCAGGGGTGGTGATCCCCGATTCCCTCTGGTGGTCATCTGGTCATTTAGGGCACTTTTTGGGACTTGTTTGTGAAAAAAAGGGTCCAAAAAAAAGTGACCCAAATTCGCAGTAAAAATGCCTTTCTTTTTTCGATTATCGGCAAAGGGCGCCCATCTCTCCTCGGCCGACAAACACACCCCAGTCCCGCCTTCACCACGCCCCCGTCAACTTTGCTCGTTCCCGCGACGGAATGCAGTTGAAGATGCCCAAAATCGGCTTTCGATTATACCGATTTGGACGCCTTTGCGAGATGGGCTCCCATCTCCCGATTTGGGTCGAAATCTGGGCGCCCATCACTTTCGAAAATAAGGCCGATAGTATACTACTTACAATGTCAACACAATATGTAATAAAACATTTCAATTGATAGTGAGGGGTAAAGCAGAGATGGAACATATAGATAAGTAAGAGAGTAAGCGGAGTTAGAAAATAAGGGGACTAATTTAAAGAGAGTTGCACATGAGGTCAGAGAGGTGATTAAATATTATCTCAGCTAAAGTAGGAGAGAGGACAAACATGTCCTGCTGCAGTATGTGCAGCCCATGTCACTCCTTGTGTGTGTGATACACCAACAGGTTAGTTACTTCTTCCATTAAAGGCCTGGCAGTGGCGTTCCTGGGGGGGGGGGGGGGGCGGTGGGTGCGGTCCGCCTGTCCTCCGTTGTTCCATGCTTCTTCTCTGCCCCAGAACAGGTTACTTCCTGTTCCGGGGCAGAGAAGAAGCATGGAACAACGGAGGACAGGCGCGCGCGGCACCCCCCCCCCCCCCAGCGGCGTGCACCCAGCGGGGGGGGGGGGGGGGGGGTCCTTCGTGGGGGTGTCCTTTCGCTGGGGAGGGTCCACGCTGCATCGGGGGGCGCTGCACCTGGGGGGCGGGGAGCATCGGCGATCCGCCCCGGGTGCCAGACCCCCCAGGAAAGCCACTGAGGCCTGGTTGAAGAGCCAAGCCAAATTTACTAGTTCTCCCTCAGAGCCTCCCTCCAGCTTCATTCATTTTCCAGTCAACCTCCACCAGCCTAATTCTCCTACTTGCCTGCAAGTTTGTTTTTCCCTTTTCTTCCTTCTGGGATCATGTGGCACTTAATAAACTGTGCTGTACCCAAACTCCCGCATTGTTCCCAAAGTCTAATGAGAATAGCCTGGGAGTTTGAACAGTGAATGCTCAAACTCACTGGCAGCCACACGATATCGGAAGGGAACAGCTATCCAGGGAGCAGGGCTGACAGCAGCCGGATCCTCTGGGGTAAATTCAGGGAAGCGAGTTGAAAAAAACATTGAAATAATAGACTTCCAGTTAGACATTTCATCGCCGTCTGATGCTCAGATTTATGACAGCGCCGCCACATGCCACAGATACTATAAAGGTCAAATGGCCG
Source organism: Microcaecilia unicolor (assembly GCF_901765095.1). NCBI lineage: Eukaryota > Metazoa > Chordata > Amphibia > Gymnophiona > Siphonopidae > Microcaecilia > Microcaecilia unicolor. The sequence goes on along the minus strand of NC_044035.1, from coordinate 340,480,708 downwards.
TGGAAGTTCCTTTTATAGACACGTATTTAGGATACGAGCCAGGGCACGTCTCTGATAGCAGCAGCACCAGAACCAGGAACTGCTCACTGCTCATAGCTTTCAAGGTCAGACAAACACTTATACTCACCTATTTTTAACCAGCCGTTTTTGACGGCCAGTAACTTCTTGGCTGTGAAGCTTGTTGAATGAAGTGAAAGGTGCCACTCACACTGAATGGGTGATACAGGTATTCTGTAACGTGTTCAGCTCAAGTAGTCAATTTTCTAATGCTTATCTCGATTTTTTAAAGCTTCAAATACATTTTCAGCTTTAGCAGCTGCATTGAGGAGACTGACAAACTCACAAACTTGTCAACAGCTCCACTGAGAAAACGAACGCAGCCACAGAAGGGATTTCAAGTATGGTTTATTAGATTTTATATACCAAAATGACCACCACCGGAAGATAATATTACATGTGAAAGGAACGCCAAAAAAATGATAGGGGAGTGGAGTAAGAAAAGAAGGAAAGACAAAGAAGAACAGACAGGGAGGGAGGGACAGACAGACACCATTCACCCCCCATCTGGGCCACCAAAGAAAGTACGGCACTTAGCCAAAGTCCAGGAGTCATGAGGTGAAGCACAGATAGGCTAAGCCAAAGAGATAATTCATCAGGGCTTTCTTAAATTTGGCAAAAGGATCTTCTGTCCGTAGTGATGAAGTGAATTCCAGTACAATGGGGCAGTGAAAAGAAGTGTGTGTAGAGTCATGCAAGTAAAAAATATTCTTATTATGAAAGCACTGTGCCATTCTAGAAATGAAGGATTTATTTAAATAATGCTAACATATATGACATTTTAAGTGTTTTCTGCACATACTGAAATAAAGACAAAGAACTTCTGATCTTTCCAGTGACATGCTCTATTTTTTTTAAATAGTTTGTATTTTACTGAAATCTGATTTCAAAACATGACAGGAGAAAAAGACCAATTAGCCCATCCTGTTTGCTCAGTTATTCCTGTCTACGGTATATCCCAGCCACTAGCCACAGTAACATACATAGCATAGTAACATAGTAGATGACAGCAGATAAAGACCTGTATGGTCTATTCAGTCTGCCCAACAGGATAAACTCATTACATATGGTATGTTGTACACCTGGTCTTGATTTGTCCTTGCTATTTTCAGGGCTTAGACTGTAGAAGTCTGCCCAGCACTGTCCTTGTTCTAAAATTTTTGGAGTTAACGTCGAAGTCCCTGAAAAGCTCCACTCCAGGCCATCCAAATGTATTCAGCCATGATCAGGGTGCAGACCGTACAAGCCCCCTCTTTCCTGCCCGAAGCGCCTGCATACTGCTTCTTGCTGACTCCGGTCCCGGCACCGATTCAAAATGGCCGCCAAGAGTGACCTTGCAAGACTTCTGCAGAAGTCTCGTGAGGCCGCTTCAACTAATCAGCAGCTGTTCTAGGGGCTGATCCCTCCTTAATCTACTGTGATTCCATCAAAATTATTCACCATTTTTCTCAACAATTGATTCCCACACTTTCCCTTTGAATATTACAACTTTATATGTAAACACATGTCCTTATGGATCTTTGACAGCCTCTCTCACTACCAATACTGGCTTCAGTTTGCACTGCTAAAATAAACCCCTTCTTTTTCTTCTCAAACCCTTACAGAGTGAACTTTGGCCCTGTGCCAAAGTATTGCCTTGTAGGAACAGCAGGGGAGGGGGAGGATGCAGGCAGTGAGGGGGGGGGGGGGTTGACCTCAAATAGATACTTTTGCTTTCTAGAGCATAGATGGGGGCAGGGTGTACAGCTTTGTTTCAGCTAATTATGCAGGTTTGCACTATAGTTCTGAAGGGAGCTATGGCTCCAAACTATCTGCTTCTGTTTGTAGTATGACGATCAGTTGGTGGTGTTGCTGTGGGCAACACATCTGTTATGTGTACAACTATAGGTTTCCTGAAGAGAGAAACCATATACACGCAGAAGTGTCTTGTCCACAGTCAATAGACTACGATTCACTGGGATACGCGGCTCCAGTCACCATTCAAGAAAGATCTCCAACGAGGCAGCTTTCCCATATTGCTGACGAGTGGGATGTTCCACTACCACCAAAAATGCGACAAGAATGGGAGAAATGGAAAGATTCTCTAAAGACTCTTGAACAGTGGCGTTCCTAGCTTGGATGGCACCCAGGACAGATCGCCGATGCGCCCCCCGCCTGCGAAATGACACCTTCCCCCCCTCCCCGGTGAAATGACACCCCCCCGGGTGCACGCTGCTAGGGGGGGTGTGCTGCAGCGCGCGCCTGTGGGCTCCGACTTCATGAACTTCGCTCGTTCGCTGCAGCTCCCTCTGCCCCGGAACAGGTTACTTCCTGTTCCGGGGCAGAGGGAGCTGCAGCGAACGAGCGAAGTTCGCGAAGTCGGAGCCCACAGGCGAGCGCCGCGGCACCCCCCAGCGGCGTGCACCCGGGGCGGACCGCCCCCACCTTGGTACGCCACTGCTCTTGAACAATTACACATCCCACACACTTACATCCCTGCAGCACTCAGTACTGCCTGTCGCAAAGAAATCTGTATCTTCTCAGATGCTTCTGAAAAAGCTATAGCTGCAGTGGCCTACTTGAAAGCTAGAGATGCAGATGAGCTATCTCATGTGGGATTCATCTTCAGCAAAGCCAAATGAGCACCACAACCCAATCATATCATTCCACACTTAGAATTGTGTGGAGCAGTGCTGGCAGTAGAGATAGCAGAAATGATGCATAATGAAATGGACATTCAAATAGATACAATAAAATTTTACACTGACAGTAAAGTTATCCTGGGCTACATTTACAACCAAACCAGGAGATTTTATGTGTACGTCAGGAACAGAGTTGAGCGCATACAAAAGTCAACACGACCAGAACAGTGGCATTATGTGCCAACTGACCAAAATCCAGTAGACGGTGCCAGCATCCTGTCTAATGGAAACCACATAGTTATCAGGACCAGATTTTCTTCTAAAACCTGACCACACATCACCAGCGAGGGAGAACTCCTTTGAATTTATAGACCCTGACTCTGACGCAGAGATTCGCCCTGAGATGACTGTTCTTGCTACTCACATTCTGACTGAAAGCAACTTGGGAGCACATCGTTTCTCGTTTCTCAAGTTGGGTAACACTCATAAGAGCTATGGTGCATCTTATTCATATTGCATTTTTATCTCATCAGTCAGCTGATGAAAGACCCAGCACTTGGTACCCACTGGCACATCTGTACAAAGCCTCTCTCAATAAGTGAGATTATTTGAGCAGACAGTACTATCTTACGTTGTATAAACCAGAAGCTTATGTGGAAAAATTTAATGCATTAGTAAATGATGAAACTTCCAAAGAGTAGCCCACTTCTGAAGTTGAACCCCTTCATTGATAAAGAAGGCCTGCAAGAGTCGGCGGCCACCTCAACCAAGCAGAACTAGAAAAGGGTGAGAAGAACCCTCTAATTGTCCCAGGTTTGGCACCGCATATATTACTACTACTACTATTAGCATTTATATAGCACTACCGGACACACGTAGCGCTGAACACTTGACATAGAGAGACACAGTCCCTGCTCAAAGAGCTTACAATCTAGGTAGAAACAGACAGATGAGACATTATAGGCAAGGGAAGGGAATTACAGGGTAGAGAGGAACAGGGAGGAGGAGGGCAAATGAGTAACGGTTAGGAGCCAAAGGCAGACGTGAAAAGGTGAGTTTTGAGCATAGATTTAAAAACAGGTAAACAAGGAGCTAGACGTATGGGTTCAGGAAGACAGTTCCAGGCATAAGGTGCCGCAAGACAAAAGGAAAGAAGTCTGGAGTTAGCGGTAGAAGAGAAGGGGGACAACAAGAGAGATTTATTTAGAGAGAGGAGTTCACGGGGAGGAATGTAGGGAGAGAGGAGAGGTAGTGAGGAATCATATAGTGGATGCATTTAAAGGTCAGCAAGAGGAATTTGAACTGTATACGGAAGAGGATAGGGAGCCAGTGAAGTGACTTGAGGAGAGGGCTAGTGTGGGCGTAACGATTCTGGCGGAAAATAAGTCGAGCTGCAGAATTCTGAACAGATTGGAGAGGAGAAAGATGATTGAGCGGAAGACCAGTGAGAAGTAAATTGCAATAGTCTAAGCGAGAAGTAACAAGGGTGTGAATAAGGGTTTTGGTGGCATGTTCAGAAAGGAAGGGGCGAATTTTGCTAATGTTGAAGATAAACAAGCGACAGGTTTTGGCGATTTGTTGAATATGATCAGAGAAGGAGAGAGAGGAGTCGAAGATGACTCCACGGTTACGAGCTGAGGAGACAGGGAGGATATGAGAGCCATTAACAGAGATAGAGAATGGGGGAAGAGGGGAGGAGGGTTTAGGGGGAAAAATGAGAAGTTCAGTTTTAGCCATATTTAATTTGAGATGGCGTTGAAACATCCAGGTGGCAATGTCAGATAAGCAGGCAGAGATTTTCTCCTGGATTGAGGTTGAGATTTCAGGGGTGGAGATGTAAATCTGAGAGTCATCAGCATAAAGATGGTAATGAAAACCATGGGATGAGATCAGGGCACCAAGGGAGGAAGTATAGATAGAGAAAAGGAGTGGTCCAAGGACAGAACCTTGAGGCACACCTACTGAGAGCGGGAGGGAAGTTGAAGAGGATCCACCAGAATGAACACTGAAAGTACAGAGTGAGAGGTAGGAAGAAAACCAGGAAAGAACAGGGCCCTGGAATCCAAGCGAGGACAGCGTATCAAGGAGTAGGGTGTGGTCAACAGTGTTGAAAGCAGCAGATAGGTCAAGAAGGATGAGGATGGAATAGAGACCTTTGGATTTAGCCAGAAGCAGATCATTAGAGACTTTAGTAAGTGCAGTTTCAGTAGAGTGAAGAGGGCGAAATCCGGATTAAAGTAGGTCAAGAATAGGTTGAGAAGAGAGAAAGTCAAGGCAACGGCGGTGAACGACGCGTTCAAGTAATTTGGAGAGGAAAGGGAGAAGGGAGATGGGGCGATAGTTGGCGGGACAGGTAGGGTCAAGTGAGGGTTTTTTAAGGAGTGGAGTGACACTAGCATGTTTGAAGGACGTAGGTACAGTTGAAGTGGAGAGAGAAAGATTAAGGATGTGACAGATGACTGGGATGATAGTAGGAGAGATAGTGTTAAGTAGGTAAGTGGGGATGGAATCAGAGGAACAAGTAGTACATTTAGAGGAGGAAAGAAGAAGAGCAGTTTCTTCAGTAGAAACTTCTGAGAAGGAGGAGAAAGGAAGAGAGGAAGGACAGTGGGGGATGTAGACTAAGGGAGAGAGAGGTGGGGAGGGTTTGGATGAAAATTCAAGGTTAATCTTACGGATTTTATCATGGAAGTAATCAGCTAGAGTCTGTGGAGAAAGAGAAGGGGGAATAGGAGACGGTGGTATTTTGAGAAGAGAGTTCAGTGTGGCGAAGAGAAGTTGAGGGTTAGAACCGAAGAAATTAGTCAAATGGGTGAAGTAATCCTGTTTGGCAAGTGAAAGTGCAGACTGGAAGGAGTTCAGCATGAATTTGAAATGAATGAAGTCGGCAAGGGTACGGGACTTAAGCCAAGAACATATCAACCTTGCCTGTGTGTTATTACAACGAGCAAGTTAAACTCAAGGAAGACATTTCACAGCAAGAACTATCAGAACCACAGGATTATGGATTGTGGGAGCAAAACATAGAATGTCATAGACTATGGGTAAGCATCAAGAATGGCAGATTTGCCAGCAGACCGGCAGAGTAACAAACTACCATGTACCTAAGTGGTTCTTGACGTCTTTGGACCCTGGTCAGTTGTGACACGAAGCAGAAGAGGTGGAGCATCCAACAGTAAACACTGGGCTGTGATTTTTTACATGCATGAATACCTAAGCAGTTCACATTGAACTTTTGGAATCAACGGACACCAAGTTTTAATAATGCCTTGCAAAGATTCTTCTCCATCAGAGGTTCAGCTAAGCAAATCCTTTCCGATTGTGGAACCAACTTTGTGGGCACTTGCAGAGAGTTGAACATTACATCTACTAGACTAGATCATCCTGCCATTGAAAGGTACCAATGCGACCAAAAGTGCATCTTCAATCCTCCTCACTCTTCATACATGGGAGGAGCCTGGGAGTTAATGACTGGAGTAGCTTGTCGCATCCTTGATGCCATGCTCTTGGAAACTGATCACCTTCGAATAACACACGAATCTCTGACAACCTTTCTTGCAGAGGCCACTGTTATCATAAATGCCAGACCATTATCTTCTGACCTAGAGTTGCCACTGATTTTAATTCCAGCTATGTTTTTGATGCAAAAGCCTAATGCCATTCCTTCTCCATCAGGGGACTTCAAAGGTAGCAATACATACAAATATCAATGGAAGCGAGTTCAACCAGAGACAAGAAAGAAGTTGCCAAGTTTTAAGATCCAGATATAAATGGACTTTTGCATGCTTATAATGTTTATAGTTTTGAGAAGATAAATAGTGGTATCTACCGATACCAGTTGGGGAGTGTCTGCCCCCATATTCATGGAGGCAGGGTGCATTCTTATGTATATTTAGTATTATTTGTATTCAATTGCATTATCCTGTGATTGGCTTCTTGTGAGCTTTCCCTATTGGCTGAGCTACAGCCAGCCCTCCCTCTCTGCCCCTGGAGGCTGTGTGAGAGAGTCTCAGTCTTCCTAGCATGCTTCTGTGATCAGCAGCTGTTCTAGGGGATAATCCCTTCTTAATCTACTGTGACTCCATCAAAATTCTTCACCATTTTTCCCCCAAGGCATTATTCCCAAAAATTGATTCCCACACTTTCCCTTTGAGTACTATAGCTTTACCTCTCACCTGGGCTGAGGTTCTGGCCATCTCTTTGCCTCTGTGGTGGCTAAATATGAACTGTGTGCAGAATGCAACACTTCTATCCAAGCAACTGAACTGTAAGCTGATTTTCTTTGTTTGCTACAATAAAGAATAGTTGGATTAATAATTGAAAGTCTAGTGGTAAAGGTTTTACTTGAGAATGGTTTAGCTGCCTGTTGAAGCTTTGTCACCTCACTTAGCCTAGAACAGCACATATAGAGAACGGAGGAACAAAGAGTAAAATCTAGCTATGGGAGAAAAGAGAGACAGAGAACTAAAAAAAAAAGAAAAAAGAAAATTAAATAGACATGGAGAAGGCAAAGTAAAGAAGACAGAGAGAGAAGAAACAGAAAATGGAAAATAAATCTTAGAAAAGGACTTAGGAAAACAAGGAGAGAGTGGAAAAAGAGACCAGGACCAATCTGATTAGATTAATAATAGGATCAGACAACAAAATTACAAAACTTTTTTTTTCAGCTTTTAGTGATTGGAATAGCTCAGCTTTGGGATTGGGCATTTTTTTATGTTTTCATATTTTGCTCAGTACAGGAAAAAATGGATTCCTATTTATCTTTTTTTTTGTGTGAGTTCCACTGCTGAAAAAGTCTGGTTTTTGTGCTTTCCATTTCAGTTTTGGTCTGTGTGTTTCTAATTTGTAGTCCTTTGTTCTGTATTTAGTGCAGGACTGTCTATGTTCTTGTTCTGCATATGAGGTATTCTGCTAGCCTGTATTCTCTGTGCATAGATCTGTAGCAGTCCAGCTTGTTCTGTTTTCCCAATAAGGGCTGTATTGTTGTACTACAGCTGTTATATTTACAGTGCTGCTTTTTTCCTAGGTAGGGTCGTTGCTCTATGAGTGTTGTTATGGCATTGTATGGTAAGATTGTATCCTTTTTTTTTTACAGGGTTTTATGTTACTTCTGGTTTGCGTGGCAGTTGATGGAGTTTGTGTTGCTCCTAAGGCAATCACACCAAAACCTGAATATAATTTTTTTTTTATTCTGAGCATTTGGGTTCAGACACCCCAAAACTGAGGCGCAGTCTGTTGCTTTGGCTGGCGGGGGTCCAGAAGCCCTACCAGAGGAAGCCCTCTGCCTCACAAAGCCAGGCAGTTAGCAGCACTTTTCCCCAACCTCCCTCCCCGCCACCCCACACACATTGATTTCTAAGAAACAGAGCATTCACGTGGAAGGCCTGCCCCCTGCGCATGCTTGGTTTTTGCGCATGTGCGGAGGGGAGAGCCTCCCTCACGAATGCTCAGCTTCACAGAGGAAAAGTTCCACCAGCTGTCTGGCTTCGTGAGGAGGAAGGCTTCCATTGGCGGGGCATGGGGACCCCTGCCAGCTCAGATATGTGGGTGTGGCAAAATGTGCCCCCCCCCCCCACACACACTTTGGGCTCAGGCTCCCCCAAAATCTGAGGTCCAGCTACACGCCTGGTTAAGCTCTAGTCCTGCGTGTCAGCCTAGAAAGTCTGAATAAATGATAAGCAATAAACTGAAACACTCTAGTTCTGCTCTGTACCCATAACAATTTATGTTCTTGTAATTATTGCAGCTTTTTTGTGGTTATTGTGTTCTCCCTCTTGGATGTTCTGGAAAAGGGTTATAAAATAATACAATACTTGCTTTATTGCTTTGTTGAACCTGATGTTTCTATCTGTTCTTTGTCTGCTTTGTACACAATATTCTTGTGTATTTACAAACTGCAATAGAAAAGAAGACCTCACATGCTCATCTGCTTTATTAATACAGATGAAAAAGGCACATATTTGTCCTAAGAGACAGTTGAAGGATACAGGCTAGATTATGGTATTTATTTTGTCAGTGTTTTAGAAACTTTGCAGGATATTGCAATGTCTGTTGAGAAGTTTAGGATTTATTTAAGCTATGGGATACTTTTCTTGAGGCACCTTTAAATATAACTGAACTGTTTCTATAAGCGTGTAAGTAGTTTAGGGTTAGTTAAGTGTTTAAAATAATTGAACTGAAAATATTTAAACTGTCATGTATGTTGCAAGACCGCTGTTGTGGACTAAGAAAACTGTTGTTCTCTTAGGCTTCTGCAGCTGGCATCATGATTGTTCCAGTTGTCCGGGTTTTGCCACGTGTGAGTTAGTGGAACCAACATTTCAGCCATCATGCGGTGGCTTTCTATTGTCAGGTGCACTTGAAGGCATTATTTTTAATATGAGTATAAGTAGTTGGCTCAGCCTTGTATATTATAAGTACATAAGCACTGCAATACTGGGACAGACCGAAGGTGCATCAAATCCAGCATCCTGTTTCCAACAGTAGCCAATCCAGGTCACAAGTACCTGGCAAGATCCCAAAACATTACAATACATTTTACTCTGCTTATCCTAGAAATAAGCAGTGGATTTTCCCCAAGTCCTTTTTAAAATTGGCTTATGGACCTTTCTTTTAGGAAGCTATCCAAACATTTTTTTAAACCCCGCTAGGCCAACTGCTTTTACTACATTCTCTGGCAACGAATTCCAGAGTTCAATTACACTTTGAGTGAAGACATATATTCTCTGATTCGTTTTAAATTTACTACTTTGTAGCTTCATTGTGTGCCCCCTAGTCCTAGTATTTTTCAAAAGAGTAAACAAGCAATTCACGTCTACCGGTTCCACTCAACTCATTATTTTATAGACCTATTATATCTCCTCTCAGCCGTCTTTTCTCCAAGCTGAAGAGCCATAGCTGCATTAGCCTTTCCTCATAGGGAAGTCATCCCATCCCCTTTATCATTTTCGTTGCCCTTCTATGAACCTTTTCATGCGGTAACGAGAATTGCACACAGTATTCAAGATGCGGTTGCACCATGGAGCGATACAAAGGCATTATAACGTCCTCATTTTTGTTTTCCATTCCTTTTCTAATAATACCTAACATTCTATTTGCTTAGCTGCCACCGCACACTGAACAGAGAGTTTCAACGTATCATCAACGATGATGCCTACATCCCTTTCCTAGTCGGTGACTCTTAATGTGGAACCTTGCATTACAGTCATAGTTCAGGTTCCTCTTTCCCACATGCAGGGGCATAATCGAACATCGCCGGCCAAATAGTTCGCCGGAGATCTATTTTGGCGGCGGTGCTACAGCTGGCCGGAACCGTATTATCAAAAAAGATGTCTGACCATCTTTTCTTTTGATAATACGGTTTAGCCCGGCCAAATGCCAGAGTTCACCGGGTTTTTTTTGGGTTACATTTGTACCCTGCGCTTTCCCACTCATGGCAGGCTCAATGCGGCTTACATGGGGCAATGGAGGGTTAAGTGACTTGAGATCACCGGTTTTGTTTTTCAGCGATAATGGAAAAAAACTGCCGGCCATCTCAAACACGGCGAAATCCAAGGCATTTGGCCGTGGGAGGAGCCAGCATTTGTAGTGCACTGGTACCAGTCACTTCAATAACGTGCAGTTGAACAGAATGGTTGAAGTGACTGGGACTTTCACTGGTTACAGCTGAATTTATCCACTCAACACTAAGATAAGTGTTCAATCCTATGTGACGCTTCATTATTTGGAATTTTTGACTCACATATGGAGTTTAGCATTATCAGCAGTATTAATAGTATAACATCATAGGTAGGTGGATGGTGACGGTGCGATGATATAATGTTGACTATAAACACATCCAAGGACTGCCAGTCAGCCCAGTGATAGCTACCCAGTTGCTGAGCACTACTTGCATATTATAAAAATTATATTAAAAAATTCTGTTTTTTCACATATTTCACTGTGACAATTTTTAATGATAGTAATAATATAATTTTTTTATGGTTTTTGATCATTTTATATAACTAATCAGAGAAGAAAAACCGAAGGATTATCTATACCCTAGAGGTGTTTGCTATTACATTTTAACTGCCCGACCCTCGACCATTCTTCTAACGTTCGGAGATCCCTTCTCATCGTTTCTACTCCCTCCAGGGTATCTACTCTATTGGCTATTTTCATGTCATCCACAAAAAGGCACACCTTTCCTTCCAACCCTTCAGCAATATCTCCCACAAATATATTAGAATAGGCCCCAGCACCGACTCCTGAGGAACTCCACTGCTCACCTTCCTTTCCTCCGAGTGGATTCCCTTTACCACTACCCTCTGCCACCTGTCGATCAACCAGTTTCTTATCCAGTTTACCACTTTTGGTCCTAAGTTCAACCCTTTCAGCTTATTCACGAGTCTTCTGTGGGCGACCGTATCAAAGGCTTTGCTGAAGTCCAAGTAGATTACATCTAGCGCACGTCCCTCATTCAGTTCTTTGGTCACCCAGTCAAAAAAGTCAATAAGATTTGTTTGGCAGGATTTTCCTTTGGTAAAGCCATGTTGCCTCGGGTCCTGTAACCCATCGGCTTCTAGAAAGTTAACTATCCTTTCTTTCAGCAGTGACTCCATCATTTGTCCTACCACCGACGTGAGACTTACTGGTCTGTAGTTTCCCACTTCTTCCCTGTCTCTTTTGTGAAAAGGGATCACATCCGCTTGTCTCCAATCTCGCGGAACGTCTCCCATCTCTAAAGATCTATTAAATAAATCTTTAAGAGGTCCCGCCAGGAGCTCCCTGAGCTCCTTTAGTATCCTGGGATGTATCCCATCCTGCCCCATAGCTTTGCCAACCTTCAGATTCTCCAGCTGTGTATAAACTCTTTCTTCCGTAAACGGTGCAGTATCCACTCCATTCCCAGACGTTCCCTCAGCAGCCAACCGCAGTCCTTCTCTAGGATTTTCCTCCGTGAACACCGAAGAGAAGTAATTGTTTAGCACGTTCGCTTTATCTTCATCACTCTCCACTTAGCCATTCTCATTATCTTTCAGTCTCGCAATTTCATTCCTATCTCTTCTCCTTTCTCCAATATATCTGAAAAAAGTCGTCACCTCTCTTTACATCTTTAGCCATTTTTTCTTCTGCTCGTGCTTTCGCTAGCCATATTTCCCTCTTCACTTCTTTCAGTTTAATCCGATAATCTTTTCCGTGATCCTCTCGTTGCGTTTTTTTTTGTATTTCTTGAACAAAGCCTCTTTTGCTCTTATTTTTTCAGCTACTTGTTTGGAGAACCAAATAGGCTTCCTGCTTCTCTTGTTTTTGTTTACTTTCCTCACAAAAAGATCAGTCGCCATATTTATAGCAGCCTTTAGCTTGGACCACTGTTTTTCCACTTCTCCTACGCCTTCCGACGCCAACAGCTCCTTCTTCAGGTGTTCCCTCATTTTATCAAAATCAGTATGTCTGAAATCCAGTACTTTGAGTTTTGTGTGTCCGCACTCCGCATTCGCCCTTATACATACGGTGGTGATGATCACTATTACATAGGTGGGCACCCACCCGGATATCGGAAACACTACCTCCATTTGTGAGCACTAGATCCAGCATCAACCCTTCCCTCGTGGGTTCCGTCACCATTTGTCTGAGCAAGGCACTTTGACAGGCATCCACAATCTCCCTACTTCTTTCCGATTCCGCAGACGGGACGTTCCAATCCACGTCAGACAAATTGAAATCTCCCAACAGCAGCACCTCCCCTTTCATATCAATCTTTTGAATATCTTCTATCAGATCCTTGTCTAACTTCTCCATTTGCGTAGGAGGTCTGTACATAACCCCCTTGTGGATACAGGTTCCGTCTTCTTTCCAGGACGATCCATAAAGCTTCTTCTTTTTCCCAGGTTCCCCACATTTCAGCCGCTCTGATATTCTCTCTCACATACACAGCCACTCCTCCACCTCTTCGGCCCTCTCTATCCTTCCTAAAAAGATTATAGCCCGGTACGGTCACATCCCATTCATGAGAATCGTTGAACCACGCTTCCGTAATAGCAACAATATCCAGGTTTTCTTCAAACATCAGGGCTTGCAAGTCTTGAACCTTTTTACTTAGATTACGAGCATTTGTGCACATAGCTTTCCATGTGCTTAGTGTGTTTGGGTGGTTTTTTATATTTACATGACATTTCCCTATTACTAACAATAATTCTGCAAATTCATTTTTCAATTCTATCAGTACTCTGGGATGAATACCATCTGGTCCAGGTGATTTGCTACTGTTCAATGTGTCAAATTGCGCCATTACATCCTCCACATTTATAGAGATTTCAGTTTCTCTGACTTGAATACCATTTCTGGCACTGGTATCTCTCCCAAATCGTCCTGGTGAAGACCAATGCAAAGAATTAATTTAATCTCTTCGCTATGGCTTTGTCTTCCCTGAGTGTCCTTTTTACCCGTTGGTCGATTTCCAGCCACCCTAACCCCCCTCACATCCCCCCAAAAAAGCCCTGGTGGCTAAATGAGCCGCAAATCAAGCCCTCCCAACCTGTGGTCTAGCGGCCATTTTCCCCACCCCCCCATACCTTTGTTGGAGGAGGGAGCTATTACACTCCCTCCTCTTCCAGTGCCACCTTGAAAATGGCAATGCCCAGCCCTGCCCAGTGCATTCTGGGATGAGCTGGGCAGGGCTTCATACCATGCTAGTTCCGGTCAGAGGCTCGGATCATGGGGCAGTAGCAAACACAGGTATAACAAAAGAGAGGGAACAAAGTACAAACTAAAGTCCAAACAAAAAAACAGCACCACGGGCCTTTAAAATGGAACAAAGGGTCAAGGCTCATTCATTAAAGAACTTTGTTCCATTTTAAAGGCCCGTGGTGCTGTTTTTTTGTTTGGGCAGTAGCAAACACAGGCATTAGTATGGCGCTAATAGCTTCTGGTGCCTGCATTTGCTTCTGATCATCGGCCCATGAGGTATTCAGCATCTCTCCTCTTCTCCCCCCATGCAAGGTGTTCAGAGGTGTCCCTCCTTACCCCCCTCTAGCGTGGTGCCGACACAGCAGTCAGTGTGTTTATGGAAGACTAATCCCAGTCCACACGAGGCCTTGAGATCTGCGCATGCTCAAGATCTGTCTGGTCCCACCCTCTCTGAACTTCCTCTTTTAGAGGGGGCAGGAGCTGGCAGACCTTGACCATGTGCTCAAGGTCCTGCACCAAAAGCAATTACTCTTTTGCAGACACTGCAACTGCCACATTGGTGCTACTCCCAAACTGTTCCACCCAGGCAGACACCTCATCCACTGGCCCTACAGTTTAACTATAGTGTGCATTGTTCCAAGCCAATAGATATTAGTTGGCAGTACCCATAGGGTTCAATCACTAGGTTTCACAGTAAAAGTTGCAACAAAGAACATGAAATACACATCTAAATCAATTAAGAGACAGCAAAATTACTGGTGGACACAACAGATTATCCTCTAATATACAAAAAAAGTTGTTCTTTTTACATTTATCATTGTTCAGTTTCTATCTGAGATGGATGCTAATGAGATGCAAATATAGGTGTACTCATAGAGTTGAGAATTAGGGAGTTCGGCAGGAGGATTGTACTTGGCGCATGAACAGAAGAGTTCTGCAGTAAGTTCGGCTCCTGAGCTCACGAGCCTGGTAAAACTTGGTGGTGTCTGTTTTCTATGGCCCAAATATAAGCGTTTACATTTTTTTTTTTAGCTTGGACACTTATATTTAAATGCAGGAAACAGACATCAATGTGTACATTCACTTTTGAGTCTTAAACAGGCTTCCTTCTGCTTTCAAAGGCAATCAAAATCAGCAGATTTTGAAGACGAAATCACAAGAAATCCTCACTTCCAACAGCCTCTGGTCTGGCATTATTTTTTGCAGCGGTATGGGGCAGTTTTGTTTTGGGTGCTTTTTTCTGAACATTGGGGAGGTATACAAAATGAGCTAATTTTCATGAGCTTGACTACTTTAGCATGCTATTTGCACTGTTCATCTGTGAGCTTGATTGTTCCCGTGCTCTGGGTCTCTGAATAATCTGCGCAGGTAAATGCAGCTGCTGGAGGAGTAGCCTAGTGGTTAGTGCAGTGAACTTTGATCCTGGGGAACCGAGTTCAATTCCCACTGCAGCTCCTTGTGACTCTGGGCAAGTCACTTAACCCTCCATTACCCCTGGTACAAAATAAGTATCTGAATATATGTAAACCACTTTGAATGTAGTTGCAAAAACCTCAGAAAGGTGGTATATCAAGTCCAATTTCCCTTTCCCTCTAGCACCCACATTTACTTTTGAGCATTGGGCCCTAGAGCCTTCCCTATGCTGTCCTACCCAGTGGAAAGAGGAACTTGAGTCAAAGTGAAAAGGATACAATAGAGGGAAAGCTCTGGGACTAGCCAGAGGAAGCATGTGTTAATTGTTGCCACTAAAGACAAGTTTCAAGCACCATTGGGGGGGGGGGGGGGGGGGGCAGAGAAGCCAGACCATGGGGAGAACTGGGAGAGACTTTGCCATGATCAGCAGCTAACAGAAAATCAGCATTTATACTAGTCAGTTTTCTGTCCTGCCAGCTGCAGCTCTCACCTTGACAAAACTGGCCAGGCTAGCCCAAAACCTGGCAGCACCTTGGTGTGGGCCTGTACTTAGTGGGGTTGTGTAGTGCTTTGGGCCCTAACGAGAGGTTGGGTGGCTTTGGTAGGCCAAAATCAGGGAGGAAAGAAGCTGAATGCAGGGTGGGGAAACAGAAGGGGACATGAGATGCTGGTTACTACTACTACTACTTATCATTTCTATAGCGCTACTAGACGTATGCAGCGCTGTACACTTGAACATGAAGATACAGTCCCTGCTCGACTGAGCTTACAATCTAATTAGGACAGACAAACGGGGCAAATAAGGGATAAGGACAAAGAGTAGCAAGATTCCAGAATCCCAACGATAACTACTATTACTGGTACTTATTTTCTATAATGCTATTAGATGGACGCGGTGCTATACACTTGAACATGAAGATACAGTCCCTGCTCGACAGAGCTTACAATCTAATTAGGACAGACAAACAGGACAAACAAAACATAAGGGAATATTAAAGTGAGGATGATAAAATAAGGGTTAGGAGTTAAAAGCAGCATCAAAAAGGTGGGCTTTTAGCTTAGATTTGAAGACGGCCAGAGATGAAGCTTGACGTAACGGCTCGGGAAGTCTATTCCAGGCACATGGTGCAGCAAGATAAAAGGAACGGAGTCTGGAGTTAGCAGTGGAGCAGAAGGGTGCAGATAAGAGAGATTTACCCAGTGAACGGAGTTCCCGGAGAGGAATGTAGGGAGATATGAGAGTGGAGAGGTACTGAGGAGCTGGTTACTGGTGGGTAGGGAACAGAGGGGAAGGAAAGATGCTGCCAACTGGGAGAGGGGGGTGAATTTTAGAGAAAGGAAGGGATTGGGAAATACTGGCAACCAGGGGTGGTAGAGAGGGAAAGGGGAGACGCTGGCACCTGGGGGAAAGGAGCAGGGAAAGGAAGATAAAGGGCCTTGAGCCAGCCTTGGAACTGGATGGGTGCATAGGGCGTCTGATCATAGGAGCCAACTCTGTGGGTGCTCTGGGTGCTTGAGCACCCCCAATATTGAGAAAATTCCTTGTATGTGTCCAGGGAGGGGTTATTTCCACTGGGCTTAGCACCCCCAATAATTTTGAAAAGTTGGCTCCCATGCGTCTGATACCCTTGAGCCAGTCCTATTTCCCATCATCTGTAAACTAGCAAAGTACCTCGGAGTCGAAAGCAGCAGCAGTAGCCTATTGCTTTAAGCATCCAGCAGGTGAGCACGTGGCCGTCCGAGGACGTCACTTCCGCACGCGCGCCCCTCTTCATCCGGAGGAGGCGTCAGACTCAGCGGCCGTAACCCCTAGCAACGGTGGTGGTTTGTCCTGCTGATGCCCCGGTCCCTGTCCGCTCTGGAGTTCCGCGGCGGGGACGGGAAGGACGGTGTATCCGCCGGGGCTGGTGAGTGAGGCGGGAGAGACTTTGCCTAGGAGAGAGCTGCTGCCAGCGCCGTACTTTTACCGCCTAGTTTGTGGAGGAGGTAGAGAACACAGCAGGTCACGGTGTGAAATTATTGGCGGGGGAGGGGAGGCACTTTAGTACCAGTGCCATGAGAGTGGGGGAGGGGGGGGGGGCATCACCATTTCTGTTCTCTGATGTTTCCAGGACTGAGTCTCCGATTGAAACTGCTGGAGATTTTGTTAGATGCAGGGAGTTGGCTGAGCTGCGACCTAAAGAAAGCTGAAAAAAAAAAAAAGCAGCATTTTGCTTTAGGATGGTCCTAGGTGGGCCGACTTCAGTACAGAGCAGAAATGCATATTCACATTTATTTATTTATTGCATTTTGTACCCCACCTTTTTGCAGGCTCAATGTGGCTTACAGATCATTACATGATCTTAAATACAGTCGATAATAGGCTAAAGGTAGGTGTTGTGAGAGGTGTTTTTGATGCACCTGAGTAATTTGAGGAATGATTTATTAAGGATGTCTTTAGTAGGCTTTGCTGAAGAGATATGCCTTCAAAGATTTGCGAAAGCTGGTTAGATTGTCCATATTTTTCAGGGCCATGGGTAATGCGTTCCAGATCTCTGTGCTTTTATACGCAAAAGTAGTAGCGTATGACTGTTTGTGTTTAATTCCTTTACAACTGGGGAAGTTCAGATTGAGGAATTTGCGGGCCGATCTTCTGGCGTTTCTAGGTGGTAGGTCCACTTGGTTTAACATAGAGAGTGGGGCGTCTGCGTGGATGATTTTGTGGACGGTTGTGCAGATCTTAAACTCGATTCATTCCTTGAGTGGTAGCCAATGTAGTTTCTCTCTTAGAGGTTTCGCCCTTTCGTATTTAGTTTTTCCAAAGATGAGTCTGGCTGCGGTGTTCTGGGCTGTTTGGAGTTTTTTAATGGTCTGTTCTTTACATCCTGCGTACAAAGTGTTGCAGTAGTCCAGATGACTTATTACTAATGACTGTACTGGGGTAAGGAAGATGTTTCTTGGGAAAAAAGGTTTTATTCTCTTGAGTTTCCACATCGAGTAGAATATTTTTTTCGTTGTATTCTTCACGTGGGTATCGAGTGTGAGGTATCGATCAATAGTTACTCCAAGAATTTTCAGATTTTCTGAGATAGGGAGTGTGCAGTATGATGTGGTTATGGTAGGGTAGTTATTTGTGTTGTATTGGGAAGTGAGAACTAGATATTGGGTTTTTTCTGCGTTCAGTTTTAACTGGAATGAGTCCGCCCAAGAGTGCATGATTTGGAGGCTCTGGTTGATCTCGTTGGTTATTTCGTTTAAGTTACTTTTGAACGGGATGTGGATCGTAACATCATCCGCATATATGTAGGGGTTAGCACATACCTTGCTAATACTGGAATGAAGGTATTTTCAGCTTGCAGCAGTGTTACTGTCATAGCACACATATCTTTGGAACCTCTCCAGACGACTGTTTTCTTTTCACATGGCCGCTAATGTGCCAGACTTCTTTATTAAGGAACACTCGTTATTTTTAATCACAGCTCCTATACTCCTGCCTTGTGTTGGGCTAGAGAGTGTAGGTATCCAAAGTGATATTAGCTGACGATTAACAAATTGTTGAGGTCCTTGCAAAATACAGGTGTACTTCTAATGCATGTTTTATGTATTTATTTTATTTACTACTTAATGTATACTATCCCACATCCCTTTTTGTACTCTTAATCACAATAAGTTGAGGTAGCTGCATGCAGGTTAGATTAGATTTATTCCCTGATCTAAACACACACACACAAAATCTGCTTTTTTTTTTTTTTAATGTGACAAGAGTATGTGCATCCTGTAGCTGCACCTTTTCTTTAGCTATATTTCAGGAAGGTAATTTTCATTCAGGCTATTTTACCCTCATAGATACCTAGTTACCTGGTAAATACCAGGGCAGGATTAACCCTTTGGTAAGCCTGGGCCAAAGCAAACAAGTGCTTTGGGTCACTCATCCTTATCTAAATACAGCTTAACTCTCCCTGATGCCTTTATATGATACTGACTACAGAGGAAAGCCAGCAGAGCAGGAAGCAGGGGGTAAGATGTGCTGATGGCAAGCAACTCCTGAAGACTGGAGAACAGTGCACAGGTGAAGAGAATACACAAATGTCGGGGGGGGGGGGGGGGGGGGGGGGGGGGGGTGTCAGTGGTGGTGGCGGCTATAATTCCTTCCACTCCATATGCTTCTTTCTGCCAGTAGTTGACTTACCAGGACAAAGTTCTGCCTTGGGAACTGTTGAGTTTACACATCTGAAAGTGCCCCTTTTAAACATTTGGGCCCTAGGCATGTGCATAGTTTGCCTTAACCCTGCTTTGGTAATGCAGTAATTTGGGTATAGAAATATGTTTAGGATGTGCACTAAACCTTGGGGTAATTGTGTCTAATGACCTAAAAAAAAAGCAAAATTCATCTACATAAGTATTGCTACACTAATTAAAACAATCACAGTTTTAAAAATAAAAAAAAAGATAATGAAAATAATAAAATGAAAACTAAAAATTATAAATACCTAGACCACCTTCAACATATATTCTTTATACTGCAGCTGGCACCCTTAAACAGACATACAAAGTTGTCATGGGGTATGAAAATGCCTGCCAAAACAGAAAGGCTTCTGGTTGCCTTCCAAAAGAACGTTAGTCATCAAGCATAACTCTGCTGGTAAAGTATTCCATAAGGCAGGGGCTGCCCCTGAAAAAAATACACTCCCTGATGTCACGATTGGACTTGCTGACGTGTAGGGCCATCCAAAAGAGCCTGATTTTCAGACCTTGGGATCCTCCAAGGGCAATACAGTCTTAGCAGACTGGTGATGGAGCCCTTTTTTACTAAGCAGAATTGTACCGGTAGGTGTGTTAACATTTTTAACACATAACATAGTAACATAGTAGATGACGGCAGAAAAAGACCTGCACGGTCCACATGTTAACCATGTACGTGCCTACAATATCCTTAAAGGCGCCTACATGGTTAGCGCATGCACTAAGTGTAGGCGCACTAAAAACACTACCGCATCTTAGTAAACAGGTACCTTGGCACTAAAATAAGGATTAGCTCTTGCAAGCTTGGTGTTGTTGAAACAATGGTTTGTTTCTGTATATGAGCTGCGGCATTTTGAGAACCTAGAGTGGACTCTGGAAGGCCTACAAGTAAACCCTTACAATAATCTGTATATGAGAGAACCAATGACTGCAGTATGTACATAAGTTATCCACCTTCAAAAATGGTTTAAGGCAGCACAACATTTGCAATTTTAAAAACCTAGTCTTCACAATATATGCTTTCATAGATCTACTATGATATCCAGATTCTTAAGTGAATGTACAAAAGGTAGAGACCACTCATATATTGAAAGATGAGAAGGCAGTTGCATCACAGAAGACCTCTGCCAAACCATTACTTAGTTTTTTTTTTTTTTGTTGCATATTGAGTCTTAAACCATTGGCAAACATCCATCTTTCAATTGTGTTCAAGCATAGTGACATGAAACCCATGCTTTGATTAACTGAGATTTGAATCTTCAAGGATGAATTTTCTAAGATGTTAGATCCAGTTTATCTGGGGAGAATGTAACCTCCTTTACTTCGGCAGCACCAGCAGCTCTTCCAGGTAAAAAGAGCACTTTACTCCAAAGTGGAATCTGATGGAATATGCTATACCTCATAGAGATACTTCTTAAGAATAACACGAGGTGCCATAACATAGATTCTGGGGAAATTGAGGAAGGCCCAGATTTAGATGCCTAGTAATTCACCATCTATTTCATTCTTCATTGCAACTGCATTCAGTCTTTTATTAAGGTAACATTCACTTCTTTAGTACTTTTCACTTCCTTCAAGGCTATTCTGCACTTTAACACTCCAGAAGCAACAATAGCCAAACAGCAATATAATGATAAATCCATTTTCTCCAAAGCAGCCCAGACGGCATCCAGAATTATAATCAATGGACTAGAAAGAGATGGCATGGTGCTTTATCCACTGTGATGAGGTCAGATATTCAGTTTGGGCCTGGTACCAAATTCAACTTCCCTCTGCCACTACTTTGATTCATAATAGGATGTAAATGGGGCCTTCGTTCAAATTCCTCTTCTCCAGCGCTATATCTGCATCAGCTGTTTCTACTGCAAAGCTGATTCTCCCCCAAGGCTGCTGATAATTTACATCAGTAGTCCATGCAGCACGTGCCACTAGGCTTACATTAGAGCTCCATTTAGATTGATCAGGAGGAGAGAGAGAGAGGCTTCCTGTCAAGTAGAATTGTTACTCTGCTGAGGGTCCCACAGGCAAATCACCACCATCTAAAGCTTCTGTGTGCCAAGTAACAAAGGTATCAAACTTCTGCTATCCCAAAGTGAGAATCAGGATCACTCTGGGATAAATCCTGACTCGTTCTGCTTAGACCTAGAAGGCATAATTGCCAAAGCAGTAAGAAAAAAGTTACTAAGGTATAATAATGCCTGTAAACAGGATGTGGGTGAGACATCACCTAGAATTGTATCAAATTCTGAAGGCCATAACTCCAAAAGGACTTATACAGATACTCAAGAACAAGATTTCAAACATATTACCAGGGGTACACCAAATCCCTAGAATTTGAGGCCAAAGGACCTAATAGTAATACCTCTAGAGGAAAGGACATATGAAAGAGACATTTGAAGTGAACCTCTTCATAAAGATGATTAATAAATCTTATTAAATAAACTTCTCAAATATAAAAATATTGCATACAATGCAAACCTTTTCAACAGGAAAGAGTCCTCTAAAATATGAGGCTTCAAGGAGTAGATAGATTAAGGAGTATCAATAAAAGCCATTTCTTCACAGAAAGGCTGGTAGATATATGGAGCAGCCTTCCAGTGGAATTAAAGAAAGCTTGGGATAAGTAGAGAGGATCTCTGAATAAATGAGGGCAAGCTGGAGGTCAACTGGGTTAGAGGCAGATTGAATTTCAGCTTTGGTGCTGAACAGGTCTGGCGGGGAGGGGGGGGGGGGGGCAAAAAAGGTATCTGCTCTGGGCCCCAAAATCCAAATTTGGTCTTGTTTCGGTTTCAGCCAAAAATGCAAGTGTGTTTTTAGTTGAAACTGTGCCGTGTCCCTGAAATTGGTGGAACCCTTGCTCCCCCCCCCCCCCCCAGGGCCTACCTTACAAGCATTGGTGGTACAGTTGGGGTAGGAATGATGTCCACTAGCTGCTGCCCCTATTGTCAAAATAGCTCCCACAACTTCAAAAGCAGTCTCGTGAGACTTGCCACTAAAGGTCACAGCAGCCATTTTGAGATTGGAATCAGTATGGGTAGGAGTGACTGCCTATCCATGCCAACTCCACTCTCAAAATGGCTGCTGCGACCTCTGATGGCAGTCTCAAGATTGAGACTGCCACCAGAAGTCACAGGAGCCATTTTGACAACAGCGCCGGCAGGAGCAAATAGGGATCACGCCTGCCCCAACTTGACCACCAAAACTGGTAGTGGTGGGGGTCTGAGAGGGAATCTTCTTTTGTTCTGGGGAGTTGGTCCTCTTCGTCGGGGGGGGGGGGGGGGGAGGGAGGGAGGGAGGGGGGCGCACCACTCATTGGGGGGCAGCGGCTGATTTCTGTTATGGCTGAAATAAAAAAAAATTGGTTTTGGTCATCCTCTAAACTGGGATCTATGGAGGCACATTTTCAAAGCACTTAGACTTACAAAGTTCTATAGTAACCTGTGGAACTTTGTAAGTCTAAGTGCTTTGAAAATGAGCCCCATAGTGATGGTGCTAGGATAGAAACTGGGCAGAGTTGACAGATGGGTGAATCTCTTCATATAGGCAGTTAATAAATCCCAATAATACATTAAAGATTATGTATGCCATCATATTCTTTGCTTCACCACCCAAGATCAACACGCTGATACCTAAACCTTCACTACCCAAGCTGCAAAGCACTCAAATACAAATCAATCTATGCATCCAGCTTCTCCTGTATAAGCATGCAATTTTGGAACGCACTACCAAATGCCGCGAAAACAACGTATGACCTAACTTCCGGAAATCACTAAAGACTATCCTGTTCAAAAAGGCATACCCTAACGATCCAACTGAAATGCCTGAATCCTGCAACACAATGATACTAATACTTGAACTGGACATAACGCTTCCTCCTTTCTATTTCCTTATGTGTAAATCACACATGCACCTTATTATACCATAATATCACTCTGTATTTGTCATACCGGAAAGGCGATCGCTTCACGGTACTATGTAAGCTACATTGAGCCTGCAAATAGGTGGGAAAATGTGGGATACAAATGCAACAAATAAGTAAAATAATATAAGTATGTTCAGCCAGTGGTGGTCAATGTTTTGTTAAATGCTGGCTGCCACTGGCTGAATTGTGTCCACATATTCAGTGCCAGGCCCTCTCAGGGTAACACCACTGCATATGCAGTCACCGGGAGTTACCTGGACACCGCTGATGTTGAACAGTGGTACCTGGGTAACTTGGCTGTCCTAAGGTAACTTAATAGTTATCGAAGCACTGCCACTAGATATCAGCAGTGTCCAGCTAACTCTCAGCTCCACCCAGACTCTGCCCTTCGACCGCCCTGGCACTAAGCAGTGGCACTGTCCACTTACATGCTGCTAAAATTGCAGTTCTGATCCAGTCAGTGCTACTTAACCTCATAGGAACTTCTCCTACCTGGTTAAGTAGTGTTGAATATCAGGTCCAATATTTTTACTTATTTGCATTTAACAATCACATTTAATCATTTTTAAGATGCTCTATAAAGCTTTAAAAATAATAGATATTCTCAAAGCATTACACAGTTGAAGTCAAATGTTTTGACTACAGATTTTTCTGATGTAAGTTCTTGATTGTATTTGGTTTGTTATGTGTTTTTAAATTTTAAAAAAATTGTTTTTTTTGAATTGCAGCTGAAGTAATAAACTGGTAAAGAAGTGAAGCCATTATGAATTCCTGTGGTGAAAAAGATGAGAATCAGCAAGAAGAAATTTGGTGGAAAAATTTGCATCCAAGTGAAACTGGAAGGAACCTTGTTTTTAGTCTTCTAAGGATCAGTGAAAAAAATTCAGAGGAAGATGAAAATTGTATGGAGTCTGTTATTGGAACAGGATGGGAAGGAGCAGTAAGTTATTTTTTAATTTCTTGAAGTGTAGCTTAAGAACAATTTCTTGACAACAATTTAAATTTATCTGTATATAAAATGAGTAGATGTGTTTGGCCATTTCTATCTACTGTAAAACTTTATTTTATAGGTTGTTTTTGGCTTGACAGTTTTTCCTTTTATTATGGCATTCCATGTATGGAATTTCTTCCTTATATGGCAAACTAGCCCTGCCCGGTGCGTCTTCAGTTTGCACCAGGCTGAATAGGGGCTGCCATTTTAGAAATGATAGCCTGGAGGCAGGAGCGAGTGGGTATCACTCCTGCCTCATTCAAGGTATGGGAGTTTGGGGAAGGGGGGGGGGCACAGGGTGCCACTAGACACTTGGAGAAACAGTTTTGTCAGGAAGGAGGAAGGTTGGGGGCTGGTCATGTTGGGGGGGGGGAGCGCCACATGGAAATTTCTTTTTCAATATCATTGGTGGGGGGGGGGGGGTCAGGTGGTTTCAGGGGATGGGACAATTCCAGAGTGGGGCAGAGGGGAAGGAGATGGGGCCAATGCCTCAGACAGTTGATTGGCTCTTTAGCATGCATTTTAATATGCTGTGTGTTCATGTCTACCGCAGGAGTAAACCTCAGCACAGAAATTCTTTTAACATACAGTACTACTACTACTACTACTATTTAACATTTCTAGAGCGCTACAAAGTGTACGCAGCGCTGTACAAACACAGAAGAAAGACAGTCCCTGCTCAAAGAGCTTACAATCTAATAGACAAAAAGTAAAGCATTTAAATTTAAAATATTTAAGCAGTCAAGCACAAGAGAACAGTCACAGAAGGACAGAAGATGTTGAAGGGTGGTCAGTGTGATTAGGTGTAACTCTGGTTGGAGTAGTGGGAGAAGGTGATAGAAGAATAGAAATGGGTGAGGTAAAGTAATGAGTGGGTTGATAGGGAGGTTATATAAGACATGTCACTCTAGGGGTGGGTGGGTAGAGGGGTAGGGTGGGTGGAAGCAGGAGAAGGTATTCTCTGCAGCCTATCTGTGAGATGGAAAATGCTCTCTGAAGCTGCTGCTATAAGTTGTTAGTTTTCTCTCCCTGAAAGAGATCCAAGCCACACCCACGAAGTTCAAACTGTCAGTGGGGAGGGTGAGGGGAGGAAATGGCAGTGCTTGATGAAAAAGAGAGCTCAGTTTGATAGGAGATATACTATAGGATGTCATTCTGAGGCCAGGCTAAGTCTAAAGCAGGAGAAGGTATTCTCTGCAGCCTATCTGTGAGATGGAAAATGCTCTCTGAAGCTGCTGCTATAAGTTGTTAGTTTTCTCTCCCTGAAAGAGATCCAAGCCACACCCACGAAGTTCAAACTGTCAGTGGGGAGGGTGAGGGGAGGAAATGGCAGTGCTTGATGAAAAAGAGAACTCAGTTTGATAGGAGATATACTATAGGATGTCATTCTGACTTATGTTCCATTGTTGCCGTCGGGGCTGTGGAGTTGGTAAAAATATACTGATTCCCCTTTCAAAATAAAAACTTACAACATTATAATATATGGTAAGTTTATCATTTTATACTTATATATTTATTTTGTTTAGGTTCTTTGTTCAAACATCAAATAAATATATTTTGTGGTCTGTTAGGCCTACTTTTGTACCTAAAGAAATATAAAAGGGAAAAAAAAATTGATCTAACAATACCAAAGGTAATATATAAATGCAAAAAAATATCAACCACCACTAATCAAGGAAACAGAGGGCCAAGTGAAATTCTAAGATCTCAGGAGATATAACAATAACTTCTTCAGGAATGGTGCCAGAAAAATCAGTAATTACCGCTATGTTATTTTAATCCTGCATCTAAACCAACAGAAGGAAAGGACACATCAAAGGGGCTGGGCGGGATCCTTTTTCAAGTGCTCAGGGTAAAAAAAAAAAAATTAAGATATTTTTTCCAGAAACTTTTACAGAATATTTACATGGAAATTGAAACAAAAAGAACAAAAAAGACCCTCCCAATGCTAAGAGTTGAGACATAAGCTTTTTTTGGCTTATTGTTCTCAACTGAGTAGCTCTGCAGAGGTCAGGAAAAATAGAAATCTGACCAAAAATGAGTACAGGCAAAGAATCCAATTAGTTGGGTTCCTGCGCAAAAGTAGCAATTAAGGGTGCCATAGTCACCATGGGGTCAGAGCTCTCCAAAAACCACCACTCCCCATAAGATCAAAACTGGTCCCAATAAACAACAAGATAATCGATCCACAAAAGCCAATATGGAAACAGAATAGCAAACAGACTAGATGAAATACAAAATGGGTTTATTAGTAGTCACTACAAAACATAAAATGACAGTCTCAGGGAGAAAAGTAGGGGTTGGGGAGGAGATGGATGGGTGATCAGAGGATGACCAAGCAGGAAAATTTTATGAGATTCACTGGAATGCTTTTATGTTTCACTTATATATTCTGATATGTCATCTTTTTCTCATTTCTGACCCGAAGAACAACGTATTACCTTCAAAAACTAGTCAAAAAATGTATTAAGTTAGTCCAACAAAAAAAGTATTATTTTATGATCTTGTTTTTGTTCCTTTTTATTACGTTTAAAAGTGGATAACACAGCTTCCACACCTGCTTATTCAGGATTTGTTTTCAATCTCAGGAACGCAACAGTCAACTCGCCAACTTGCCTGTATTTTATCTACAATAGTTTGACATACTGTTGGTGGCCAGGAATAGCTTCTACTACTACTATAAATCTAGGCAGTTTAAACTGAAAACTGGGATCAGTACTCAACATAGGGTGCTTTAAAATATATTTGTAACCATAGGTGGTCTCCTTATGTTTCACTTGCCTCAGGATTTAATTTTCTGACACTTGTATTAGGACAAGTTAAATCTGATGCACCTGATAAAAAGTGCAGAGCTCAGTAGCAAAGCAGCCTCCCATCAGCTTCTTGAATCCTTTGTTCTCTCTGGTCTCTAATTAGTGATGTCATGTCTCACACACATCCTGTAGCAGAAGATGTACAATTAATGAAACAGAGAGCAACTTCCACCTTATGGGAAAAAGTGTTTGTAACAAACGGGTCATAATAATCATCGGCAGTAATTCATGTACTCTAAAGCATGAATAGATCATAAGTGAAATCTTGTTTTCTTTAGTATCTGAGGCTAGCTGAAACTAGCGATGAATAAACCAATATCTAAATTCAAGAGAGTTTGGGACAAATACATAGGATCTGTAAGGGAATTATAGGGGGAGTAGATGGCATAGATGGGCAGGCTGGATAGGCCATATGGTCTTCATCTGTCTACATTTTTATGTGTTTCTATATTACCTACAAATGCACTCAGTCTGCGGCTCCTCACTACCTCTCCACCCTCATCTCCCCCTATGTTCCCGCCCGCAACCTCCGCTCACAGGACAAAGCCCTTCTCTCAGTACCCTTCTCCACTACTGCCAACTCCAGGCTCCGCTCATTCTGCCTTGCCTCTCCCTATGCCTGGAACAATCTTCCCTCACCCATACGCCATGCCCCCTCCCTACCCATCTTCAAATCTCTGCTTAAAACTCACCTTTTCAATGCTGCCTTCGGCGCCTAACCGCTCTAGAAATATGAAATGGCCCAATCTATCCACCCTATCAGATTAACTGTCCACTCGTCCTCTAGATTGTTCACTTGTCTTTAGATTGTTCTCTTGTCTTTTAGATTGTAAGCTCTTTGAGCAGGGACTGTCCTTCTATGTTTAAATTGTACAGCGCTGCGTAACCCTAGTAGCGCTTTAGAAATGCTAGTTAGTAGTAGTAGTAGTATATTTGTGCTGAGTCTGGTTTGCATAAATCAGGCACTAGGGAAAGGGAAATGGGACTTGATATACTGCCTTTCTGTGTTTTTTGCAACTACATTCAAAGCGGTTTACTTAGTATATACAGGTACTTATTTGGAGGGTTAAGTGACTTGCCCAGAGTCACGAGAAGTTGCAGTGAGAATCTAACCCAGTTCCCCAGGATCAAAGTCCACTGCACTAACTACTAGGCTGCTACTCCACTCCAGTGTGATAAGTAGTATGCATCAGATCTCTGTATTAACTCACTTCACAGGCACATGCTCTCAGATTCACGTGTCCCTTTGATATAGTTGAAGATTTTTTTTCATTTAATTTACAATATACCTTCCTATTGATACTCATAAGCGGTTCACTAATGCATTATATATACACAATTCCAAATAACAAAATCAATAGTACAGTAGTTTTAAAATGCTACAGTAAAGGTTAAATTGTCCCACTCTGTACAGATATTCATAGAAATCTAAACCAAACTTTGTTGCAATCCAAAGGAAAGGCAATTTATTCAACTAATCTTGCATTCTTCTATATAAATCCATATGCCCGGGATATAGGAATTCAGGCCTCAAATGCCACAAAACAGGTCAGGTTTTCAGAATACCCTAATGAATATGCATGAGATTTTTTGCATGCAAATCTCCTTCATGCATATTTGAGGCTTGAATTCTTGCATCTCTGCAGTAGACTCAAAGTAAGCTATATCATTTTGATTATTTAGGAGTGGCCTAGTGGTTAGGGTGGTGGACTCTGGTCCTGAGGAACTGAGTTCAATTCCCACCTCAGGCACAGGCAGCTCCTTGTGACTCTGGGCAAGTCACTTAACCCTCCATTGCCCCATGTAAGCCGCATTGAGCCTGCCATGAGTGGGAAAGCGCGGGGTACAAATGTAACTAAAATAAATATTTGTGGATCTGAACCTGAATTCCTGTAAAATTAGAAGAGTTTACCGTAATTAGTATTGCTGAAATTGTGTATGTGTGTGTTGTTTAGTTTAGTCTTCACCTGCCATATTTTTTTTTCCTTTTGCTCCTTTCAGCCTCATTTTATTTTCTTGCTTTAACTAGGGGATGTTACTGACTTTGAAGCCAAGCATACTGTGCCTAATGTAGAAGAAAGCCTTTGGCATTGCTGTGCTGTTTTGTTTTTCTTCTTCCCCTGTTGGATCTCTTCTGTTTGTGGCAATGTAATCTGCTTTTATGTTCACAGGTACAAGGCTGGGGAAGAGCCTCTCCATTTGCTTGCCTTCAGCCCCCCAAAAAAGTAAGAAAAGCAAGAGTGGGGGAGACGGTTAACAACTGCCTGTTGTGTTTAGATATGGTACAAGTCACGGACAAAAATTTGACTCTAGAACCTAGAACTACGGCTCCGCAATCAAAACCTGCAGGGAGGTCACCTGCTGCCGCTGCGGTTTCCTCAGCTCAAGAAGATGCGTCTGCCCCTACGGAAGGGTTACCAGCAGAGACTTCCAAAAACACCAGCGTTCTGGTGGGTCCTAGGAAAGAAACACATATCAACAAATTGTCTACTAATGCCAGTCAAGGAGAGCAGAAACAAGCAAAGGAACACAGTGTTTGGTTCCAAGAGAAACAGAAAAATATCATCAGTCCAGCGTCCCTTGCTTACAGGGAAATTAAAAAGGGCTTGAACCTTGATTCTTCTGTCAGCTCTGATAATGAGGAGTCACTGCTTTTAAATACATTTCAGATTTTGCCACCAGTGGGATCAGTAATGAGCAGTGATTCTTCAGATACGTCACTGAGAAAGAGTAAAGGCGTGATCCAGCCACAAGAGAGAGGGCTTGGTAGAGCCTTAATGGAGAATCCTTCATCGGGCACCATGATAAAAAAACACGAGCAACCGAGTGAAAGAGGAAATGCTGAGAGGAGAACTGATCTATCGAGCAAAGAGATAAAAGTTCAAGAACCCACACCTGGTTTTGCTTCAGGAATACCGAGAGCCCCCGCATTACGAGAAAATGAATATTTTTATTGGCAGTGCTCTTTTATACCCAGTAAAACTGGTCCTACTCCATCAAGTGCTGGGATTGCAAAACAAAATGAGCATCTTGCTATGAAACTGCAGCAGGCAAGGACAGCCCCAAAAGGACAGAATATGAGGCTAGACGAACCCAAGCATCACTGTAGTAACAACATGAGAAACGAGATTAAACAAAGAACCAAAACCAAGGTAGAGATGAATTCGCTTCTTTCGGGACCTATACTGCCTGCTCTAACCGTTACTAGAGTAGAAATACCAGTGTCATCTTACAGACCACTGTAATATTTTACATGAAAATGAATAGTTGATGACCAAAGGCTGTAGTTTTCAATTCTGTGCAGTTTTCATGTATCGCACAGATACATCTTTCCTGTTTGAGTAGGATGTTACGCTGTGGAATTTTTGAGCTACTATCCATTGCTCAATCGTTTTCAATTCATATTGCTTTAGTTCAGTACAGGAGAGCATCAATTACCTCAGCTATTCACAGTTCAGCAGCTCTGCCACTAAAACATTTATATCAGCCTCCACCGCAAGTTTAAAATAGTTCCTGCTTTTAGCTAGTTGGTCTTTTAACTTGCTAATTTTACGAACTGTTTTGTTGGCCTAGCTTCCAGTTAATAGTAAGATAAAGACATATGATTGGGGGATTTTTTTTTTAAGTCTGATTCTTGTGAAAGCAAGACAAGTGAAAAATGTTTTAGGTAATACATGGGCCTAATGCTGTGTTTCAGTGTAAAAGTAATGTACATTGTAGGTAACAAGTTCATAGAATCCCAGAGCCACACGTGCCACAATGTTGATGTGTGTCCTGGCTCCAACTATTCCTAGGGTAGGATATGTGTAACCCTGGTTTTTCTGGCTCTCCATTGCTGTCGGTTAATGTCTCATTTTACAAGTACAGTAGGGCACCAATTATCTGGACTAACCTCTGCAGAGAGCTGTCCGGATAATAGAAAATCCAGATGACTGGCAGCACAGACAGCAAAGGTGATACAGGGAACGAAGGAATGATAAGAGTTCATCAAAAATAGATTTTGTTGGAGAGAGACTCAACTTGGCCAAGTTTTGGCGTTGCCTTTTTCAGGAGTAAGCAAATTCCCTCAAACGGATCCTAGAAGGTTCAGTACAAAGACACGTCACCAACACGCAACATGAAAAAGACGCTACTTCTTCTTCTTGATGATGTCTTTGTACTGAACACTGTCCTCACACTTGCCACATATTAGACCTGTCATGAAACGACGACGACCACCACACACTCACCACCAGCTCTTTCTTCTAGAACGAAGAACTGAAGAGGGCAAGGTGGGGGATGGCACTGTTCCATGTACAGTGGGATTCCATTTTAAGTTTGTTGGTATCATCAAAGTTTTATAAGGAGCAGTTTTGTTAGTTTTTTTTAAACACTGCACAATCAAATTACTTTTCATGTATGTTTTTAGTGTACTATCGCAAGCACATTTTAGCATTTTCAGCTACAGGGAAGAACTGAAATTTTAAAGGGAATGTGAATCTGACTTCTTCTGAAGTATTAGCTGTCATGATAGTGGAAAGGTAACCAGTTAAGATTTTCCAGTAGTCAGAATCGGGGCTTTTATACATTGAATGAAAGGTTGTACGAGTCCCTCATGACATGACCTGGAACTTTTGAGATTTTCAGTAACAATTATTGCTTTGACTCCATCTCAGTCTGTCCTGTTTACATTCAGGAGGCTATGATCTGAGTACAATAGCTGCATCCCAGCCATTTTCTTTAGAATATACAAGAGACTTGCTACACTCCAAATTTGTAAATTTTGTATGTTGTTTGGCAATGTTTGGTTAATAAAAGTAATCATATTGTGTGTTTAAAAAAGGTAGCCCAGAGGCCCTGCGGATCTTGTAAAAATTAAGTAAGTCTTTGTTAGATGTTAGACTGACTGTTTAGGTATGCGGAATCACTCACTTCACATCACCAGCATTTAAAACTGGGGAGATGATAAACTTCAAAGCTCAAGCTGCTTCTATGTGACAAACCAGCTTTAAAAATAACAAGCACCACAATCATTTCAGCTAGAACTGGAATCTGGGAAGGTTGCTAAAGTTTTTTTTGCAATGTTGCATGAAAGAGTTGAAGACTAGGGCTTGTTACAGCTAAATTTCCTAGTTTTCCTTAGTGTCAAATGTTTTACATTTGTGGAGGGATGTGGCCAGGCTTACACAAAACTGGAGCAGGAACAAAAGCGACTTCCACTCCTGACCTCCCTGAACAAAAGTGGGCCCTGACCCATAGCACCCCCCCCCCCCCCCCCGCATAAAACTGGCTTGGATCACTTCTGCCTATTCCTCACAAGACTGCTGTGGGACCTTGTGACAGCCACTTTGACCTTGGGGCCGGCATGAACAGCAGCAACTGAGATCGCTCCTGCCCTGAATAGGTCACTAGGATTTGTAAGGTAGGCCCGGGAGGGGGGGGGGGGATTTTGTTAAAGGGGGGTCGGAAGTGGAGCCTGCTTTATTTCCGGGGGTGGGAGGGAGAGGGGCCACACTTGTTTGGCGGGGGGGAGGGGGAAGTTGAAGTGGTGCTGGAGCGGGAGTTTCAGTATCAGCTGAAATCAAAACAGGGCAGAATTTGAATTTTAGTCCAGTGCTGGCAGCAAAACTGAAATTTGGTTGACCTTTAATTTACATGCATGAAGGTTCCTGGAATTGAATAGATAAGTATTTGGGTGACTGGGTATTTCTGAGAATATTTGTACCTGAAAGGCATTTTAATGGAGTGTCAACAATGAATCCATTTTATGGGTGCATGTTGTCAGGCTGTAACAAATACGTTGTAGGGATGTGCTTTCATTTTGAAATGACAAACAGCCATGTTTATTGTGTTTCATGTTGAAAGTGAAATGACAAAAAAACAAACACCCCAAAAACGTTTTCAGCACAAGCTAAAAAGCTTTGCTGCTGGTTAACAGAAGCAGTTCCTTCCTACTAATGCACATTAATGGTGTTAAAGGCAGGTTAGTATTATAGTGGGTATTAAAAATAATTAACACAACTAGCCTTTGGGACCTTATTTAGTAAGCATTTTTCCCTGAGTTAAAACATAGGAGAAAACATTATGTGTGCTTCCATGCTAGGTTTATGCTATCACAGGTAACATATTATTACTTTGCATAAACAGGACCCACTATTAAAAAAAAAAAAAAAAAAAGAGTGAATGTGTGCTAACATGGTAGCGACTTTTAGTAAGTAAGCTCTAAGCACAAGCTAAAATGAAATCATTTATAAACGCCACAACACAAAAGAATCTTCCCTGCATGCTCCTAATATCTTGTGAAAATACAATGCTTTCTGTTTGTCTTTCAGAGCCAAAATGAATTTGGGTGACTTGTGCCCAAGAGTTTGAACTATTGTCTTTTCTGCTGCCTGCTTATCTTAGAACTACAGTCTTTTTACATTTCTGACTCCTAATGTGGTGGCCACATTGCAATAAGAACTGCTACAGGATGTTCATTTCTAGCGGTTATTGACTGGATGAGATTTAAGCAGAAAAATAACAGTGACCTCGTACTTGGCAATCCTATAATAAATACACAAACACTTACTTGCACTTAAACGCCTACTTCTGTGTGCCCATAAAAAGCAATGCTGAAACAGCATATATTTTGAATTTGATATATTTGCTATCAGTTTAGTTTTGTTCAATTGTATATTTCCAGGACAGCTTCAGGGTACATTATGAACATAAGTTGTATGCTATCTGGAATTCTGTTTCAAGATCACTTTTAAATTGTTCTGAAATAGTGTGAATACCACTCATAGCACATGAAAGCAGAGTTCTTCATGTATTGTAAATGTATTTAAATTCTGTATTTTAGTTTTTTCAACCAAGTCTTGATGAGAAGATATATTTCTTACTGTGGTATTTATATCCAATCATGGTACCAGATTTTCTATATTAACCTGTTGGAACAAACGTAAATACATTAGTCCTTTAATCTGTCTAGATGTATCTAGACCTTTACAAATATTATTTTACATTTAAATTGATGTAATCAATTTTAAGGATAAATGTTCTGTTAAATGTACTGTTCATTTATTAATGTGATTTCTTAATTAAAGCTGTAGCTCTCTTTCTATATCAACTTGCCTTTGTTAACGAGACCATCCTTTATAGCTCAAGTTGACCATCAAAAGCTCCTATAAGTAAGTACTTATCCCATACTGATTACAAAGGTGTTAAAAGGTCTGCTCCCTTATTTGGCAGTACATTCTTACTAGCAGGGGTTTGGTGCTGCCATTATCCAAGATGGTAGGGCTGGAGGCAAGATCAAGTGGGCATTGCGCCTGACTCTTAAATTTACATGAGTTGGGGAGGGGGCTTTGTGTCCTGGGGTGGCAAACAGGGCAATAGCCCTGGGCCCCCATACTACAAGAGGCTGCCAAGCCTGCCTCATGCTGAAGAAGGCATAAACTGAAGGCCCGCTTTGGGCTCTGCCCCCCCCCCCCCCCAGTTTCTGCTCTGGGCCCCTAAATGTCAGCCCTGTTCATGACCCTCTTGTTTCTAGGGAGGGGAGGAAAGGCAAAGCAGAGCTCAGGGCTCATTTGGGCCACCAGGGTTTTTATTTTTTAGGAGCAGCAGAGCAGACCCTACTGCGGTCATCAGGGACTTTATATCGCCTGGATAGTTAAAGGATGGTCTCAGGTATAGGTCTCTACTTGAGCTCAGATCACTAACTCCTGCAGTAGTAGTAAATATTCAGTGTTAAGGGGCAGTAAAAAAAAAAAAAAGTACCAAAAATTTAGTGTGACTTTTTATTGTGGAAATAATTTCCAATTCTTTCATTTGTATATCAACTATTCTATCCTTTAAAGTGGTGACGTTACTACAGATTTTTCCCTATTAAGAGGTCATTTTACTAAGGCACGCTAGAGAGTGGGCAGCGCTGCGATTAACACAAGGGTTTGATGTGCGCTCCAACAATTTTCTAGCGCAGCTGAAAAATGGCTGATCAGCTTTTTTTTTTTTAAATGGCCACACGCTAATTTCCCCCATAGTTCCACCTATTTAGGTGGCAGAAAGGGCTCCCATGTTACTCCTGCGCTAATTGGGTAGCATGCAGTATTGTACTCGCATACTCTCTGCCCCCTAAACACTCCTCCCGTGCTGGAAAATAAAATATTTTACAGGTCAGTCTTAGCATGCACTAAGCGGAACATTACCGTGGGATATCTTAGCGGGTCAGTAGTTCTCTTAGTGTGCGGTAGCCCTACCGCGGCTTAGTAAAAGGGTCCCTTGAACTCTTACTGTATCAAGCAGAGTCATATTAGTATGGGCAAATGCTGAGTAAATCATTGCACTAAAGCATATCACCACTTATTACATTGACCCCAATGCCAATTCCTACATGGTGTATGTAGGAAACAGAGGGGCATGTGTTCGCAGAAAGGAGCTCCTGCATGCGGTGTGTCTCGCTACTGAAAGGAGAGTTATGCTGGGCTGGACCTGAACAAGTAGGCAGTAGTGACTTTTTCCATGGTACACTGTGTGAAATGCTGGTATAGTGCATCAATTCACATTGATCCTAAAATATACCGAAAATAGACGATGGCCTCTATTTTCAACCATTTCCATGTAGAAATAGGTATTTTAAAAGCTGCTGTTTACATGTAGATTTCCACACCACACAGATTTCAAGGGGGTAGGAGTGGGGCAAAATCAACATGTATTCTCCCATTTCACAAAGGGAATACATGTCTGTGGGGAACAATATCCCAGCTCAGTCACACATATATATTTTGAAACAGTGCTTATTTCAACCAGTGTTTTACAGGAGGGTTAATGGAGGCCTTAATCCTGTGTTTTTTTTTTTTTTACCTCCAAAATGAACCAGAGTCAAAATTGTGACCTCACTGCATAATTACATAAGAATAGCCATACTGAGTCAGACCAGTGGTTCATCTAAGCCCAGTATCCTGCTTCCAACAGTGCCCAATCCAGATCAGAAGTACCTGGATTAGCCACTGGTGGCACTTACTACTACTACTACTTAGCATTTCTATAGCGCTATAAATCGTACGCAGCGCTTCACAAACATAGAAGAAAGACAGTCCCTGCTCAAAGAGCTTACAATCTAATAGACAAAAATAAAGCAAGCAAATCAATTAATGTGCAAGCATATCTGGGAAATACAATAAAAATCCACAATATTAAAAATATTAACAGCTCTCAATACAAAAACTTCTCAAAACAACCATGTTTTCTAAGACTTCCTGAATCGTAAAAGACCATCAGAAAATCAAATTAAAGCAGGAAGATCATTCCAAAATGTAACTCCTGTAAAAGAGAACGAGGATTGGAATAACCTTTTGTATCTAACAGCTTTAAAGGAGGGTAAACATAGTACCAAACAATTTCTCAATCATCTAGTAACATAGCAGGGAAAAGTTAACAGTGATAACATATATCCGGGTGCTAGACCATGTAATGTCTTAAATATAATAGTGCAGACTTTAAAGTACACTCTAGCTCAAATTGGAAGCCAGTGAGCTCAGATCAATAGTGGTGTAACCCTATCACATTTTGTTTGCGGAGAAGACCAAACAAGCCACTACATTCTGTAAGGTTTACAATTTCTTCTGAAGCAGTTGTGAACAGCCTGCAAAAAGAGTGTTACAATAGTCTAACTGACTCAAAATTAAAGCTTGAACAACCAGTCTGAATTGCAAAGAATCACAACAGTGTGTAAACCCTGTTAAAGTAAAGAAAATTTTCTTAGTGAGTTGAATCATATTTTCAAAGGAGAGATATGAATCCAGTACCACACCCAAATATCCTTAATTCAGTTTCAACTGGGAAACATGCCTGGTCTATACTTATGGTCTGACACCGGACAGTCTGTTGAAGATTTGCTGAAATAAAAAATTTAGGGCCCAGTTTACCAAGCTGCGCTAGGGTGTGTTAGCATTTTTTAATGCACGTTAAGCATTAGCGTGTGCTAACCATGTACATACCCATAATAGTCCTATGGGTGTCTACACGGTTAGTGCGCACTAATTTGTAGCATGCGTTAAAAACACTAGCACACCTTAGTAAACAGGGCCCTTAGTTTTATCTAAATTTAATTTCAATTTACAGATGGTAACCCAATTTTCAGCTAATTTAACACAAGATTTCACTTTAACATCCATATCAATTGGCACATCTTCCCAGGGAATAAGTCGAGTAACATCTGCATAAATAAAAATTTTCATTGCAGCATCATGTAAGACAGTGTTTCCCAAGTCCAGTCCTGAAGTACCCCTTGCCAGTCAGGTTTTCAGGACATCCACAATGAATATGCATGAACTTGATTTGCATATACTGACTCCATTACATGCAAATCTATTTCATGCATATTCATTGTGTACGTCCTGAAAACCTGACTGGCAAGGGGTACTCCAGGACTGGACTTGGGAAACGCTGATCTAACATCTTACTTAAGGAAAACATTACTATATTGAATACAATGGGCAATAAGGGGGACCTTTGAGGAACACCACAATCTGAGCCCCAAGGGGCTGAAAGCTCATTCCCCATCCTAACCTTGATGTCAAGAACCCCTTAAACCCATTCCAAACTGGACCAGCAAGACCAGTTTCATCCAACATCAACAAGAGAATCTCATGGTCGATCACATCAAAGGCCACAGATAGATTGAACTGGATTAACAACACCTGGTATCCTTTACCAAGCCAATATTTCATTTCTGCCAATAAGACACATAAAACTGTCTTAGTTCTTCCTAAAACCAGATTGAGAATAGAATATCAATATTGGCCTAAATATTGTACAAGTTGCTGAGTAACTGTTGCCTCCAAAATCTTTGCAAACAAGAGGATAGATGCTACTGGTCTATAACCAGAGATCTGGACCCAGATTGTTTTTTTTTAAATTGATGTAAGAATAATATGGCCTAAGTAACCACAGTGAACTCCCAATTTCAGACACAAATTTAATGAAGACATTAACCATTGTAAAAAGACTACTGATGGTGATTTTAAAAAGATAAGTAGGGCAGATGTCCAAACTACAATGAGAATAGCGTAAAAACCTTCTCGTCTCATCTCTTCAAGATTAACTGAGTTAAAATAGGTCTAAATTCTATCACCAGGAATATTTGATTCCATTGGTATTAATTGAATAGAGTAGTTTAATACCTGTTCCGGTAAAGCAGTAGATAACATTGATCTTGGTAGTATTTCAAAAAGCATTTTGCGATATCTGAGTCAGCATAGTGCCATCCTCCCCTACCATCCCTCATCTTTTGAATAAGAGATCTCACTCTCTTAGCCCGTAGATAACGGGTTAACATTGAACTTGATTTATTGGCAAACTCAAAATACTGTTGCTTGAGCTTGGTTCTCAAAATCAACGTCCGCCATCTGCAATTGTGCTATTTCTCCTCTCACTTTTTTAAGATCCTCCCATATCTGTGGCGTAGGGTTTTGTTTATGCAGCTTTTCTAAGCGCAATAAACGTGTGTGTAAGATTAGTGAGTGTTGCCCCTTTTCCCTTTTCTTGCGCCCCCCCCACTTGATCAAGGCACCCCTCACCTCTGCCTTCAGCGCATCCCATAATACCCCATCTGTTACCTCCCCATTATCATTAAAGCAATGAAATTCCTGAATATTGAGCTTAATATCTTCCCGCACTTTCTCGTCTCCTAGTAGTGAATCATTAAGTCTCCAATAGCCCTGCCGCTTGCAATGGCCCAACCCGGTAAGTTTAATCCACATTGGTGCATGATCTTAGATTTGAATAGTCCCTATCGCAGCCTCCTCCACCATATGCCAGCTATTGTGATGGACCCATAATCCATCAATACGAGTATATGACTGTGCCGCATGGGAGTAAAATGTGTAATTCCGCTGCACTCCATGTAACAGCCTCCAACAATCTACCACTTCCACCGCCCGCAAAAATTGTAGCAATGCTTTACGACCAGGGCCGCTATGGTGCCCCCCCCCCCCCCCCGGAGGAATGGTCTAGGCATGCATTGGGGGCGACATTAAAGTCACCACCACCTGTCCCCTAATAAATCCTTGGAGCTCCCCTAACAATGTTTGGAAAAATTCCCTCTGCCCCGTATTCGGAGCATATAAATTAATCAGTGTAAGTTCCTTGCCCTGCAGTACTCCTCTTTGAGCCACATATCTTCCACTTGAGTCCCGAAACTCCTGTCGAATTACAAACCCACAACTCTGCCTTAGTAAAATAGCCACTCCCCCCATCCGCTTAGCTCCCCCTCCCTGATGACCCACTACTTCCCGGAAAGGCCTACGTCATAACATATGGGCATCTCGCGGCCTTAAGTGCGTTTCTTGCAGAAATGTCACATCCCACTTCAGCCTAATCAACTCTTTGAATACCCTACTATGCTTCCTCTGATTATTGAGCCCTTAACATTCCAAGTTCCCACCAAAAGCGATTCTCCCGTCCCTCCCCCTTGTCCCCCTAGCCCATGCCCTGACTCCCAATAGTAAATCCCTGATTGACCCTTTTTGTGATCTTGTCCCCCCCTCCTTCTTACCCCAATCCCCCCCTCCTTCTTACCCCAATCCCCAGCCCTACCCTTCCCCACCCTTGTGATGATCTCTGCCTTGTCAGATCAGCCATCCCAGAGGAGCCAACTCACTCTTCCGGAGGCTTGAACTCTCCCAAATCAATTCCCGAAATCCCCCCGCCATGTAACTCTCCCCTGCTGCTTCCTCCCACACACATCACCACTATTACCATACAATCCTCCAGTCCTCCCAACCCCAAGTTTGTGCATACATTACCCATAGTCCCCCATAATAGTTCCAATCCAGCCAACTCCACTCCGCCCTCACCCAACATTCCCCCACCTCAACACTGCCCCCAGAGTCTCGCCCCCTCTCCCCCCTATCCGCTTCTAGTCCGCATAGTAGAGCCGCTCTCTGGGAGCTTCTTATCTGCTCAATGTCCTCAGTGAACTAAAAGATTGTCAAATAGTCCTCAATAATTGGATTTCCTCAGGATGCATGTTTATATGATTTCTTCCCGCGATCCACCACTCGCTGCCATGCTGAATCCGCTCTGGGCATCATGGAGGCCACCGGTTGCTTTATCTGTTCAAGAATCTCAATACTGACCATGCTTCATCCGGGGTCTTCACTTTGCATGATTTCCCTTCCAGTTAGCCACACCGCAAATGGAAACAGCCACCTGTAACGGATCCCCTTTGATCTTATAAACTCTGACTTCTCAAAAAGATCTGTGTTTTTGTAATGTAATCCATGCCAAGTCCTGGTACACTCCAATCTTACAATTTTTCCAGAGGATCTCCTTCTGCTGCCTTGCTTTAGTTAGAATCCACTCTTCGGTGGGGTAATCTGCAAAACACACCACAATGTCTCTCGGGTTAGAGTCTCGTTGGGGGCCTGCAGCTCGATGTGCTCTTTGAATGCCTAATTCCAGCTGTTGGATCTCGCCCTCTGGGTTCAATATATACCAGCACAACTCACGTATTACTGCCTCACAATTGCTAAAGATGTCCATTTCCGGAATCCCTTTAAATCTCAGATTGCATCGCCGAGACCTATTTTCCAGGTCTTTCACCTGCTGTTTAACCCTTTAGTGTCCAATGTTCCCGTAATAAGCCATATGGGAACAGATTGATGCGAACACTGGACACTATAAAGGGTTAAGCTGCTGTATTTCTGCAGTGTCCGTGGTTACAGTTTGTGAAGTTTTCCTGTATCGGTTTTAAGAGTCCCAATTCCGTCTTCCACCTCACTTATAGGGATCCCCAGTTCTCCAATTTCGGCTTTAATATCTTTCAGTGCGTCTTGCACATCCTTCCGTACCCCTGCCAGATCAGCTTTCAGGTCCCGGAACCAGCCTACCACATCTGACTTAGTTATCTCGCCAGTTCCCTCTGTACCTTCAGTACAATGCTCTTCTTCAGAGTCAGAGGGGATCGACACCATCTTGTTTCCCTTCAGCCCTGGCCCCGCAGGATCCAGTTTTGATTTCTCACTCTGTTCCGGCGTGTATCGGAATCTTTTCAAACTCTTTTTCGGCAGCATAACTCCGGGACCTCTCCCCCACCACTCTGACCTCGGCGATCTTGGCAAAATCTCGGGAATTGCTTTAATTTCTATTAGCCCCAGCGGAGCCACGCTATTAAGCTGCCATCCTGGTCAGTGACGTCACTTCCTTAGAGATAATATTGATCTTATCTTTAATTTGAAAAACTTGGCTAATTCATGAACTGAAGGTCTATTTTCATTTTCTAACTGCATTTCCTTCCCTGTATCCAATAAACGATTCACCATTGTATATGGCATTTTTGTATTCAACTTATTCATACCTATCAGTTTTGAATAGTATTTCTGTTTGGTAGCTTTAACTAGGTGTTTTTGTTTTTTTTAGTTAAATCCTGTTCTGCTCTCTCCATTTTTATTTAGTTATTGGGATTTATTAACCGTCTTTATGATGAGATTCACCCTAGGTGAAGTACAGCAGGTACAATTTAACATAAAACTTACAATTTTGTTAACAGCATAATAATAGTAAAATAACCAAGAATAAACTAAATACAATAAATGAGGTAAACTTGAAAGCAGTAAATTGAAACCTAATAATAGAACAACCGTGAAACAGTATCAAAAATACACACATTTAACAGCACCGAAATTCAAATACCAGAGATATAATACAACGGTCTGTACCAGAGCCGGTGGTGGGAAGCGGGACTGGTGGTTGGGAGGCGGGGATAGTGCTGGACAGACTTGTACGGTCTGTACCAGAGCCGGTGGTTGGGAGGCAGGGCTGGTGGTTGGGAGGTGAGGATAGTGCTGGGCAGACTTATACGGTCTGTGCCAGAGCCGGTGGTTGGGAGGCGGGGATAGTGCTGGGCAGACTTATACGGTCTGTGCCCTGAAGAGCACAGGTACAAATCAAAGTAGGGTATATACAAAAAGCAGCAAATATGAGTTATCTTGTTGGGCAGACTGGATGGACCGTGCAGGTCTTTGTCTGCCGTCATCTACTATGTTACTATGTATAGTACTAATGATACACCTAATAAGCATGCATTAGAACATTCAACTAACATAAATATGATGCTAAAGATTTTCTGAAATATGGCTTACCATATAACTGAGGGACCAAGAGCAGATATACGATGGGAACATCTACTTTACTTTTTTGCCATGTTTGTTCTAGTGTCCAACAAAATCTTTTTAATGAGAGCAATTGTTCATTATGGTGTAGTTATAGCTCTTTTCTTAATTTTTTCCTTCATAGGTGCAATTGTAAGCTCTTTGAGCAGGGACTGTGTTTCTTCCATGTTTGTGCAGCGCTGCGTATGCCTTGTAGCACTATAGAAATGCTAAATAGTAGTAGTAGTAGTAGTATCCAAAACTGACCGGCAATTCTTATTCCCAATCTCCCATTGGACCTTTGAATTGCTATAGGATTGGTACGAAACAATATTTATTGTGTGTGTGTCCTGCCTTTACCCAAAGTGGGTAACAAGAAACATATTATTCCAAAAATTCTCTTCATTAACCTTACCTCTCGAGAAATAATTTTGCTTTATTACTCAAGCCTTCCATTT
This sequence comes from Microcaecilia unicolor, assembly GCF_901765095.1. NCBI lineage: Eukaryota > Metazoa > Chordata > Amphibia > Gymnophiona > Siphonopidae > Microcaecilia > Microcaecilia unicolor. Next base: position 340,438,431 of record NC_044035.1, on the reverse strand, counting down.
CCTCCCCATTTTGCAGGTACAGCATCCCTCCCTGCCTGCCTGCTGCCCACCCAGTGGTCTTACAAATTTGATCATCTTCCCAGCAGCGATTCAGCCAGGTTCTCTGGCCAACCCCAGATGCACCACCTAGTTGCTGCAGAGGAAAAGGCCCTGGGGTTGGCCATAGAGAACCTAGCTGAATTGCTGCTAGAAAGATAATCAAGTTTGTAAGACCATTGGAAAAGTGGGAGGGATGCTAGACCCACAAAGTGGGGAAGAAACGAAGGGCAAGGAAAGTAAGAGAAAGATGAGACCAGACCAAGCGGGGGGGGGGGGGGGGGGGGGGAAGAGAGAGAGAGAGCAGGGCAGGCCACAATGAATTATGCTGGACTGAGGTGGGGGATGGGGGGGCCTGCGTACCATGGGATATAGAAGGAAAGATAGAAGAACCTGAACATTGGAGGGGGAGCTGCTTGCTGCAGGATGTGGGAGGAAAAAAAAGGAGAGGGTGAACCTGGACATGGGGAGGAACAGGGACACACAGAGGGGCATTGCAGGGAGAAAGGAGTGTCGCTGGATGCAAGGGAAACAAAGACAGAGGGAGGAGCTAATAGGCACAGGAAGCTTCAGTTTAGACTTTTTTAAACTTTAGCCATTTCAAAGATATCTCTATCAATACAAACAGAAAGAAAGGTAGGCTTATGTTTGTGAATATTTAAAATTATTTTTTAGAGAAAGAAATCTTTACAGCAGGGGTGTAGCCAGACTTCAGCGGGAGGGGGGGTCCAGAGCCCGAGGTGAGGGGGCACATTTTAGACCCCCTCCTGGCGCCACCGACCCCCCCGCCACCACCACCAACTTTGCCTCCCCCCCCTGCCGACCCTCTGGACCCCCCTCCCGCCACCAACTCGCCATCGCCTACCTTTGTGGCGGGGGACCCCAACCCCCACCAGCCAAGGTCCTCTTCTTTTCCTTCTGTTTCTGACGTCGTGCAGGACGTCAGATTCACAGAACGAAGCCTTGCAGATCAGCTGATCTGTTTTGGCAAGATCCCAAAACAGTACAATACATTTTATGCTGCTTATTCTAGAAATAAGCAGTGAATTTTCCCCAAGTCTATTTTAATAATGGTCTATGGACTTTCCCTTTAGGAAGCCATCCAAACCTTTTTAAGGAAGTAGAATGTACCTGATGGCTAGTTTCGTTTTCTGTAACCCAGGAGTAAGAACACATGGTCAGCCTGGTGACTCCTGAACGACACAGCTTTACTTCACCAGCCTGTATTGTGGTTAATGTTCCTGATGTATCGAGACAGTTGTCTTTTGACCTCTAAAACATGTACAAACAATCCTGAAGGAAGACTGGGGGACTGACAAGGACTTTATTTCATATTCTCAAGTGCTGTTAGCAAACAAGAATGTGATAATACAGTTTTGCATTGCGTGTCATGGTAGTTTTAAGTAATACTATATGAACATACTTCAACATGTACTCCTATGTTGCATTTTATTCTGAAAAAAAGTGTTCACACACTTATTTTTTATATACTAAACAGTTTCACAGCTGATGTTATAAAGAAAACATTCCTTCCTTGGCATAGATGAATATTTAAAAATTAAAATAACCCCCTTGATATTTAATTGTAGATGGGACTGATTAAAAGGTGACCTCGGGTTCAAGCCTAAATTGTCAGTCCAATAAAGCAGCACAGAGCAGCTACTTTTTAAATCCGGGGCTTTCAAGCCTGTCTGGTTGTGTTTTCAGATCGCGAATATGTACATTTCTCTCACGCATCTTCCTATCCTGAAAACCCAGCTTGCTCTGGGATGAAGGAGGCCAAGCTTGACAACCAGTTTTTAGATAAACAGAAGCTAATTACTCTGAACATTTCTCGATCAATCACAGTACCAGTTGCCTTGTAGTAATTTCACATTCTAAAATAGGCCATCACCAGTTGTGATTTGGTAAAAATGTTTCAACCATGATGCTGACTTGCGTTCTTTAGCTTGCAGCGTTCGTACATTCTGATTCAAGAACTGCTCACAACAAGGCACATGTAGCAGTGTAGGATGACTGTGCAAGAAAAATGCTCATCTCACACCGATAGCCGAAAGCGTCCTCAAAACAGTTCAAGAATACAAGGCCAACTGGAGCGCTCATGACAAAAAGCACTGTTGCAATTCTTATTTCCAGCTCTTGCGACTGGGTATTAGGAATATAAAGGATCGTTTTCACAACTCTATGCAGCCACCCAGCTAACATTTTGAGAAAAAAAAAAAATGAGTTCTCTTGAGAAATTGTAGTGAAAGATATGAATAAGCAACAGCTGTTTTCTTTACAGAAGAAGTTGGGTATTCTCATACAGGAAACAGTGCAGATACTTATTTTGATGGTTAACACGATCAAGCACTAGTCCATGCAGCATTTCAACAGGAAAATGTCTTTACTCTCATTCATGCCATTTGAGAAAAGCTCATTGGGCCAAAAAGCATACGATGCCCAAGCTATTTAATGCTCTTGCAGTGAACAGAGACAAACTCATAGTTAATACCGTCCTTCCAAGCTGCTTAAGGCAGTTGAGATACTTGAAAGCCTTACAGCTGTAACTAGCTACTATTAATATATTCTAAACTTACTAACCATCAAACGAGACTTTTTTTTTTAGAATTAGCAATAAAGCTGTCAAATTCACTATTCTGTTAGTTTTGAATTCTTTTCCCAACCCATGAATGTCATTAATTCTATATGCACACGTACAGGTGTGTGTGTGGGGGGAGGGGGAGGTTCTAGAAGGGAAAATTAGGTTCTTACCATGATAATTTTCTTTCCTTTAGTCATAGCAGATGAAGCCATTACGTATAGGTTTTTTTTCTTGAGATTTTCTTGAGTGTCCAGCCCTGCAGAACAATCTCAAGAAAAAAAACCTATTCGTAATGGCTTCATCTGCTTGATGACAAGGAAGCAATGTTTTAATAATTTTGCTAAAGGGTTAAAACATGCAACATTATTCAAATTTCTTCTTAGAGAATCTATTCCTCCCCAAGAGGGTACTATAATTATACCTTCTCCATGTCCAAGATATGAGCCACCACCACATAACAGGTCATTTTATATCTTATGAGTGCTTTGCTTTCAACAGGCCAGTGGCTTCTGGTGGGTTAATGAGGTGGTGAGGCAAGCACTATTCTCTCTCTCCCCATTTGCCCTCACCACTACCCGGTACTTTTCTTTCTCCAATGTCCTACTCCACCCCCCCCCTCAAATCACCTTTTTCTATTGCTTTTCTGCATATCTGGTCTTTAGATTTATTTCTGATAGTGCCTTCACAGAATCCACAGTTGTAAGCAAAAGTGTCGGCATCCATGGTCAAATTATCCATTTCAATGAATCCCTGAGGGAAGAGAAGCTGACATAACCTCTATATAGAACAAAGTTAACAGATTGAAAACAATAAAAAGTGAACACGGCAGGTGGAAAAGTTTGGACACCTTCCAATCGATTCATTATTACTTTAAAATAAATAAAAAGTTATTAAGGCCCAAAACGGAGTACTCACTAAGACTAAAATTGGTCATGTGCAGACAATTCCACAGTTCAACAAAGATTCTGATCCTTTTATCCACTCAGTTCGTGACTGTTGTTCTGTCTACTTTCAGTAACTATGGGCGCCTCTAAGCAGCTGTATGAGCAATTGATAATTCAGATAATGCACTCTTGCAAAGCAGGCAAAGACTATTAAAAAAATCTTTAAACATGTTTCTAGTTAGTAATTACATTGCTTAATAACTAAGGGGGTCTTTTACTAAAGCTTAGCTCAAGTTATCTGCAGTAGCACCCATAGGAATAAAATGGGCCCTGCTGTAGATACGTCAAGCTAAGCTTTAGTAAAAGACCCCCTAAAGTTACTATGAAGTTAAGGCAAGATTTGGAAACCATGAAAATTCTACGACCTCACCACCAAAAGTCATTTCCTGAAGTGCGCAAAAACCCCCAAAACAAAACAAAATAAAAACACCACTACCCCTCTGATAAACCTGAACTTTGGACTTATGAAACAAAAATCAGCTGTTGTTCAGCTACAACACAAGATACATTTGGAGAGGAAAAAATAAAAAAGTTAAACATTTGGAGAAAAGAACCACTTGCCAACTGTTAAGCAAAGGGGTGGATTTATTATGCTACTTGGTTGTGTGGCAGCCAGTGGAAGAAAAAATATTGCATGAGGGAAGGAAAAATGGATTCAACTAAATACCAACATATCATAGAACCTTACATCACACAGTTTGCAAAGAAACTGAAGCTGAAATGAGGATAGATATTTCAGCAACACAATGGATCTAAAACTACCTCAAAAATTAACCATGAAATATTTACAAGAAAGAAAGATGAAGGTATTAAAAATGGCCTTCACAGACCCCCAAAACTTGATTATTGAAAATGTGCTCTATGCAACGGGACCAAGAATACTTTCTGAACTAGAGGAGTTCTGGTAAGGAAGATGAGAAGAAATTTCCAAAAGCAAGAAACTCTTAGCTGACTACAGGAAATGTTTGGAAGCTGTTACTTCTGTCAAAGGAGGTGTTACAAAATCCTAACTAAAGTGTGTTCAAACTTTTACACTTGCCATATTCATTTTAATCTGTTAACATCAGTACACAGCAATTAAGCATTAAAGTTTACAGAAAGATGTTTAATTTTGTACTATGTAGAGTGGTTTCAGCTTCTGTTTAGTTAGGGATTCATTCAAACATCCAATTTGTCCAGGGATACTTAAACCACTGCACACAACTCTTACACTCAAGTTACAACTTTGAAACTACCATTCTAACACGTTAATATGGTCTGATTGCAAACTGTTTACATGGTTTCAAACAACCCCCCCTCCCCACACACACACACACAAACTGAGGGTGGTGGTGGTGGTGGCAAGCTTCTTTGTAAAGTTTAATCTCAATTGTGATTCATCTTACTTGGATTTTTCAAATCACTTTCATTTTAAACACTGAATAGCAAAGGCACCATCCGTCTGTTTAGTCTCATTCTGGACTACAGAGAGCTTAAAATCCGAGACTGAGTAGGTGTTTTGGTCCTACAATAACTTTTGATTAATCTGACAATTATCCAAAGATGATCTACATAGATCCTTTCTGGGTAAATGTCAAGCTGGCCCAAAGAAAGGCATCCTGGCCTGTAAAGGATCCCAATGTGTGTTCTGCAAATGGATTTTTTTTTTTTTTAAGTTTGACAACAGTGCAAACAAATGTCCTTCAGCCACATCAACTCTTTAAATGCTTTTTCCATTTAGAAAGCAGAAGTAGCTTATTCTCACAAAGAATATAAAATGTGTTCTCTATTAAATAAGGAAGAAAATGGGCATTCCCAACAGTTGTAAACAGAATGACGTGATCAAGAGAAACCACGTATCATATTTGACAGGTCTGAAAGAGGAAAATTCATTTTCTGGTCTTCCTCGCTGAAACGAGGTCACAGCTGGATGGACGCCACCTCCAGATAAGGCATTCTTTTCTAATTCATACTGATTGCCTAAAAAACAAAACAAAAAAAAAACTCAAGGCTGAAGCCGAACTCACGAGGTCTGTAACAGATTTACAACACTTCTGCCATGTGAATGGCAAGACAGCAGCACTAAAATAAAAAAAAAAAAGTCCTGCACCGACGAAGCTAGCAACAGAACAGCACAGGACTCAGGCCATGCAGATTTCCACTACAGGCTTAAACATGACTACTATGACAATGACGTTTTAACTGCAAAGTCAGCACTGAGGAGCTTCAGTTTCCAATCCCTGCTTTTGCATACAGTTGCCGAGATAGTTGCCTCTGAACCGCTTAGAAATAAAAGTTGAACAAAAGGTGTGTAAACTTTGGTCTGTAATCATTGGTGCAGGCTCACAGTTGTATTGGATGGATGGAACTATAACAGGAGACCACGTAAAAGAATCAGTCATCTGGATTAAGCTAAAATTGGTTCACTTTTCACAGCCGTTACTTGCATAAACGAGTCTCCTATTGTTTCTTTTAACATAGAGGAATGGTTTTTCCAAAGCCCCAAACCCTTCAAGTCGATAAAACAAAGTAAACGTCAGTCACTCATATATTAATTTAGCTCAATGAAAAAATAAATACTCCATGACAAAAAAAAAAAAAAAAAAGCGCCTAAGCAAACCAAAAACTCAACCCCAAAACAAGCATTTACATCAACCCTATATACAAACATGCATTCTTCTTCTAAGGTGAATATCAGTGACCTCTGCAATAGCTCAACACTTATTATAAAATGTTTACTTTCATTAAAGCAAAACTCCTCAAGTTATAGGTGTTTGTCTCTTGTCTGTGAAAGAGTCCAAAGTGCCATGGCTCGTATGAAGACACAGAGCATTTGGTCTGACTGCTTTTACCAAGAGCATTTTAATCCCAAGTCACTTGGAATTCATTCTGTGGGACTCTTATGGTATTCCATGAAGCTCAGCTGCCCAATCTGTCAGAGGTCTGAAACAAAGAGAACAGCTCGTCACATGTCTGTGTCTCTACAGAACTGAACTGAGAGTCCATAGTGTTCCATGCTAAATCAGCCATCAGGAAGTCATCCATAGCTGTCTGTGTCTCGTTGCTAGTGAAAAACAAGGTTCCAAGCGTTTCAAACCCACTAGCCATTGTCTGTGTTTCAGCACTATTAAGCTGAACTTGGCTTTCCAAACCATGGCTAGGACTGCTTTGGGTTGCGGAAGGCATTTCTGTTTGAGTTTCTGTATCGGAGGAATCTGTGCTCATGGAAAAGCTGGACTGTTTGAGAATACTTCCGAGAGGCAGAGGAGCACTGTTTGCAAACAAGACATTCAAGTCGGTCTGAGTCTGGGTATCAAACATCTCCAAACCCAGGAAGTTCGGATTCCCTCTACAATTGTACGGCTGAGTGACACTGTCAGAAAATAAAGAGTCTGTTTGCGTTTCATTGTCTAGGGATTCACAGTTCATGCTGCCTAGCTCAGTTTCTTCTGTCTGAGTCTGAATATTGGAGGCTGAGAGGAACTCGTCAATGTCAAAATCAATGCCTGTACTTTGAGCTGAGACTGCCGACAGGTGTCCTTCTGCACCACCGTTAGCCTCCGACAAGAGACCATGATTATCTAGCGCCTGGCTGGGCAAGTTAGCCGATAAGATATTTGCCAGATCATTTAACAGGTCCATGGTTTGAGTCTGATTATCTGTCATGGTCTGCTGTGGAAGTATGCTGTTCTGGCTACTGAACCCAAGAAAAGGCGCCGATTTCAACGGCTCTTCATTTAATGCCTTAACATCATTTCCAACTAGCAATCTTTGGTCCATGCTTTCAGTAATGAGAGTGTTTTCTCCTAGGCTTGTTTGTGTTGACACAGTGTAAGACGGATGGATGTTGCTAAAATGTCACTACACATCACAGCTTGGTCCACTTGTACTGGGTGGTCTGTAAACATTGGGGTTTCATTGGTCTGAGTCTCCCTAGAGATGGCATACAACGGGCAACAGGCATCGCCAAAAGTGTCAGTCTGAGCAGCGATAGATGACATCACCTTGGAATCTGGCAGCCAAGTCTGCGTCTCAACACTGATGGGTAATGAAACCTGAGCACTGAACGTGAGGTCTGTCTGAGAACAGGACGATACTGGAGACTCGCTGCTAGGCCAAAGTTCTGGTACCAAGTTCTGTGAAATGTAGGATAAATCAGTCTGTACGTCTGATGCGATTCTATTCTTGTGGCACACGTTCTCTTGCGAGGTGTTATCACATACAGCTTTATCCACATTTACTTGTGCACACGTGTTAGACAGATCTACAGGACTGGAGTTTACTGTTTTTACGGAGGGCTTGGTGTCCTTCAACACAAATGCCTCCGTGTCTAACGAGGGCATAAGAGTTCCTATAGTTTGAGGAAGTACATGAACAGTGTTCACAACGGAGCATGGATTATCAACAGTAACTGCAATAGGCTTGAGAGAATAATCGGCGACGGACACAATAATGGGTACATGGGTAAACTGCATGACAGGAAGCTTGATCAAAGCCATTTTAGGCTTTGGTAGCAACTTCTTGTGATTGTGTTTTGGTTGGATAAGAATTTGTTCAGTGATGTTAGTACTGCTACAGCCTTCCACTGCAGCCACTGGTGTGAGCTCTGACGACTCCAGGTCCTGAGCATTTTTGCTCCTGAACAGTTCATGGGTAGATAATCCAACCACTTGAGCTGAATGCTGCGTATTTTGCACGGATTCTTCCATCTTCCTTTTCTTAACAGGTGGATCCCTGGATCAAACAAAAATAAAAAAAAGGACGATTTGATACTGAAATTGCTATTAAACAACTTTCCAATAGGGGCTAATTTGATAAGCGACTTGAGCACACAGAAGTGTTTTATATGCTTAAAGGAGATACTTATAAAACTGTCCCAGCATATGCGTGCATACAATTAGGTACTCAGGGAACGTCAGACTGCAGGAATTAGCCAGGCTAACTCCCACAGTCAGTGCTAAACCCAGATATTCAACGTCGGGCCGTTTCCGGTGACTGGCATTGAATATCTAGTTTATTTTTGGCTGGTGTGAACATAACCGGCTAAGTCGATATTCAGACTTAGCCAGCTCTGTTCAAACTGGCCAAAGATATCCCATGTATTTACATAGCTAAATATAACCGCTAAAATGGGGCTGAAAATCAGCGGATAGACGGATATATCGCCCAATATAACCAGCTATCCGCTAACCAGCAATATTCAACAGGAGATAGCCGGCTATCCCCCGCCAAGGATTGCCGGATAGCTGGTCATGAGGCATTTAACCAGCCAGGTGCCAATCCTGGATGGTTAAATGCTTTTGAATACCGGGGGGGGGGGGGGGGGGGGGGGGTGTCAGAAAACAGAGTGCTTATTTCTTCTGATATTATGTAGGTATTCACAGGGGCAGGGAATGGGCAGAATGAAAAGGTAGCTGGCACTTACGCGTGTATTTTGTAAAATACAGGGTTGATTTCTAATAGCACGCAACACTTGACTTGGAGCAGATGTAACTATGTAGCAGCTATTGGGGGGGGGGGGGGGTGGATTTTATAAAGGGAAATACAAGTTATATACTGCCTTTATAAAATAAATTCAACATATAGAGAGATCTATGAATGTGAGTGCATCTGGCAACACAGTCTCTTTGTGTTCCCACTGCAACCCTTAAGATTTGATTTTATGGTCATTTACCTAAGTGTAATCTAAGCAGCAGAATGGGGGGAGGGGGACACTAGGGACATGGCCCTAATAGCATTTTGTCACACATGGCATCAGCAACTAGGAAGCTTTGGAGGGGGGGGGAGGAGGGAAGAACACAGCAACAGAGCTTGGTTTGTTTCTGCCCTCCCTCTGAGAAGTTCCGAGAGAAGAGAGCATTTCTCTGGTAAGTGAACACTATTTTGCTTTGTGCTTTGGGAACTTAAAGATTGGGGTTTAAAGGAGGAATTGTAGGTTAGTGTTAGGCAAAATAAAAATATAAAAAGCAAATTTTATCAACTAATCTCCATAGTCTTTTCCACTTCGTTTTAAAAACTTTGTACCACAGCATTAACAGATAGAATCTAACAGGCATTGCAGGATCTAGTTTATGTTGGGTTGGTAGGGTATGCCTTTTTAAACAAATAAGTTTTTAATGTTCTTCGGGAGTGTAGGTGGTCATACGTAGTTTTCAAGGCTTTTGGAAGTGCGTTCCACAATTGTGTGCTTATGTAGAAAAAATTGGATACGTAAGTTGATTTGTATTTGAGACCTTTGCAACTAGGGTAGTGCAGGTTTAGGTACGTTCGTGATGATTTTGGTAGGTCAATCAGGTCTGTCATGTATCCCGGGGCTTCACCGTTGATAATTTTGTGAACCATTGTGCAGATTTTGAAAGCAATACATTCTTTGATTGGGAGCCAGTGTAGTTTTTCGCGGAGGGGTTTAGCACTATCAAATCGGGTTTTTCCGAGGATAAGCCTAGCCGCCGTGTTCTGAGCAGTCTGAAGTTTCTTTAATGTTTGTTCTTTACATCCTGCATAGATTCCATTGCAGTAGTCTATGTGGCTTAGCACCTTTGATTGTATCAGGTTGCGAAATGTTGCTCTCGGGAAGAATTGTTTCACGCGTTTGAGTTTCCACATTGAGTAAAACATTTTCATTGTGGATGTTACTTGTTTCTCTAGTGTTAGGTTGCGGTCTATTATAACACCAAGGATTTTCAGGCTGTCTGAGATAGGGAGGGTGTGATCTGGGGTGTTGATAATTGTGGGGTTGTCCGCGCTGTGTTAGGATGAGACAACGAGACAGTGTGTTTTTTCTTTGTTGAGCTTTAGTTGAAATGCATTTGCCCAGGAATCCATGATGATCAAGCTGCTCTTGATTTCATTGGTGATTTCTGTCAGATTAGATTTGTAAGGAATGTATATTGATAATGATAACATTAGTGCAGAGGCAGCAAAATAGCTAAGAAGAAGGCCTAAGCATCACAGGACAAAAACTACTTTTTGCGTAAAGAAAAACTTTCTAGTGAAGGGCTAGGTAATACAGTAGGTTAGTACAGTACTTCTCAACCGGTGTGCCATTCAAGATTCTGCCCTCTTCCCATACATGCCCCGTAAAGGTTGCTTTACATGTGCTTTGGGCCACAGAGCAGCCTGCTACCGAGACTGATCTGCCACTGTATAGCTGCTTCTTGTGCCGACACATATAGAAAGACTCCCTTCTTGCTGGTATTGATACCCTCACATAACCTCTGGTCCTGCCCAGCTAGCAAAACTGACAAAAAGTCTCCTTCACTGCTGCCCCCAGATAGCCTCCAATCCTGCCCCAACTGCAACGCTGCCAGAAAAGGCTCCTTCCTCGTTGCTGCTGAAGTCCCCACAAAGCCTCTGGTCCTGCCCCAGCTGCCAATACGGACAAAAATGCTCCCTGTGACTGCCCAAGAAGAGTTCCTGTGCACTGCAGAACAGATAAAGATGGAGGGAATGTCTTGAAAATTGCCTGTGAGGAGAGGTAGGTAAATGATGCCAGTGGAGGAGGCTAAGGGGGGGTGGGAAGTTATGCTAGAGGGAAAAATGGTGCTGCTCGTATGGGGTACTGGGGAAGAAAAAGTGTTAGCTGTGGAAGGAAAAGAGAAAGATATAGGCCGGCTCTGAGGGACATGTAGCTGTTAGGTATGTGCTGGGGGGGGGGGGGGCGAGAGTGGCAGAGGGGATCATGTTAGCTGTAGGTGCATGGGATGGAAAGAGGTGGCAGTGTGCATGGGGGAGGGGGAAACAAGAGGACCAAAGTCCACCACCCTAACCGCTAGGCCACTCCTCCACTGTTGCTACTATTTGAGATTCTACATGGAATGTTGCTATTCCACTAGCTACTACACCAGTCCAAAGAAAAAAGAACTAATCATGTGTGCAGCGTGCACCTGTAGGAATCGTTGTATTTTTTCAAAAAATTGTTCTTTAAATAATAACAACATAAATCCCAACTTCTAAAGATATATTCAATTGCATGAATGTATTAACTGCAGATACATAAATACATGCCACCCTCTGGCGTCTGTCCGTCAACCAGTTCCTAATCCAGTTCACCACTTCGGGTCCTATCTTCAGCCCATCCAGTTTATTTAAGAGCCTCCAGTGGGGAACCGTGTCAAAAGCTTTGCTGAAATCTAAGTAGATTACGTCCATAGCTCGTGCCTGATTCAATTCTCCTGTCACCCAATCAAAGAATTCAATGAGATTCATTTGGCACGATTTCCCTTTGGTAGAACCATGTTGTCTCGGATCTTGCAACTTATTGGCTTCCAGGAAATTCACTATCCTTTCCTTCAGCATCGCTTCCATTACTTTTCCAATAACTGAAGTGAGGCATGTATTTATGTATCTGCAGTTAATACATTCATGCAATTGAATATATCTTTAGAAGTTGGGATTTATGTTGTTATTATTTAAAGAACAATTTTTTGAAAAAATACAACGATTCCTACAGGTGGTAGAGTCACGGATATAATTGGTGGTTTTGAAAATTAAAAGTATTACACTGACCCGGATTGGATTGGATTCGAATAACATTATCTGTCCTTTGAGGACACCTACGTGAATGCCCGGAAGAATACTGCCTCACCCTCCCCACTCATGTTAAGTAGTTTTTTTATTTTGTTCAAAGATTGATAATCGAAATATTAAGGTAGTGAAGGTAGGGTGTGCGATGATGGTGGAATGGTGATGTTATACGTTTCTAGACCCCGGTCTATGTAACACACCAAAAAAACTGAGCACAATCACATAATTTATATTGAAATTTACTTTTTCTTCTTTTTAACATTCTTGTTTTATCTTGACATTAATGGTTTCTGTATAAAGTTTATGGTTACCCTCTAAGAAACCAAAGAACTATCTAAAACCCAGGATATCCATTATGTAAGACAGTAAGACAGACATTGCCTTACACAGCATGGGTTTCACTAACATGGAGCTCAAGAATGCTAAGGAAAACATGAATATGAGAAACCACAGGAAATGTGCAGGACTAGATGATTTCAATGCTGCTCACTGTAACAAAATGGATCTAACGTACAGAAGGGAGGCCCCTGACATCATATAGCACGGAAGATCGCTGCTAAAAAAGGAAGTGCCAAGATACAAGCCGGAACTTCTGGGTCAAGAGAACAAAAGCTGCTGGAAACATGCAGGACATGAAGGCACTGCTAAGAACTAAATAGAAGCCATCGCCAAACTGAAGCACAAGAATTGAGAGCTAAAAGCGGTAGAAGAATTCTTACCAATCAAATCAGGACCAGGCAGTGCTGCAAGAAAAAACAAAACAAAACACACACACACATGAAAATCGCTGAAAAACCAGAAATGAATATTCTGCAAAACTGCAGTGCACGAATTGCAGCTAAAATGGAGAGAGACATAAGGAAAGTGGTATCAATATGTAATAGAGGAGGCCACATCGAAAATCCAGTCCCAGAAGGCTTGCTAATAACCTCACAGGGGCAAATACCGAAATGCTGGAGAGGCGATTTTTGGACACATGCAAACGCTGCTGGAAAACTAAAGCACAGAAATGTGATTTAAAAGCCAGATAGGCACAGAAGCCACCAAACAGTACAGGAAGTTGCTGGAAGTTTGCTGATGCAGGCAGCTGCATGAAATGAGAAATTTATAAGGCGCAAGAGGCACAAAAAAAAGGAGAGAACAGAGCCCCCAAGCCATACCAGAGAGCCTCAAAAATAGGTACCATCCTGTCACTATCGCAAGAAGGTACTCAAAATGAGCAAAGTAAACACCATCCTTCTGCTGCCCTACTCAGGTCACGGGAACGTTAAACAGAGAAGCCAGCAACGAAACAAACCAATCTTGTAGATGGATAAGCAGAATCTTTCCCCCCCCCCCCCCCCCCCCCATTAAATATGTTCCAGAGGATTATACCCAACAAAGTCATGATAATTGCAGAACCTGCTGAAAAGAATTACAGGAGGCTGCCTAGACAAAAAAAATGCATTAGACTTATTCAAGATAAAAACGAAAGTTATACCACCAAGGGCAGGAAGCGTCAAAAGCTGCTAGATGAAAAAATATATATTGGGGCAGAGACCTTCCCATACAAATTCAGCACTATAAAACAGCAAGACAGCAGTTTCAAACTTCTTGAACAGAAAAAAAAATGAGCCAAGTAAAGGCAAAGAAAGGAACAGCAATGCAGCAGAATAAAGGGGATACAACCGCTACTGATAGTGCTTAGGAACAAAGAGCGAGACGTTCTATAATGGTTGAGCATTCTGAGAAATAGGAAAACTCCAGAACCTTAAATGCAACAAAAACTCAATTACCTCTGCTAAAAGTACAATAAAAAAACTAGTATACTTGTCAAACCTGTCGATCTTCAAAGACACCAAAGTTGTTTATTAGCCTCGCTTGACCCCTTGAGCTACCTCACAGAGAAGGGAAGCATTTGGGGTAGGGGGAGGAGAAGGACAAAACACTACAGAGTGTCATCGTCGATCGCTTCTGCCTCCACTGACGTCTATCTCCTTCTTTCTGTGCCCGCCCTCCTCTGACGTAAGTTTCCTATGTCAGAGGAGGGCGGGCACAGAAAGAAGGAGATAGACGTTGGTGGAGGCAGAAGCGATCGACGATCCGTTGTTTCATCCCGTGCAGCGCCTTCACACACAGGTGAGAGGGGCTGAAAGGCTGGTAAAGCGGAGGGGGGGGGGGTCCGTTGGAGGGGGGGAACGGCGGCGACGTACTCATGGGGGCGGGGCAAGGGGCGGAGGATGGCGGGAGGCGGAGCAATGTTGGGAAAAGAAGATCAAGACAGGAAGGGAGGGGGGTCCGGCGCTGCAAAAGTTTAGATTTTTATTTTCAGTTTTTAATTTAGTAAAAGGCAGAAGCGGGGAACAGCGGCGATCTCGGGAGGGGGTGGGGGGAGGCAGTCCATACAGGACGCTCCTGATAAGCTCCTTTGCCCCCTCCCGATCCTTTTTTGATGTTTGGAAAGCTTTTATATTTTATGCAGGGGAAAGCAGGGAGTCAGTGTTTGTGGTGTTTTTATTTTTTTTTTCTCACTTTCTGTTTAAAGATGCCAGCTTTGATTTTTATGGTGTAGGGGGCAGCGGGGAGATGACAGCTCAGGCCTTTACGACTGCTCTGACCATACGTTTAATATGTCGTGGTAAATGATTCGGTGTGATCGTCGGTAGTGTTAGTGCATCCCGAATCGCCCACATTACAATGCTAGTTACTCTTTTGTATTCCGTTTTCGTTAGCTGCTTGCTTCGTTGGAAAAAGGCCTTTAATGCATGCAGCGGTTACGAATTTTCTTCGTTAAAGGGTTGTTAGAGGGTCGTTAAGGTTTAGTGCATCTGACCCTAAGGCCAGAAATTGAACACAGAAACCACGGGGTCAGGAGCTGACAAACAAGCACCAAAAGGAGAGCTGCATGAACCGTTCACCATCCATTTGGAGACATAGAAAAATCCTGAACATTCCAGACTGCAAAATACCCTTAAGGGGTGAATTACTTGGAACTACTTTTTTCCTTTAACTAAGCCCACCTTTGACAGGACAGCTCTATGGGGAGACAGAATTGATTGTGGGTCATCTGATCTTTAGTTTCTGTCAACCTTCTATGGAGGTCACTACCTCTCTAGGCGGTGGACTACACAATGTTTTAAGAGAATACAGAGGGGCTCTTTGGATAGCATTATTACCTGTGCTCCGCAGGGATTTCATGCCCCGTTCTGTAGATGTGAGACAGTAACGCTGTTCTGCTAATGTAAGGGCAACCGCATGTACACTGGAAGGTCTTGCCACAGTAGCCTGCATGCCGTTTCAGGTCCCATTCGGTGCTATACGAGTTCATGCATTTATCACATTTATGCTTCTTTTCTGCGTGCATTTTCATAAAATGCTGGAACATGTCCAAAAAAAGAAAAAAAGGAGCAAGAGGAGGGATGTTTAGATAATTCAACTAATACAGTGGTTCCCAAACTTTCTCAATTCACAGCACACTTAGTATTTAAGTAATTTTTTCACGGCACCCCTAGGCCACACATTTCCTCTTAGGTCTTCCCCATCCTCACCGGTGGCAACAACAATGGCAGCATGGAGTCCTACAGTTGCTGGCGGGGACTCCCAAGCCCCGCCAGCTGAAGCAGTCCGCTGCCTGGAGGCCTAAAGCTCCATTCTGCCCGAGGAAGTTGAGGGCATACTTCTGACGCTGACACCGAAACTCTCATACATGCTTAGTTCAGCATGAACTGAGCATGTGCAGAAGTGCCCGTGTCAACAGCTGAAGTACACACCCAGCTTTCTCAGGCAGCATGGGGCTTGGGGCTCCAGCAGCAGATCGCTTCAGCTAGTGGGGCTTGGGCATCCCCGCCAGCCATTCCATGGGTGCCACAATTTTGAAGGGGTCTTAAAATATGTTGTGGCTCCCTTGTGATTTTGCTGTAGCACCCCAGGGCACCCTGGCACACAGTTTAGGAACCGCTGAACTAAGAGTTAAAACAAAGAAAAATCATTAAGATCCTCTCTTCCTTTTCCAATCTTGATTTCAGTCTTGAAGACATTTGAAACCTAAACACTAAATTGTCACAAGTTCTTTCTGTTTGGCCACTTGCACTTCTATGAATGTAAAGAAACCAGGGCAGCGATTAATATTTGTCCCTAAGTACAAATACAGCATGAGCTACAGATGAGATGACAGGGGCCATGGCCACAAAAATGGCACACTATACACCACTGCAAACAAAAAGGTTTCAAAATGCAAAAGAAAAAGTGCACCTTTACAGTATGACAATAGCACATTTATCCCTTCCTCCATTTGTAGGCTAAGACAGATTTCAGGGGTGGGGGTGTCTTGGTTGAAACAACCATGGTAAAGCATGTCTCAGCAGGATGGCAGGAGATGTGAGTGAGAAGCACTCTCCCTCCCCTGCTACCCTACTTTGCAAACTGTTGCCCTCCTCTGTCACTCTCTTTCATCTCCTCCTTTTCTCTTCTGATCCCCCCCTTTCCTGTATGCTCTGCCCCTCTTCTTTCCTCCTTTCCTCTTCTTTTATGCTCCACCTCCTCCTCTGAAGCCTGGCCCATCATCACCCTTCAAGCTCTATGCTGCCATTGACTCTTTGCCAGCAGAACCCAGGGACTCCCATCAGCTCTGCGCTGCCACTGTCCCCCTCTTTCTTCACCAGCAGAACCCAGGGACTCAAGCCAGCATTTCACTGCTGATGCCCCTTTCCTCTCTCTTCATCAGTGGTACCCAGGAATTCCTGCTGGCTCTTCGTTGCTGCAGCCCCTCTTTGCCGAGGGATTTGGGGATTCCTGCCAGCTTTTGCTGACTGCTCTGCCCTGCTCTTTGCAACTTTAGTGAAGCCCTATGAATCTGCTTACTTGCACATGTGCAAACAGATGCTGACAGATAGGTCAGATAGATGGACATACCCTTCCTAAAAGATGCTACTATAATTACCAAGAGACTAGAACAGAACCAAAAAGAGGAAGAAAACATTTTAACGTCTTTATTTATGACAGTGTGTCATGTTATTTCTATTAGGATTCAATTTGCCCATCTCCAATTTTACCTCAATTATATCTATGCTTATATGTGGTCATTTTACTATTATTATGCCGTTAACAAAAATTGTTTAAAGTTTAATGCAAAAGCTCTTCATAATGAATCTCTTCATAAAGGCGGTTAAAAAATCCCCAATAAGTTAACACCCTTCTGCTTTCCTCCCCTAAAAATAACTGTGAAAACTAATCACAACAGACATGTGGCAAAACTGTTAATCCATATTTACCTGTTTTACAAGAGAAAACTGAGAGAACGGCCTGTTTGGTCCTCTAGGACACCCTTCTATGGGACAGCAGTACAGCTTTTGTGCTGTTTTCAAATTCTTTTTAACCGTTGGATTGACTGTTCCATGCTGCAAAACAAAAGAGGTACAATTAACTTCAATACAAATGTTACAATTTACTCCAGTGCGCTCTAAAACCAAGCTTCATCCTCAGAAACAGATTCAAGATGTTCTAAGCACAAAAATATAGGTTCTCGGGCACATACAGCCTCTCGTGCAAACAAAATTTTTTTTTTTTTTTTTTACATTTGTACCCTGCGCTTTCCCACTCATGGCAGGCTCAATGCGGCTTACATGGGGCAATGGAGGGTTAAGTGATTTGCCCAGAGTCACAAGGAGCTGCCTGTGCCTGAAGTGGGAATCGAACTCAGATCCTCAGTTCCCCAGGACCAAAGTCCACCACCCTAACCACTAGGCCACTCCTCCACTCCAACTGGCCAGACAAAATGAGCCTTATAGTCCCCAATGTCAGAGAAGTATCAGGAAAAAAATAAAAATCTCTCCAACAGGGGGATTGTATGGGAGGGATGATGATACATTAATGAAGGGGGATTGTGGTGTTTTACTGGGGGGAGGGAGGCAGGGTGGGTTCAGTGGTTTTTGATGTTGTGGTGTGCTTTATTCTGATAGTTCTGTTATATAATTTTTCAATAAAAATTTATTGATACAAAAAAAACTCTCTCCAATAAATACTTCAGTTGGTACTCAGACTACTATTACTTACTACTACTTATCATTTCTATAGCGCTACAAGGCATACGCAGTGCTGTACACCATACACAAAAGACAGTCCCTGCTCAAAGAGCTTACAATCTAGATAAGACAGGTAAACAGACAGAACAATTAAGGGTAAGGGAATAAAGAGGTGAGGATAAAGGACAGGGCAAGTGAGTAATGGTTAGGAGTCAAAAGCAATGGTAAAGAGGTGGGTTTTAAGTTTGGACTTGAAAACGGCCAAAGACGGGGCTAGACATACAGGCTTGGGAACTCTATTCCAGGCGCGAGGTGGAGAAGTTAAAGTTAAATACAGAGCGTCATCATATGAAACTGAACGGAGGGGAACTGCAAAAGAATGAGAGAATACTTTTCCACTGAGACTGCGGTAGACACCTGGAACTGACTGGCAGCAGGAGACTCTGAGAGACACAACAGTAGCACAGTTCAAGCTTGCATAGGCCAGATTGAAAGGCAGAGCAGAAGACGACCACAGCTGGTTGAAAAGGACCCTCTTCTTGCAACATCTGTGTTTCTATAAGAACATAAGCACTGCCATACCGGGACAGACCGAAGGTCCATCAAGCTCAGCAGCCTGTTTCCAGCAGTGGCCAATCCAGGATACAAGTACCTGGAATGATCCCAAAACAGTACAATACATTTTATGCTGCTTATGGTAGAAATAAACAGTGGATTTTCCCCAAGTCCATCTAAATAATGGCTTATGGACTTTTCTTTTAGGAAATTATCCAAACCTTCTTTTAAACCCGCTAACTGCTTTTACCACATTCTCTGGCAACGAATTCCAGAGTTTAATTACACGTTGAGTGAAAAAATATTTTCTCCTATTTGTTTTAAATGTACTACTTTTGTAGCTTCATTGTGTGCCTCCTAGTCCTAGTATTTTTGGAAAGAGTAAACAAGTGATTCATGTCTACCCACTCCACTCATTATTTTATAGACCTCTATCATATCTCCCCTCAGCCGCCTTTTCTCTAAGCTGAAGAGCCCTAGCTGCTTTAGCCTTTCCTCACAGGGAAGTAGTCCCATCCCCTTTATCGTTTTTGTCACCCTTCTCTGTACATTTTCTCATTCCACTATATCTTTTTTGAGATACGGTGACCAGAATTGCACACAGTATTCAAGATGCGGTCGCACCATGGAGAAATACAAAGGCATAATAACATCCTCATTTTTGTTTTTCATTCCTTTCCTAATAATACTTAATTTTCTATTTGCTTTCTTAGCTGCCACTGCACACTGAGCAGAGGGTTTCAACATATCATCAACAATGACACCAAGATCCCTTTTCTGGTCGGTGACTTCTAATGTGGAACCTTGCATCACGTAGCTATAAGTTCAGGTTCCTCTTTCCCACATGCATCACTTTGCACTTGCTCAAATTAAAAGTCATCTGCCATTTGGATGCCCAGTCTCTCAGTCTCATAAGATCCTCTTGTAATTTTTCATAATCCTCTTGCGATTTAACAACTTTGAATAACTTTGTGTCATCAGCAAATTTAATTACCTCATTAGTTACTCCCATCTTTAGATCATTTACAAATACGTTAAAAAGCAGCGGTCCCAGCACAGACCCCTGGGGAACCCCACTATCTACCCTTCTCCATTGAGAATACTGACCATTTAACCTTTTCTCTGTTTTCTATCTTTTAACCAGTTTTTAATCCACAAAAGAACACTACCTCTTGGGCAGGCTTATACGGTCTGTGCCAGAACCGGTGGTGGGCAGCGGGACTGGTGGTTGGGAGGCAGGGATAGTGCTGGACAGACTTGTATGGTCTGTGCCAGAGCCGGTGGTTGGGAGGCAGGGCTGGTGGTTGGGAGGTGAGGATAGTGCTGGGCAGACTTATACGGTCTGTGCCAGAGCCGATGGTTGGGAGGCGGGGATAGTGCTGGGCAGACTTATACGGTCTGTGCCCTGAAGAGCACAGGTACAAATCAAAGTAGGGTATACACAAAAAGCAGCAAATATGAGTTATCTTGTTGGGCAGACTGGATGGACCGTGCAGGTCTTTTTCTGCCGTCATCTACTATGTTACCATGACTCCTCTGGAGTCTTTAATGAGTTACTTTGTCAAATGTCTTTCGAAAATCCAGATACACAATATCGACCTGCTCACCTTTATCCACGTTTGTTCACCCCTTCAAAGAAACATAATAGATTGGTGAGGCAAGATTTCCGGTTAGCTCTGAATATCAAGTTAACCAGGCATTAGCTATTCGGCTTTAAAAAAAACAAACATATATTCAATGCTGGCAACCAATATGGTCTTGCATTGAATATCCAGGTTCAACGCCGGCAGCTGACGTCAACAGCGCTGCCAGCTGCCTATCAGGGGGCTTGTCTTTAATGCCCCAATCTCATACTAAATTAATTTAAAAAAGGGGAATTTTTTGGAATTCAGTAGGTCCATCATTACATATAACAGAAGCTAATCTTTTACTTCATTGGACAACTGGATTACAGGCTATTTAACTGTTATAATGACCTAACTCCCATAACCATGAAAACTAATCTAAATAAAGAGCACACACCAAGGTATACATCAGAACTATGTAATTTGAAGGGAGCGTACTGACATTTTAAACATCATTGGAGACAATCAAAGGAGCCTGATAAAAAAAAAAAAACTTCAGTGGAAAGATTCTATTAGACAATATAAGTCGGCTATGTGCTTGGCTAAGAAACAATATTATGCGAACCAAATTCGACTTATTCATTCTGACCAAAAAAAACTTTCTGGGGTTTTTAAGAGCTTGACCTCTGATGTATGTTCTTCTAAATATGTATGTTCTCCTTTGAGCAGGGACTGTCCTTCCTTGTAAAACTGTACAGTGCTGCGTAACCCTAGTAGCGCTCTAGAAATGTTAAGTAGTAGTAGTAAATATCACAGTTCTTAAACATCAGAAGATTTAGCTTTTTATTTTTCTGACAAAATTCATTATTCATTATTCATGACTAGGAGACATGGGCGGACCACAGAAGACACTTATTCGAAAGTTTATTGTAGTAGGGAAAAATGCCTCCTGGGTTCCTGGTTTTCCCCAGACCCTCCATCTGTTTGGAACTGGCAGGCCGGGGGTTCATCTTCTGGCATTCTGGGAGGTGAGGGATGCCGCATTTTCAGCAAAAAGAGCACAATTATCTGTCTGTGTGGGATCCATATTTACAATCTCTCACACAGACAGCAAGGAGTTTGATTCTGAATCACACCTAGCAGAAGTTATTAGAGTTCATGGAAGTTTTCTTACTTCTACTTAGTTTGCTGTATATCTTTGGGGTTTTGGGGAGTGGGGGAATAGGATTTAGGGGAGATGGAATTAGAAGGCCTGATAAATGGATTGACTTTATTTGGTTTGATCTGACATGGTGCTACAAGAAACCAAGCTTTCTGTTCAGTTTGTGTTAATATGTTTGTTTGTATTTGTCCTGTTATTTTTCCAATAAACAGATTTAAATAAATTTGGGCAACTGGTTAACTAGTTATTTTTTTTACATGGGTGTTGGATAACTTTGTTCCTTAAATAAAGTTATAATTAAAAACTGTGCTGTGTTTACTCAGTTCCCCTTTGTCTAATATTACATTTTCTTTAAAGATCAGAAACGATTCAGTGTGACATATATGCAATAATAGGGGAAATCGAGAGGGGTGTTAAATCTTTTCCACATCACTGTAATAATTCCCACAGCCACGAAGATTAATGAGGCTGTTGTAAGTCGTCCAGTTTCCCTGTGCTCCTTGAAGCTCATGTTATTATCCATCTTTCTCACTGGTTCTCTACCATCCTGGCAGATTAGCATACCAAATCCCATACTCACCTTAATCACCAGTATCCTCCTTCCCCCACCTTAATGTTTTACCACTATTTGTTGTGATAATCTCAACAGCTACTAAAACCAGGCAGGCTGTTGCTTAAATGTTTACATGGCGATTTTAGAATTGGTCACAAGCAGTTGGCACATGAATAGAAAGTGGAAATTTGAGAAACTGAACTTTCCATTCCGAAACTGCAACTTATATACGTATCATTATCAGCAAACATGCCTGGATATTTCTGCCTGCTCCAGACCAGGCATAAATATTCACAAGTATGTCTGCTAGGTTATGCACTTTGCAAAGACATGTGCAAACCCCAAAATGTGACTGACTCAGCACCTGAGAATGTCTACTTTATAGAGGTATTAAGGTATTTTTTTATTTCACTTGATATACTATTTCTCTTGTAATCAAAGCAAAACGGTTTACAGTACACAATTAAAACAATCAGAACATAAAAACAAAAGAACGCCATCTCTCTATATAAAACGCACCTCCAACGTTCTGAAGCCTCCACAAGTCCCAACGTTCTAAATGCATGGTGGTGAAACCCGGAATTCGCCCATGAGTGTTGGCCTCGCCCCCCAAGTCAAACGTCATGACGTCGAGGGCGGACCAATGACACTCAACCAATCGCATCGCAAACCCATTACTAAGCGACGGAACGTGACATAAGACACATCACGGAACAATGCAAACCAGCAGCACACAGCTGCTATGCGACGTCAACAGCAACGCTAAAACAACCATATAGATCTCTGCTCTCCACACAAACAACGGACATGGAGGGCATAGGAAGGAAGGAAAAAAAACAGCACATACACACACACTCTCACTCTTAACTGGCTATAATGAGCAACTGACCTGCCACTATCACAGGGACTGCTAGCACCTCTCTCTCACACATACGGGACACAGAGGGGATGGAAGACAAGGAACGAATCGTTGGGTATGGAGGGGGTGGTAGGGGAGATAAGGCAAGAACTGCCTCAAATGTTTGTGCTGTGCTATGTACAATTATAATGCTGTCTCTTCATTTTGACCCTACCATTTCACACTCTCTTTCACACAGACGCACACACACACACACTTATACTGTCTCTATCTCTCACACACATGCACCCACACACATATACACACTCTCTCACACAGACACACAAACACACCTCAAATGGTTCAGCTGTCCTATGTAAAATTTCACTGCTGTCTCTTCATTTTCACCCTACCTGTGCACACTCTCTTTCACACAGAGACACACACACACACTTTCTCTGTGTCACACACAGACACACATACATATACACACTCTCACTCTCTCTATAGCCTTGCTAGCGCCCATTTCATTTGTTTACAAAACATGCCTTTTTTTACTAGTTATTCGATAAAGCTCAGGTACTCAAGACCAGCCATCACTAGCACAAACATTCACCAGACTCAAACCAATCACAAACATTTATCTAAAATCCAGATTCAGCTATATTTATCAATATAAATTAGCAAGTGCCTTTTCCTGTTCCTGTTGCAAAAGATTGGTCAGATAAACTAAATAACTCTTAAGCCGAACTGAAGATCATTTATTGTCCAAAAGCCAAATTGAAAAAAAAAGTTTTCAATAGTATTCATATGAATCTGCAAGCCTCGGATGCTGAGGGAAAGAGTTTCAGAGGACCAGGGTAAGAAAGAAAAAAAGCAGCCGAGCACATCGATTCTCATCGAATTGGGAGCAAAGCATATGAGAAGGTGTATAAGGGACAATATGGGCTGCTAGGTAGGAAGGAATGGCTGTGTGCAGAATTTTATGTCATTGTAAAAATTTTGTATTTGATCCGATTCTCAATGCAAGCGCTGTAATAGAGGAGAAATACGATCATACTGTTTGGCATTAGATATAGGGCATGCTGCGGTATTCTGTAATGTTTGGAGACATTTGAGATTAGCCCTTGTGACACCTGCATAGATAGAATTACAGTAGCCATAGTGAGAATTTATGTAAGCATAATACAGAGAACACAGTGAGGGTAAATCCAAAATGTTACAGCCTGCTCTTAGATGAAGAAGAAAGAAAAAGCCAGATTTTACAACTTGAGATATTTGAGGGGTGAAGGTCAAAGCAAAACCCAGAAATATCCCTAAAAATCTAAATGAAGGTATATATGGAATTGCTCCCCATGTGTATTTTTATACATGTATATGGCTGAGTTTTAGATGTAAAAAGTCTTTCTAAAATTACTCTCTTGGCTGCCTAAATCCTCGAGGCCTTGTTGGATGCTACAAAGCCACCTACAACCTGTCAGTACTCAAATGGTTGGTTTCTAGGGAGTGCTAGCCTGCTGCTTTCAGTCTAGCCTCCCCCACAGCTTACAGCTTTACCAAGGCATGCTTCTTTTTATCTCTCAACTGGATGGCATCTGGTTACCACCCGCTTGCCTGGCACTAAACCAAAAGTTTATTTTCTCAAAACTACCTACAGTGGTCAAGAAAGAGATTGATATTTATTCTATATAGAACGCACCTAGATTCGCTTACCTGTAACTACCAATTTATCAGAGCCTTGAGTCACTAGTGTAGGAATGAGATTCTCTCCATGAGTCACCACAGACATGAGAGTTTAAATGAAAACAGTGAGCACAACCCACACTGAGGCTAAATCAGAATATGCTGTACAAATGCATAAGTTCACTGAAGCTGATGTACTTCAAACTATGTTTCATAGTATCTTATGGTTAGCTTTCGAAGGTTGCCCTTCTTCCTCAGATCGGAAATAAGCAAATGTGCTAGCTGACAGTGTATTTAAGTGAAAACATTCAAGCATTACTATGACAGTCTGACAGGGTGGGAGGAGGGGGGTGGGTAGGAAGTATGCACGGGGACATCAAAGCATATCATTGATATTCTAACAGGATGGGTGTGGATAGGTGAGGGAAGAACGCAAGACCTTTGAAGTCAGAATGATTGAATATTTTAACACCCAACAGAAAGGACTTAACAAGGATCTGGGGTTCCTAGCCCATTATAAACCATAAAGCTGTATGTCTCTGTTGATCACCCTCCCCTCACCTATCCACACCCACCCTGTTAGAATACCAATGATATGCTTTGATGTCCCCATGCATACCTCCTACCCACCCCCATCCTCCCACCCTGTCAGACTGTCATAACAATGCTTGAATGTTTTCACTTATATACACTGTCAGCTAGCACATTTGCTTATTTCCGATCTGAGGAAGAAGGGCAACCTTCGAAAGCTAATCAAGAAATGTATTAAGTTATGTCCAATAAAAAAGGTATCATCTTATTTTCTTTTCCATGTTTTATTTTGTTTGATTTCTATTGATAACCTTAAGAGTGGACTAACACGGCTACCACACTCCTCTACTTATAGTATCTTATGAAACTATGATTTTCATTCTGCCAGGTTATTTTTAACTTTATTAAAAAAAAATTATCAATTCAGGGATATCTGCATGTTAAGATGCAGCTTTTAACTCCTAACCCTTACTCACTCGTTCTGTACCCATGTTTTATCATTCCCTCCTTAATTATATTTGTCCTGTTTGTCTGTCCTAACTAGACTGTAAGCTCTGACAAGCAGGGACTGTCTTTTCATGTTCAGTGTACGTCTAGTAGCGCTATAGAAACTATAAGAAGTAGTAGTAACATAAGAATTAGCAAACATGGTACATGGGACCTCTCTAAGAAAACGTTTTCAGGATCATGCCTGTTAAAGATGCCTTAGAAACTTTTCCAATCCAGCATTATAAAGATTTAAAATAAACAACAACTGCAAACAAGACACTGCAGAATGAAGAATGTAGTGAGATCAAGATGCTAATACAGCTTAGCCTTGAGCCTCCGAATTCAGGACCATCAGACTTATGCTAATATTCACTACTCAATTGCAATCTGCAGTGCCATATTGTGTAGAACACAGGATCACAACTAAGTTTTCCACGCTTCATTTTCCAAGTCCGTGTTTCTCAACCCAGTCCCTCAGGGTACACTCAATCTGGTTTAAGCCTTGCCAGAATGAACATGCATGAATTACATATACTGATGAGACTGTGCAAGCAAATTTCTTTCATACATATTCATTATGGAAGCCCAAGAATCAACTGGTTATGTGTGTTCCAAGACCTGGTGCAGCTAAAACTACATCCTGAGCCCTACACTTACTGAGATGCCTAATACCCGGCCTCAACCTCCACCCCGCCTTACCACTTACAGATATCCGACTATCTCAACCCTGCAAAGGCATACTGCGTACAGATGCCTATACCCTGAAACAAGCCTCAACCTATATCATGCTGAGTCTTACAACTATCTGGCTTCAACCTTCTACCCTGCCACACCTTCCCACTTACATCCTACTACTAATCATTTCTATAGCGCTACTAGACATATGCAGTGCTGCACACATTATATGCAGGTACTAGGGGCTCACAATCTGAGGGTTCTTTTTTACTAAGCCCTGTTAGTATTTTTGGCTGGCAGTAGAAATCAGCAGGCGGTAAATGCTGAAATGCCCATAGGAATATAATGAGCTCTGTGTTTACTATCAGCTGATTTTTACCTTGAGCTAAAAATGCTACCGCAGCTTAGTAAAAGACTACCACTACTACTTATTTCTATAGCGCTACCAGACGTACGCAGCGCTTCACACTTGAACATGGAGAGACAGTCCCTGCTCGATAGACCCCCTAAGTTTTTTGTACGTGGAGAAATGGAAGGTTAAGTGACTTGTCCAAGGTCACAGGGAGCTGCACTGGGCATCAAACCCAGGTTGCCAGGATCATAGCCCACTGCACTAACCATATCTGCATATACCCTGGAACAACCTCTGCCATACTGATCCTTACTGCTTACTGGTGCCCATAACTAGCCTCCACCTCCTGTCGAGCGTTACTGCTTACAAATCTCTATACCTGACTTCAACCTACACAGTGGTGTGCTGGAGCGGGCTCTCACAGGCTCGCGAGAGCCGTTTGTTAAGTTTTTAAGAATTTTGGGAGCTGGCTGTTAAAGTAGGCCTCCCCATGGCTACTTTAACAACTGACTCCCAAAATGTGGGCTTGGGCCCCCTCCTGAATTCTCTTTTTTGCTGGCAGTGATGCTGGCCCCACCAGCCAAGTAAATAGACTGCTGCTGCTCCCTGCTCCTTGTTTCTGACTCTAAGCATCAGGCTGGGACTTTTCATGCAAGCGCAAGAAGGTTCCATCATGCTGCTCAGAACCAGAACCAAGCAGCAGAGAATGGTGGCAGTCCATTTATTGGCTGGTGGAGCTCGGCAAAGGTATGCCTAGTATGCCTGCACAAGGGAGGGGAGAGAGAGGCATGTATTCCCCCCCCCCAAAAAAAATTTTTTCAGGGCCGGCTATGCCCGGAGTGAGAGAGCCAGTTGTTAAAAATTTACCAGCACACCCCTGAACCTACACCCTGTTTAATCTTACCACTCATCTGGACCTGTCAAGTGTCACCCTGCCGAGCCTTACTACTTACATGTCCCTATACCCTGCAAGCATCTCCACCGTGCCAATTCTTACTGTTTACAGTCGCCCATACCCAGCCTCCACCTCTACCCTACCAAATATTGCTGCTTGCAGAGGTCTACTCTACCTGACCTCAACCTCCACCGTACTCAGCCCTACTGCTCACCTACACTTGCCGGAGCCTTGCTACTTATATCTCTGCAAGAATCTCCACCACTTACAGACCCCTATCCCCAGCTTCGACCTCCACCCCGCGAGCTTTCCTGCAGTGCAGACACCTGCGCACGCAGCACAATGTCCCCTCCCCCCCTCCCAGCAGGTGTCACGCGCTCCGCACCTGGACGCCGTGAGCCTTCACCAGATGCATGTTGAGCGCCGGGGGATTGGGCAGCACCTTGCCGCAGCCCGTCACCGTGCACAGGATGTTGCTGCGCACCTCCCGCACCAGCTCCGTCACCGAGGGCCTAATCAGCACCCAGGGCCCCTTCTCGGAGGGCGCCCCGCCGCCCGCGGCACCGGCCGCCATGGCGTGAGCAAGGCAGCGGCGCGGCCTGCCTACAGTGCCTATACTACGACCCGCGCAGCTCCACACACTACTACGGCCCCTCCGGGTGAGACGTCACTTCCGCCACCACCAGCTTTCCAGCAAGGAGGTTAGAGTACACTGTGCGCCACTACGCACCCCAGCTCCTCCCCTACCCTCGTGGTTCTGTATGATGACGAGACTCCGCCCCTTCTTCCCCATAGGACCCGCCTTCTCCCCTCCTATCTGTCAGGCCGTCTAAGTACCACGTGACCCGAGATGGTCGTTTGTCCGCTCAGAAGATGGGGGCGGGATGTATGAGTAATGGGCTTGCACTAAAGCCCCGCCCATTTCGAGTAAGCTGGGATCAGAGTCCTTGAGAGCCTGGCAGATTTGGCACAAGGGTGGCAACACTGGCAGTAACCAAAGAAAGAAGATGTCTCTGTGGAAAAGATTCGGGACATTTTCTGTGCTGCTGGAGAGACGTACATAGAAATGAGGCCAGATGAAAGATCTGCCCTAAAGGTGACTAGAGTTGTAGCTGCTGCTCAGTGCAGGCCACACCCCCTCTGCCTCACGGCTTCTGTTATGGTCCCTATCACAAGAATCGTGCATGACTCCGTCTTGGAAAGGGTGGTCTCACGGGGAAGATTTATTTATTTATTGCATTTGTATCCCACATTTTCCCACCTATTTGCAGGCTCATTGTGGCTTATAAAGACCTGTTATGGAGGCAGATGCAATTGGTGTAATAACAAGATCGTAAAAAGCAGCGAGCTGAGCGAAGTGTTAGAAAGGTGAATCAGGATAGGGTGAGGTGACGAAGTGTTATGATGGTTATGGATTCTCGTTGTAGGCCTTGTTAAAGAGAGAAGTTTTCAGTGATATACGAAAGCTAGTTATTTCGTTGATCTCTTTCAAGTCCTCTGGAAGTGCATTCCATAGTTGCGTGCTCATGTAGGAGAAGCTGGTTGCATGTGTTAGTTTGTATTTTAATCCTTTGCATTTAGGGAAGCGTAGATTAAGGAATTTGCGGGCTGATCGTTTTGCATTTCTGGGAGGCAGGTCCACGAGGTCCATCATGTTGCTCGGGGCATTTCCATGGATAATTTTGTGAACAACTGTGCAGATCTTGAATGCGGTACGTTCTTTAAGTGGGAGCCAGTGAAGACTTTTTCTTAGGGGTTTCGCGCTTTCATATTTTGTTTTGCCAAATATGAGTCTGGCCGCTGTATTCTGGGCTGTTTGAAGTTTCTTGATAGTCTGTTCTTTGCATCCCACATAAAGTGCATTGCAGTAGTCCAGGTGACTTAGCACCATTAACTGAACCAGGTTACGGAAGATTGATCTTGGGAAGAAAGGTTTTACTCGTTTGAGCTTCCACATGGAATGGAACATTTTTTTCGTTGTGTTCTTCAGGTGGGTTTTGAGTGTGAGATTACGATCAATGGTAACTCCCAGTATTTTCAGGCTATTTGAGATTGGAAGAAAGAGGTTTGGTGTGGATATGGTGATGAATTTGTTTCTGTTATATTGTGAGGTAAGTATGAGGCACTGTGTTTTTTCTGCATTGAGTTTTAGTCGGAATGCATCAGCCCAGGAGTGCATGATTTGGAGGCTTTGATTGATTTCGTTGGTGATTTCTTTTACATCGTGTTTGAACGGGATATATATCGTAACATCGTCTGCTTATATGTAGGGGTTGAGGTTGTGGTTGGCTAGCATCTTGGCTAAGGGTATCATCATTAGATTAAAGAGGATAGGTGAGAGGGGGGAATCCCTGGGGGACTCCGCATTCAGGTGTCCATGGGGCTGAAATATCCTCTTTCACTATTACTTGGTATGATCTTGTGGTCAGGAATCCTCTAAACCAGTTGAGAACGTGACCTCCAATTCCAAAGTATTCAAGGATATTTAGTAGTATTCCGTGGTTGACCCTGTCGAAGGCACTGGACATGTCGAATTGTAGGAGGAGTATGTTGTTGCCAGTTGCGATTGTCTGTTTAAATGAATTCATTAAAGTCACTAGTACAGTTTCGGTGTACTAGATTGCTGGTTGCTCCGTACTATAGGGTCTGATTTGCACTCTTCTCTCTACCTACTGATTCGAGGACACCTATTGTTAAAATACTAAATATAAAAAATAACTCTGTTAAAGCAAAGCATGCTGTTTATCCAGCTATCGTGTTCCTACAGTTTTTGATAAATAAAAATATTGATTACAGTCGCATCATCTTGCAAACTTTTATTCACATTGCCATCTGGAGCCTGCATGGCCACAGATTAATCTAGCAGACTTCAGAATCAAATATGGAATAGCCAAATTATAAAACAATATTGCAAATTTGTGTAGGGTAGCGAGCTGGTGATCTAGCAGGGGGTATCTGTCTGTTAGATTTTCAGCTTTTGTCTATCCTCACCACTATCTGACAAGCCGGACATTCTGGTCTGTTACAGGAGGAGGTAGAAGCCAGGAGTGGTTTTATAGTTTATTTATACATACATACATTTCTAAACTGTCACTGTCCAGTTGTCCTAGGCAGTGTACATCTGGAACATACACAGTGAAAGACACAAAAAAAACATAGCATACACACAACTACAACAAAGAATTACTAAATGAACTCATCTTCACCAACACATATCTTGCAGCAGTAAGTAAACTACTCAGACTGAAAAAGCCTGAGCAAAAAGAAATGACTTTTAACTGTTTCTTACACTGAAGGATCGAAATTATCACACCTAAGCTTACAGGCAAAGAATTCCAAATACCGGCACCTGCAGTCTGAAGCATTACTGAACAGTTAGCTTCAAGCCTCACATACTTAAAGGAAGGAATGTCCACTTCTGGTTGAGTCATGGAGAAGTAAGGCACTCAAGGGCACTTTTACTAAACCGTGTATACGAGTGCCCAACACATGCCAAAATGGAGTTACTACCCGGCTACCATGTGGCTCTTGCAGTTATTTCATTTTTGGCGCACGTCCAATACAAGCATCTGAAAAAATGTATTTTCGGAAATGTGTATTGGACACACGCCAAGTGGCTTTTGATGCGCTTAGGTTATTATCGCCCAGTTACCACTAGGTCAATGGCCAAAATGACCCAAAATGGATGTACGGCAATTTTCATTTTGCCTCATGTCCATTTTTGGCAAAATTTAAAAAAGGCATTTTTTTTTACAGGTGTGCTGAAAAATTCTTCTTCACATGCCCAAAACACACGTGTACACTACCACAGGCCATTTTTCAGCACGCCTTTGTAAAAGGGCTCCTCAGTTTTTGCTGCTCCCAGCTTCCCTCAACTAACCTGCATGTAACTGCACTCAGCAAACTCGTCTTCTCAGCCCATCCAAGATCGCTGCGCGAATAGCCCTGCAAGCTTAGATCAGTGTTATACTCCTACTACTACTACTATTTAGCATTTCTATAGCGCAACAAGGCATACGCAGCGCTGCACAAACATAGAAGAAAGACAGTCCCTGCTCAAAGAGCTTACAATCTAATAGACAAAAAATAAATAAAGTAAGCAAATCAAATCAATTAATGTGAACGGGAAGGAAGAGAGGAGGGTAGGTGGAGGCGAGTGGTTACAAGTGGTTACGAGTCAAAAGCAATGTTAAAGAGGTGGGCTTTCAGTCTAGATTTAAAGGTGGCCAAGGATGGGGCAAGACGTAGGGGCTCAGGAAGTTTATTCCACGCGTAGGGTGCAGCGAGACAGAAGGCGCGAAGTCTGGAGTTGGCAGTAGTGGAGAAGGGAACAGATAAGAAGGATTTATCCATGGAACGGAGTGCACGGGAAGGGGTGTAGGGAAGGACGAGTGTGGAGAGATACTTGGGAGGCCAGCAAGAAGCAGATTGCAGTAGTCTAAACGAGAGGTGACAAGGGTGTGGATGAGGGTTTTGGTAGAGTGCTCGGAAAGAAAGGGGCGGATTTTACGGATGTTGTAAAGAAAGAAACGACAGGTCTTGGCGGTCTGCTGGATATGAGCAGAGAAGGAGAGAGAAGAGTCAAAGATGACCCCAAGGTTTCGAGCTGAGGAGACAGGGAGAATGAGAGAGCCATCAACAGAAATAGAAAACGGGGGGAGCAGGGAGGTGGGTTTGGGGGGGGAAAATGAGAAGCTCGGTTTTGGTCATATTTAATTTCAGGTGGCGTTGAGACATCCAGGCAGCAATGTCAGACAAGCACGCTGAAACTTTGGTTTGGATGCAAGGTGAGATATCAGGGGTAGAAAGGTAGATTTGGGAGTCATCAGCATAGAGGTGGTAGGAAAAGCCATGGGATGAGATTAATGAACCAAGGGAAGAAGTGTAGATAGAAAAGAGGAGGGGACCAAGAACAGAACCCTGAGGTACGCCGACAGGCAGAGGGATAGAGGTAGAAGAGGATCCACCAGAGTGAACACTAAAGGTGCGGAGGGAGAGGTAGGAAGAGAACCAGGAAAGGACAGAGCCCTGGAATCCAAGTGAGGACAGGGTATCGAGAAGTATGCTGTGATCGACAGTGTCAAAAGCAGCGGAAAGATCAAGAAGAATGAGGATGGTGACCAAATCAGTTTAAAAGGACCAGGAGAAGGGCCGCATGAGCAAAACTAAGATGGCGGGCAGACCCGCAACTCTCTCTTCCAGCTCGGAGGGGATTGTGGAGATTATGGCCGAGGTGCATACAGCAATGGAGCACACACTGGGGAAGCAGCTTTGCTGATCCTTAACTAGTTTGATGGCATGGAGGAAAGGTTCACCTCAATCTCTGCAGACCTTCAAGCGGTGGAACAGGTGGGAGTGGTGGAGGACAGCGTTCAGGAGGTGCTGTTGTCCAGACCGCAGATGTTGGGACTGCCCACGAGAGCTTGAAGATAAACTGGATGATAAAGAAAACTGCTCTTACCGCCAACAACCTCAGGCTGGTGGGTTTACCCAAGACCATACTGGATTGCGACCACTGCTCTTTTTTAGGATCCTGGCTGATAACTTCTCTTGCAAGGATGCGGCTTTGCTGTGCATTAAGAGCCCACCGCCTGGGACAGAGGAGAGACTCTGCGGACCACCCACACACAGTGATCCTGTCAGTGCTTAACTATCTATAAACACAGGGGAAATAATGCTTTGTATCAGAGTACAAAAATATACAACTGCCCTTGTGCGGTGCTAAGGACACCCCACTTACATGTTACTCTCGAAGGGTTCGAGCAACAGTTCCTCCTGAAGAAGGAAAACCAAAATGTGGTCTCGCATAGAGGAACGGTATTTATTCCAACTGACCAGCTTGGTTTGGCGGTTTTGTTGAGATCCTGTCCCCGTGAGGGTGATCCGTGGAGCATGTGACCAAGGTGCAGATAATACGGAGCAGTAGCACCTGGCTCAATACAACTGCTATTGGCAAGTTGTTGTGGACACCTGGACAATTTCTTATGCAGGAATTTCCCATTAGATTGTTCGTTGCCTCCAAATAAAGGTGTAGCGGTGTTTAGTCCCGCTCCTGATTGTGAAAATGAACAATTAAGAGATATGGTAGACAATTGACTTTAGCTTAAGAAATCTGGCTAAGCTGCTGAGATTGAATGTTGTTAACTTACTGATGGGACACATGAAGACACACTATATGGGTACATGTGAATTTTACAAAACCTGTAGTGGTTTATAGTATACTAGCCGTTAAGCCCGTAACAACGGGCTAGTTTTTTGTTTTCCTATGGCCTCCCCCCCCCCAACCCTGCTCTCTCCCCTGTCCTCCCCCAGCGTGTTTCCCTCAGTTCCGCCCCCTCCTTCCCTCCCTGCTCCCTCCTCCTCCGATTTCCACGCCCATGTCCAAGCTCTCCTCCCTATTGGGCTGTACTGCTGGTGGAGGCGGGGCTTGACTTCTACACTCTCAGCGTTCCGATTCTACTGCGCATTTACAGGTGAGTCCGTCACTTGCCATTTGGTATGTGTATGTTTTGATAATTAAAAAATATTTTGTAATTGGAGTACATTTGTTGGACAAGTGCTTAACTATCACCATAAGCTGACAATTCTTCAGGCCAATCACAATGGTAAAGCTTTGGAACACAATCAGCTCATTCTGTGTTTTCAAAATTACTAAAGTACCCATTTCTTGCTCGCCAATTTGCTTTGCAGCATCTGCTATAAACCTTTTCAAGAGGCAGCTGAAGGTAAAACTGAAGTTCAAGATCACAGAACAAGAGGCAGACACTGGGGGTTGCTGTTTGAGAATAAACTCAATGTATGTACATATCAGCATGTTCCTCGCCCCTTTGATAGCAATGTAACCCAGGTTACTGTGGGCCTACGCAGCTGCAGCACAGTGACGATCCTCCCTATCCCTATCTTCTCAGTTACATTCAAAAGTTCTAAAATTGCAGAAAGTTTCATCTGGAAAGAGGATAAAGTAAAAGCACTAGTGGTAAAGACCATTGCTGGGGAAAAGAATTGTAAAAAACGGAAATATTATCAATTCAGTATCCTGATATATTGTCATAACTGTAATCCCGGTAGCAAACCCTCATGGGGTGGTAGGCTCCCTTCAGCAGTCCACAAACAAAGTCCTTCCAGACAACACAGCTTTTAGTTCCAAGCAGTTTATTTCCCCTCCTCCACAAATCTCAGTTCAAGGGGGTTAAGGTCCCATTCAGTTTCAAAACAAAGCAACAAGAAAAAAAACCTTCCGTTTAAATCCAAGTTCTCCCAGTTCCACCGCCTGGGTTTCAGTTTTAAAAGTCTTTCCGCTTGGGTGGTTGCAGAATGGCAGTACACCTCCCACAACACAGCTAATTGACTCCTGTGACCACCCACTGCCTTCAATCCCCGCAACTCTGCCCCAAAGTACAATTACAGTCCATGTCAACCGGTTCCTCCAAACCTGGTGTGCTGGGCCCTCCAGACTCTCCTTCCTCCAAGCACTCCATTAACTCTGCTTCTCTGCTAGGCTGTTGGTTAGAGACCTCCTCCCCCTCCCAGGTGGAAGGAATCTTGTACTGATTTCTGACCCAAGGGAATTGAGCTCTGTCATCACGGCTCCCCCTTCTGGCCCTCGTCTGCAGGGTTGTGCCTAGGGTCTCCGGCGCCCCCCTGCAGTTGGCCCCGCGCCCGCCCCCCCCCGAAAAAGATCGCTACACTACCCGCCCTCTTCTCCCCAGATCTTTTTCTTTTTGTTTAAATTTACCTCTGTCCGGCGGCAGCGTAGCGTTAGTGAGGAGGCGGCGCTCCCCCGCCCCGACGTGTCAGTCTTCCTTTCGTTCAGTTCCCGCCTTCTTCTGACGTCATTTCTGATGTCAGAAGAAGGCGGAATTGAGCGAAGGGAAGACTGACACGTCGGGGCGGGGGAGCGCCGCCTCCTTCTCACTAACGCTACGCTGCCGCCGGACAGAGGTAAATTTAAACAAAAAAAAAAAAGGAAAAGGATCTGGGGAGAAGAGGGCGAGGTAAGCATGGTGCGGCGGGGTGCCCCCCAGAGGATGGCGCCCTCCTGCCATGCTTACCTTGCTTACCGTGTTGGCACGGCCCTGCTTGTCTGCCATAGCAGCTGCTCTTTCCAGTCCTTTTCCCCCTCCCTTCCCCGTGGTGTTCCTACCGGGTTTTGGGACCTACCCCCCGCCCCCCCGATTCCTTCTCTCAGGGCCTTGTGGGGAATGTAGTCTGGCCCCATACCTCATCCTGACCTGCTTAGACCCTCCAACCTCCTTACAATATGAAAACAGCAACTATTCTGTGGTGATTTTGTTTGCTGTTTTGGTCCATTTTGGTAAGGACAGTAGATGAATAAAAACCTGTTTCTATAAACTGGTGGACAGTCCTGGCTCAAAGGAGTTGTCTACAATCTTACAAAAAAGGGGGAGAAAAACCAATGCAGTCGGAGTATATAAACAACATTACACCACACTAAACTCCAACTTATATATGCAAATTTCTCTTTATTATAAATACTTATGCCTTATACCAGGTATTAACTTTAAACATTAAACCACTCATTCATCACCTTTCAACCACCACTCACCCTATATCCCTGATGGCGAACCTATGACACGCGTGTCAGCACTGACACGCGTAGCCATTTTCGATGACGCGGTGCCGCCACAGTGTGGTCCGCCCTCCCTCCTCGCTCCCGGAAACTAACCTTAAAGCCTCCTTTCACATCGCAGCAAGCAGCAGCAGGGCAGGCCACTCCTTCCTTCCGTGTCCCGCCCCCGCCTGACGTAACGTCCGCGAGGGCGGAGCACAGAAGAAAGGAGGAGAGGTCTGCCCTGCTGCTGCTTGCTGCGACATGAAAGGAGGCTTTAAGGCTAGTTCTGGGCCCGGTAGCGGGTGGAGGGGGGCCCAGCGACCTCGGGTGGGCAGCGATCTCGGGTAGGGGGGGCCCGTGGGCGGTCCTAGTAGCAGTGATTTTTCTCGAAGTGGCACACCACCCGAGTTATGCTCGTTTTTTTGGCGAATTTTGACACACCAAGCTCAAAAGGTTGCCCATCACTGCCCTATATACTAGTTATCTAAAATGTCTTTAGAAATGTAAATATCAAACCATTATACATGAAAAAAAAATCCTGCTTCATCACATTAATGAGGCAGACAGTTCATAGCACTCAATAATGTCCACTGCTACAATATGCTGTAAAACCGTCATAACGACATCCATTGTGTGACCTTTTGTTGGGCAATTTTCAGCAGCTGATTACGTCGCTCCTCCTTGGCATATAGGAACTATTGCACACAGAAATTGTCAGCACTGCTGTTTACAAACTGCCACATTGTCCTGTGGCTTTCATTGTATAGGTTTCACAAGTATCGGGTGAATGGGCAAGCCCTCCACAGGGTAGTTACAAACAACTTGATCCCCCAATGCTGGACCGCATTACATTTTTCTTTCTTAAATGCTGGACCGCATTTCGCTTCCCTTCTTCAGGGGGGAACCACCCGAACCTTTTAAATGTTATACGCGACTGCTTGCCAGCTGTTGCTCTGCCTCCCCTCCTCCCCATTCGCATCAGCTCTACCAAGCATGTTGCATTGCTCTCACCTCCTCCACAATCAGCTGTCAGCACTGCCCCAGGTTTAGACATGAGAACAAGTAGCACCTGTTCTCATGTTTAAACCTGTAGCAGTGCAGAGAAGAGAGTAGTGTGCTGGGAACGAAATATGCTCTTGCTCCTGTGAAGGCTGAGCCTTATGCCAGTACTAGAAGCCAACTAAATGTCAGTTATAGTGCATAAACTAGCCCCAAATCCTTTTTCTGGCCGTACTTTTGGTTTCAGCTGAAAATGACCATGTTTTCAGTGGAAGCCAAAAATGTATGCTTTGGCGCGTTTCTCTTGTTCCCTTCCCCCTGAAAAGGAGTTGTTTCTCCTCCTGAACCCCCCCCCCCCCCCCCCACGCTTAGGCCCTACCTTACAAACCCTATAGGTATAGTTGGGGCAGGAGTGATTCCCAGTTACTCCTGCACATTCCAACTCTGCTGTCAAAATGGCTGTTGTGACGGGGCATTTGCACCTGCCCTGACAATACCACTGGACCACCAGGGATTGTAAGGTAGTCCCAAGGGAGGGGGCTAGGCTTTATATATATATATATATATTTTTTTTTTTTGTACTATGATCGCAAGTAACAGTTATGATCTTGTAACAATAGTTGATATGGTAAATAGAATGCCCCACATAAATGCTTTCGATACAAAATTTTAGCAGGAATTAAATCTGTAAGTTTGGGATGATAACATCCTTAGAAATTAGTCTCTCTATAGAGTTATAATGTCAGCCATCACTTCAAGGGTGGCACAATGTCAGCTACTGTAAAAGCACCGTGTCTTTTAGTTTCAGTTTTCATTAGCTGAGGTCCATGTGTGCAGAGGCCATTTTAGCTGGAGGTAAAACTATGGTCTTTCATTATTTAAATGATTACACTCTGACTTGGATACTGTCTTCCCACCATTCAGCCAATGCCCGTAAGCATATTGCTGCTCGCTGCCAGCATTATTCAAGGATATTCAATGCCGAGGCCGGGCTGGACTTCACTATTGAACATCCGTGGGTTTTTTTTTTTTGTGAGCTGGCTAACATATAGCCAGTTAAGTCAAGATTCAGCCCTTGGCCGCATAAGCCTCATCACTTAAAGATAGGACTGCTATTTATGCAGCCCGAATTAAGCAGTTTACTTATGTGGTGAGGGGCTGAATATTGTAACTTAACCCAATTCCGCTCAAGGAATGCCCAAGCATTAGCCGCTTTTGAATTTGGTGCTAACCAGTCATTCAGTGAAGATAACCAGTTAGGTGCCACTGAACATGACCAGATAGCAGCGAACAAGCAATTTAAGTGGTTGGTGGCCATTTCTACCCAGTTAAATCATCTTGAGTATCAGCCGGTGTAGTTTTAGTAGAGGGACGCAGATTGCAATCTCTTACAGTCACTAGTGGCGTTCACTGCTTCACAGTCACACAACCAAACTTGGGAGTTTTCAGTTTCCGTTTTAGCTTCAGCCAAAACCAGATGATGAGTTTCAATGG
Source organism: Microcaecilia unicolor (assembly GCF_901765095.1). Lineage (NCBI taxonomy): Eukaryota > Metazoa > Chordata > Amphibia > Gymnophiona > Siphonopidae > Microcaecilia > Microcaecilia unicolor. Next base: position 340,400,000 of record NC_044035.1, on the reverse strand, counting down.
CAGTTTCGGTCGACCACCAGACAGTACCGCACCTGGCTCATGCCTTAAGCTGGCACAGCTGGTGAAAGCCAAATATATAGACTTACTCAAAATGATACTAGAGATTCTTACAAATATAATGTGCCAGAAATTTCTTCCTCCTCAGCTGAGTCCATTTGAAAACATCAGGAAAAACTGAAAAGCTTTGCTACCATGAAATACAGCATTCTCAGACCTATACAAGTCTCAAAACTGTCTTGTAAAAAGACAAAAGAAACTAAAAGTAGCTCTTCTGAAAATGTCCACGTGAGATGACTCCAATAAAGCAGAAACATTTAAATCCTCTGTCTCATCTGCAGACACAGGTGTAACAGAAGCAGAGGCAAATTTGAATCTGGATATTTTAACATTGATGTTAAAAAAGCATTGAACAATTCCCTAGATGAAAGTAATCTTGATATGGGAAATTAAATAGCCGTAAATTCAAACTGCTACTCGTGTTTTCCAAATTCTCTGTTTTCTTCAGGAAGAGAGTCTTATCACTTGAGTGTTGATCCACTACAGATTTAACCTCCATCACTCATTTCTCAAGTAGTCCTAGCCTGGTAGAATGCTGCAACACTGTATCCTCCAAAGTTTTCAGCCAAGTGTAGAGCATACCAGACGAAGGTATTCAAGAGCTCCCCAAATAGCTTCCGTATACACAACAGCGGGTTTAATCAGCGGCTTGAGAGGAATAGAAACAAACAAACAAACTGGGTGCAGCAACACTCCTAGCCGGAGCAGATGATCCGTCCAAATCCCAGTGCATCACAGCTCATTGCCGGGGAACAAACACTTCCCAAAGATTACATAGCTGGGGTTGAACCCAACACCGACCTAGATTCTTCCAGGGATGCCTGGGGAACCAAAGCAATGAGCTCAGATACACTTCCGCACGCTCCTACTGCCGTTGTTCCAGCAGCTCCTGTCATAGTCCTGTGGGGGAGGAGTGGAAGACCCAGCCGGGCTCAACAATATGTTGTCTAAGTTGGGCTCCTTTCTGAGCCAGAAAGCAAAAATCGCCATCATTGCAGGAACTACAAAGGTGGATATCAGCAGCTGACACTAAGTTATCAGCTTTGCAAGTGGGGAAAACCCCGTTTCCCTCGACACTTCAGCATGGATTCAGCAGTAACATGGTAAGGAAAGATGTAATCTGAGGAGGGCAGGAGCTTCTTCCAACATGTCCTACTCCAACGCCATCTTGGTTCCTCCCGGAAATGGTTTTCAAGGGTGACCATGTGAAGGAACTGGAGGAGTGGCCTAGTGGTTAGGGTGGTGGACTTTGGTCCTGGGGAACTGAGCTCGATTCCCACTTCAGGCACAGGCAGCTCCTTATGACTCTGGGCAAGTCACATAACCCTCCATTGCCCCATGTAAGCCGCATTGAGCCTGCCATGAGTGGGAAAGCGCAAGTTACAAATGTAACAAAAATAAAATAGATACTATTGGAGATTCTACATGGAATGTTGAGATTCTGTTGCTACTATTGGAGATTCTACATGGAATGTTGCTACTATTGGAGATTCTACATGGAATGTTGCTATTCCACTAGCAACATTCCATGTAGAAGGCTGCGCAGGCTTCTGTTTCTGTGAGTCTGGGACGTCAGACTCACAGATGCAGAAGCCTAGTAGCAATAGTGGAGGAGTGGCCTAGTGGTTAGGGTGGTGGACTTTGGTCCTGGGGAACTGAGGAACTGAGTTCGATTCCCACTTCAGGCACAGGCAGCTCCTTGTGACTCTGGGCAAGTCACTTAACCCTCCATTGCCCCATGTAAGCCGCATTGAGCCTGCCATGAGTGGGAAAGCGCAGGGTACAAATGTAACAAAAATAAAACAGATACTATTGGAGATTCTACATGGAATGTTGCTAATATTGGAGATTCTACATGGAATGTTGCTATTCCACTAGCAACATTCCATGTAGAAGTCGGCCCTTGCAGATCACCAATGTGGCCGCGCAGGCTTCTGCTTCTGTGAGTCTGACGTACGTGCAGGACGTCAGACTCACAGAAACAGAAGCCTGCGCAGCCTTCTACATGGAATGTTGCTAGTGGAATAGCGACATTCCATGTAGAACCTCAAGTGGAGGAGTGGCCTAGTGGTTAGGGTGGTGGACTTTGGTCCTGGGGAACTGAGCTCGATTCCCACTTCAGGCACAGGCAGCTCCTTATGACTCTGGGCAGGTCACTTAACCCTCCATTGCCCCAGGTACAAATAAGTACCTGTATACAATATGTAAGCCGCATTGAGCCTGCCATGAGTGGGAAAGCGCGGGGTAGAAATGTAACAAAAAAAAAAAACAAATCTTGGTGAAGCTGGAAGACATACTGAGCCAAATCGACAAGTTAAAGAGTGATAAATCACCTGGACAGGATGGTATACCACCCAGGGAACTGAAAGAACTCAAATATGAAATTGCTGATCAGCTGTTAGTGATCTGTAACCTGTCATTAAAATCATCAGTAGTATCTGAAGGTTGGAAGGTAGCCAATGTAAAGTCGACTTTTTAAAAAGTTTCCAGGGGTGACCCGGGAATTACAGATCGGCAAGGCTGACTTCAGTGCAGGTCAAAATAATGGAAACCAATATAAAGAATAAAATTACAGAACACATAGACAAACATTGTTTAATGGGACAGTCAGCATGAGTTCAGCTAAGAGAAGTCTTGCCTCACCAGTGTGCTGCATTTCTTGGAAGGCATGAATAAACATGTCAATAAAGGTGAGCTGGTTGATGTAGTTTATCTAGATTTTCAGAAAGCTTTTGACTCCTGAGAAAATTAAAGAGAGTCATGGGATAGGAGACAATGTTATGGATTAGGAATTGCTTAATGGACAGAAAACAGAGGGTAGGGTTAAATGGCCATTTTTCTCAATGGAGGAGGGTGAATAGTGGAGTGCTGCAGGGATCTGTACTGGGACTGGTGCTATTTAACATGTTTATAAATGATCTGAAAAATGGAATGAATGAGGTAATTACATTTGCAGATGACAACTATTCAAAGTTGCCAAAACGTACTGTATATGGATTATGAAAAATTGCAGGAAGACCGGGAATCCAAATGGCAGCTGAAATTGAATATAGACAAATGCAAATGATGCACATTGGGAAGCATAATCTGAATCAGTTACCTGATGCTAGGGCCCACATTAGGAGTCGGCACTCAAGAAAAAGATCTATGTGTCATTGTAGACAATACACTAAAATCTTCTGCCCAGTGTGTGGTGGCGGCCAAAAAAAGCAAACAGGCTGCTAGGAATTATTAGAAAAGGGATGTAAAATAAGACCAATAATATAATGCCTCTGTATCCCTCCATGGTGCAACATCACCTTGGGTATTGCGATCAATTCTGGTCACCATATCTAAAAAAAAAAAAAAAAAAGATGTAGCGGAACGGAAAGGTTCAAAGAAGAGTGATCAAAATGATAAAGGGGATGGAACGCTTCCCATATGAGGAAAAGGTAAAGGAGATTAGGGCTCTTCAGCTTGGAAAAGAGACGGCTGAGGGGGGATATGTTTGAGGTCTATAAAATCCTGAGTGGTGTAGAACAGGTAGAAGTGAATCGATTTTTCACTGTTTCAAAAACTACAAAGACCAAGGGACACGCATTGAAATTACATGAAAATACTTGAAATTTTTTTTCACTCAACAAATAGTTAAGCTCTGGACCTCACTGCCAGATGATGTGGTAACAGTGGTTAGCGCACCTAGGTTTAAAAAAGGTTTGGACAAGTTCCTGGAGGAAAAGGCCATAGTCTGTTATTGAGATGGATATGGGGGAAGCCACTGCTTGCCCTGGGATTGGTAGCATGGAATATTGCTACTATTTGGGTTTTTGCCAGGTACTTGTGACCTGGATTGGCCACTGTTGGAAGAAGGATACTGGGCTAGGTGGATTATTGGTCTGACCCAGTATGGCTATTCTTTTGTTCTTATTCTGTTATAGAATACCAGCATAACCCCATCACATTAATATGGCAGGGATCAGCATAAGTGTAAACACCCCCACGCATTTACACACTGCAGCTGCCATTTTGAAGCTGAAGACAGCATGGACAGGAGTAAGTGGGAATCATTCCTGCCCATCCTACTCTAGACCACCAGGGTATTGTGTATGCTCAAGCAGAGGGGAAGGGGGGCATCTTTGGGACCAACAGAGTTTTGGAATAAAGGACACTGCACTGCTCTGAGGATGTGCTGTACTTTTAGAATATCCCAACCTGGACGTCTCAGTGCTGATCTCTACATTGTGTGTAAAATTGGCCTTCAATTAACACAAAAAAACAAACAAACAGGAGATCGGCTGAATAGAAATTCTACGCCACAGGAAAGTTTATTTAGAATTTCAAAGGTAACAATCCGCAAATTTGACTAGCATCTAATATTTTTAAAACACAGAATTACCAATGCTTGACCTACCTTGTAATAATAAAATTTTATCTCTTTATGTTGTAAATACATATATATTTGACAGTTGTGTAAAGTGATCGATATTCAAAGTGATTTAACCAGGAAGGAGAGGCTCCTGCCAGGTTAAGTTACCTGTGCGGGGGTTTTCCCCGAGGATACTCAACGGTACTTAACCAGACAATGCCGATGAAAAGCTCCTCTAAATTGGTACTTGCATGGTTAAATGTCAATATACAGCACTTAACTGGAAAAGATAGCTGGACCATATAAAACACAGTCCTACTTTTGTCTGGTTTTGCTTATCCCGTTAAGGGCTGAATATTGGCTTTAACCAGATAAGTGCTGATCGTCTACATATCTCTCTATATAAAAGGCAACACCAAAGTTCTATGAAGCCTCCAGCCGGAAGTGTGAAGGGGGAGAGATATCCGGTTTCCCCATGAGTGTCTGCCCCGCCCTCTCTGTAACACAAACAGTCAGTGAAGGAAAACACAGCAAAGCAGTGAAGGACTCAGAGGGGGGAGGGGAGAGAGGGCAGAGGGCAGGGACACACACACTCCCACATGCACACAGAAGAAAACCTTGCTAGCCCCCGTTTCATTTGCATCAGAAATGGGGCTTTTTTACTAGTACCTTGATATTCAACACCGATGCCCGGACATGACTTGGCGTTGAATAGCCAGGCATAAAGCTGGCAGTGGCTACAAAAAAAATAGCTCACTGCCACTGGCTGAATGCTTACCCCTTCAACTTTATACCTACACCCACGGAAACAAATACATCATGTGGTATTAGATTTTTTTTTGTAGAGGTTCACATCAAATTTCTTACCAAACTATTAAAAAAGAAAAATCTTTACACCAATTCACTTGAAGGTTTTAGTCTCAGTAGTAATTCAGATGCATTTTTGTTCACCAAGAATAGGCATCAGTGGACTTATGCTGCCGAAACACTCATAGTCAGGGGACCAGCTCATAAAAAGCATCCTCTGGGGACAGGCATTTGCTGCTCAGGTCTTTGTGGAATAGTTCCTAAAAGACTGAAACTAAATTATTGTCGTGAGATTGATCCATCCAAGTAAAGGTATTTCAAGAAAAGCAGCTATCTGTAAATCTAGAAACAGCTCTTCCATGCGTCTCTGGACCTGTGTTCAATTCGAGATATCAAAACCAATAGGCGCAGTAAACATTTTTTGCATTATTCAAATTGTTCCCTGATCTGGCTTGTAAGTTCCAAGTTACTGCTCATCCTTCTGATCTCATGTTCCTAGTCACAGCAGCTGCAGTGACCCCCAATCAAATCCTGGAGACACACGTTTATCAGGTCCTTTTGGATAGCCACAATGCAAATCACAATGTATGCAAATCACTCATGGATTTTCATTACATTGCCCAAAACCTGCCAAGACAGGGTGGGAAACCACCATTTACACAGTTTTTGTATGCTGCATTCTTATTTATGGCATATCACCAGTTACATCATTTTGTTTGTCTTTATAAAACATATTGGTGGTAAGCTGCTCAGATGAGTAGTAACTGTGCTGGAAGTGCTGAATTCTAGAACATCACTTTTCTTCTCTGTAACACGAGTCACCGACCCCTTCAAGTGCTGCTTCATATTAGGTTCAGACCCAGCCCCAGCCATGGGAATGCTGCTTACTGCCATTGGTCACCGAGGTAACTGGTAAAGCGAAAGATACATACCTGTAGCAGGTATTCTCCGAGGACAGCAGGCTGATTGTTCTCACACATGTGGGTGATGTCCACGGCAGCCCCTAAGATCGTAAGAGTTTCCCTAGCAAACACCAAAAGTCTTGCGGGAGGTGCAGCCCGCGGGGCATGCCCACCACGCGCATGCGCGGCTGTCTTCCCGCCCGTGCGCGATTGCTCCCGCTCAGTTAAATGAATACCAAAAAAGAACAAGAACAACTCCAAAGGGGAGGAGGGAGGGTTGGTGAGAACAATCAGCCTGCTGTCCTCGGAGAATACGTGCTACAGGTATGTATCTTTCGCTTTCTCCGAGGACAAGCAGGCTGCTTGTTCTCACATGTGGGGTATCCCTAGCACCCAGGCTCACTGAAACAACAAAAAAAGAGTCAATTGGACCTTGCAACAGGGAGGACATAACAAGAATTGACCTAAGAAGAACAACTAACTGAGAGCCTGAACAGAATAAAACTGGGCCTAGGAGGGTGGAGTTGGATTCTAAACCCCGAACAGATTCTGCAGCACCGACTGCCCAAATCGACTGTCGCGTCTGGTGTCCTGCTGGAGGCAGTAATGAGATGTGAATGTGTGGACAGATGGCATCGCAGCCTTGCAAATCTCTTCAATAGTGGCTGACTTCAAGTGGGCCACTGACACCGCCATGGCTCTAACACTATGAGCCGGGACATGACCCTCCAGAGTCAGCCCAGCTTGGGCATAAGTGAAGGAAATGCAATCTGCTAGCCAATTTGAGATGGTGCGTTTCCCAACAGCAACCCCCTTCCTATTGGGGTCAAAAGAAACAAACATTTGGGCGGACTGTCTGTGGGGGCTTGTCCGCTCCAGATAGAAGGCCAATGCTCTCTTGCAGTCCAATGTGTGCAACTGACGTTCAGCAGGGCGGGTATGCGGACGGGGAAAAAATGTTGGCAAGACAATTGACTGGTTCAGATGGAACTCCGACACCACCTTCGGCAAGAACTTAGGGTGAGTGCGGAGGACTACTCTGTTATGATGGAATTTAGTATAAGGAGCATGGGCTACCAAGGCTTGGAGCTCACTGACTCTATGAGCTGAAGTAACAGCCACCAAGAAAATGACCTTCCAGGACAAGCACTTCAGATGGCAGGAGTCCAGTGGCTCAAAAGAAGGGTTCATCAGCTGGGTGAGAACGACGTTGAGATCCCATGACACTTTAGGAGGCTTGACCGGGGGCTTTGACAAAAGCAAACCTTGCATGAATCGAGCAACTAAAGGCTGTACAGAGATAGGCTTACCCTCTACACGGAAATGATAAGCACTAATCGAACTAAGATGGCTTCTTACTGAGTTGGTTTTGAGACCAGACTCCGATAAGTGTAGAAGGTAGTCAAGCAGGGTCTGTGTAGGACAAGAGCGAGGATCTAAGGCCTTGCTGTCACACCAGATGGCAAACCTCCTCCACTTGAAAAAGTAACTCTTTTTAGTGGAATCTTTCCTGGAAGCAAGCAAGACTCGGGAGACACCCTCAGAAAGACCAAAGGAAACGAAATCTACACCCTCAACATCCAGGCCGTGAGGGCCAGAGACTGGAGGTTGGGATGCAGAAGCGCCCCCTCGTTCTGAGGGTTGGAAAACACTCCAATCTCCACGGTTCTTCGGAAGATAACTCCAGAAGAAGAGGGAACCAGATCTGACGGGGCCAAAAGGGCGCAATCAGAATCATGGTACCGTGGTCTTGCTTGAGTTTCAGCAAAGTCTTCCCCACCAAATGTATGGGAGGATACGCGTACAGAAGGCCGTTCCCTAAATGCAGGAGGAAGGCGTCTGACGCTAGCCTGTCGTGGGCCTGAAGCCTGGAACAGAACTGAGGCAGCTTGTGATTGGCCTGAGTGGCGAAAAGATCCACCGAGGGGGTGCCACACTCCCGGAAGATCTTGCGTACCACACTCAAGTTGAGCGACCATTCGTGCGGTTGCATAATTCTGCTCAACCTGGCCAGGCTGTTGTTTACGCCTGCCAGGTACTTGGCTTGGAGAAGCATGCCGTGCCGGCGAGCCCAGCGCCACATCCCAACGGCTTCCTGACACAGGGGGCGAGATCCGGTGCCCCCCTGCTTATTGATGTAGTACATAGCAACCTGATTGATTGTCCGAATTTGGATAACTTGAAAGGACAGCCAATCTCTGAAAGCCCTTAGCGCGTTCCAGACCGCCCTCAACTCCAGGAGATTGATCTGCAGACCTGATTCCTGGAGGGACCACAGTCCTTGAGTGTGAAGCCCATCGACATGGGCTCCCCACCCCAGGAGAGATGCATCCGTCGTCAGCACCTTTTGCGGCTGAGGAATTTGGAAAGGGCGTCCTAAAGTCAGATTGGACCGAATCGTCCACCAGTGGAGTGAATTGCGAAAGCTGGTGGGCAGTTGGATTGCATCCTCTAGATTCCCCGCAGCCTGATACCACTGGGAAGCTAGGGTCCATTGAGCTGATTTCATGTGAAGACGAGCCATGGAAGTCACATGGACTGTAGAGGCCATATGGCCCAGGAGTCTCAACATCCGCCGAGCTGTGATCTGCTGAGACGCTATGGTCCGGGAGGCGAGGGACAGGAGATTCCCCGCCCTCGCCTCGGGGAGATAGGCATGAGCCGTCTGTGAATTCAGCAGAGCTATGAATTCGAGGGACTGGACTGGGCGGAGATGGGACTTTGGGTAATTTATCACAAACCCCAGTAGCTCCAGAAGTTGAATAGTCATCTGCATGGACTGTAGAGCTCCTGCCTCCGAGGTGCTCTTCACCAGCCAATCGTCGAGATAAGGGAACACATGCACTCCCAGCTTGCGCAGCGACGCCGCAACCACTACCAGGCATTTTGTAAACACCTGTGGTGCAGAGGCGAGGCCAAAGGGTAGCACACAATACTGAAAATGCTGTGTTCCCAGACAGAATCGAAGATACTTGCCTGTGAGCTGGGAGTATCGGGATGTGGGTATAGGCATCCTTTAAATCCAGGGAACATAGCCAGTCGTTTTTCTGAATTAGGGGAAGAAGGGTGCCCAGGGAAAGCATCCTGAACTTCCTCGGACCAGATATTTGTTCAGGCCCCTTAGGTCTAGGATGGGACGCATCCCCCCTGTTTTCTTTTCCACAAGGAAGTACCTGGAATAGAATCCAAGCCCTTCTTGCCCTGGTGGTACGGGCTCGACCGCATTGGCGCTAAGAAGGGCGGAGAGTTCCTCTGCAAGTAACTGCCTGTGCTGGGAGCTGAAGGACTGAGCTCCCGGTGGACAATTTGGCAGGTTGGAGATCAAATTGAGGGAGTACCCGCACCAAACTATTTGCAGAACCCACTGGTCGGAGATTACGAGAGGTCACCTTTGGTGAAAAAAATTTAACCTCTCCCCGACCGGTAGATCGTCCGGCACGGGCACGTTTATGGCGGCTATGCTCCTCCGGATCCAGTCAAAAGCCTGTCCCTTGCTTTTGCTGGGGAGCCGCAGGGGCCTGCTTGGTCGCACGCTGTTGACGCGAACGAGCACGCTGGGGCTGAGCCTGGGCAGACTGACGGGAAGGAGGATTGTACCTACGCTTGTTATAAGCGTAAGGACAGTCTTCTTTCCCCTGAAAAACGTCTACCTGATGAGGTAGATGCTGAAGGCGCCCGGTGGGAGAGGTTGTCAAGGGTGGTTTCCCGCTGGTGGAGCTGTTCTAACAACTGCTCGACTTTCTCACCAAAGATATTATCCCCCCCCCGGCAAGGGACATCCGCCAGCCGCTGCTGGGTCCGGTTGTCCAGGTCAGAGGCACGCAGCCATGAGAGTCTGCGCATCACTATACCTTGGGCAGCGGATCGTGATGCAACATCAAAAGTGTCATAAATACCCCTGGACAGGAATTTGCGACATGCCTTCAGCTGTGTGACCACCTCCTCAGACGACCTGGACTGCTCCAGTGGAAGCTTGTCAACCAGGTCCGCCAGGTTGCCTCACATTATTCCGCATGTGGATGCTCATGTAGAGCTGGTAAGACTGGATCTTGGCCACAAGCATGGAGGAATGATAGGCCTTCCTCCCAAAGGAGTCCAGAGTTCGCGACTCATGCCCCGGGGGCGCCGAGGTGGTGTCCCTCGAACTCTTGGCTCTCTTGAGAGCAGAATCCACCACCGCGGAGTCATGTGGCAACTGGGTCCTCATCAACTCCGGGTCGCTGTGGATCCTATACTGGGACTCAGCTTTCTTCAGGATGGTAGGATTAGATAAGGGCTTCAACCAGTTCCGAAGCAACGTCTCCTTTAGGACATTGTGCAACGGAACCGTGGAAGACTCTCTAGGTGGTGATGGATAGTCGAGGACCTCAGTCCTAGGCTCATCCACGGTGACCACAGGGAAGGGAATGCACACAGACATGTCCCTGACAAAGGAGGCAAAGGAAAGGCTCGCAGGTGGCAAAAGCTTCCTTTCCGGTGAAGGAGTGGGGTCGGAGGGAAGACTGAAAAACAGCCAATCTAAATTCCAAAGGGTTGTATAGAGTGATCATACAACAAATAGCATAAACGTGAGAATTACCCTCAGAAACCAAGGCTTCCACCAAGGTCTGACCAGCAGGACTGATATCTTTATAAGATTTTTGTGTCTGCGGTCTAGTCTCTTTCATAGGGTAAAACTTTCCCACTCGCTCTCTACTAAAACTATTCTTTTTCAAACATAAGTTTCAAAACATTACTGAGTTTACAAATATTCCCAAGCTACAGCTTAGCATAGATGAACTTAGCTTTCATTTGGCTGGCTTGGTAACCCCACATCCAACTGTTGATTATCATTCAATGGGGCCCAAATCGTTTCACCCACTTCAGGGCTTCATCAGGAACCACCCAGTTTAAACATAATTACAGGGGTATGATCTAGAATAAAAACACATATTAAACTCAGCAAAATCAAAACTACTAAATAATTCACATACACTCAAACATACTAACATACCACTTCAAAAATGTATACAAAATCTAAAACCCACCCAACCCTCAAGCACTTACTTAGCTGACTAGACTTCTCTAGGAACTGGCAGCAATCATTATTCACACCCTCCCATTCCTTAATATAAGGGTACTCTAAAACGACAACGCCCATACGTAATCACTGGCGTTGTCTAGATCACAGCTGTATCGCACTAGAGCTCTTAAAGATCAATAAACCGATGGAAATCTGATCGCCATCTGACAATACACAAACACCATCATTGTGAAAAATTAATAATGCTGAATAACATTGAGCAAAAAATGTGCCTCCAGTCTAAGAAACACTTACAGAATCACATGTCCTTCACAAGCCCACACTATAGAAAACTACACAGCAGATCTAAACCGTAATAGATTATTTAAATCATTTATTTATAATTTTTCATTTTACAAGGGTCACTTGCAAACAGTAATACAGGGATGATTGCACATTAATACAATATAAGAAGAAAACAATCCCAACTAGATATATAGATTATATACAATCTTTCTCTTTCTTAGACCACAAAGTGAAATAAGACAAGGAGATCAATTAAACAGTAAACAGAAAAAAGAAAACAATCCCAACTAGATATATAGATTATATAATCTTTCTCTTTCTTAGACCACAAAGTGAAATAAGACAAGGAGATCAATTAAACAGTAAACAGAAAAAAGAAAACATGGTATTAACCTGATTATCCCCAGATATTACTTATCTAATACATTATTCCACATTGATCATCTGGTTGGCTTCCTCAAGACCAAATACGGCGTATAGTCAATACATTTCATTGAGAACATACTTATTGTCCAGGTTTTAGTTAGAAATAATACATCTGATTATTCACTCTCTTTTAAAAACCAGAAATTATTTAACGATACATATACTCAAGTCTCTACACTGATTAAAGCAATCCCAGTTTTCACAGGCTTCACTCCTTTCAAAATAATTAAGGAAACATTTCTGAGGAAAACTTTAGGAGTCATACCTGGAATTCTGGGAAAAACAATAATCTCGACATTAATCATCCACAAAAACATCCACCTTATTATTCAAAGTTTCTGGTCCATTATCATTTTCAAGGTCATAACCACTTCTTGTTTGTACAGAACTTCATCTGTCATATCAATTTTTTTCACTCTCAGGGGGTTCAGTCAAATTGTCCATGCAACTCCCCAATAAGATCATATCTGAAACAAAGTTATTTACTACCGCCGTTAGGTCCCGAAGCGCCTTCCAGATGGTATTCAATGTAACCTCCATGGAAGCCAAAAACTCCAAGATGATTTCTCTTGAGGTGTTTAGGAGTGGTTCCGCCGATTCGGGTTCTGCTGTAAACGTCCTCCATTTCAGCATATGCCTCTAACTCACTCCTCCACTCCTTTGGACATGGTGGTTGAATAATTCGGGAGCGATGGAGTTGTTTTTCCAGGTCCAAGAGCGTCAACGCTCCTTCGCCGGCGCTAATCAAAGGACTCGCCAACCCTTTCATCTGTGGGCAGTTCGATGCGCAGCGGTCCCGCACTTGCTGCTCAGGGGACAAAACGCTGGCCATCAGCGCCGGTTGTTCCCTTCCTCTCAGTTAAGGAAAATGCAATTGCAGAGAGGAAATTTACATAAAGAAGACAGAACCTCAGAGGGCAGCTGGGCCATTGGGCATACGAACTCCAGGTCACCATCTCACCACTCTCCCAGTTTGGGACACTCTTTGTCTGGTTTCTCCTCAGAGGCCTGTCTGATATGGGTAGCCCTTCAGCATAGCCCTCTGAGTCATTGAAACATGGAAGCCCCTCCACCACTACAAGGTGGTGTCCCTTCGGAGGGGCTAAACCGTAATAGATTAAACCAAAATCACCTCATGTTCATCATGGCCATATGGTATTATGTAGCCACAAACTGCGATAACCTGGAACATTAATTAATCACATAATAGATCTATCACAAAAAACACAAACTTTAAAGCACTCACAGAAGCAGGAAAACACTGAGGGGATCTTAAAAACGATGGATTCAAACTTCTCTGGCGTCATTGCATTGCTAAGCAACCCTCGCAACCGTAACCACAGACTTTGATAAGCTGAATCATCAGTTGTATTGTACACATAACAAATCAGTGGCTAATTTTTCAAAGCGTTCATGCAAATATACAATTGCTAAACAGATCTTACAAGACGATAAATATGAATCTCACTGACATGATTACGTCAATGTGTCACTCACGTCATTACATAGCCTGACAATTCAGGCAATCATATGCATTCAATTGAACCCTCACTAACGTAATTGTTCCATCAGATCCATGCATATGCTCAGTAAATAACTGATTTGAATACATATCTCATGTGTTCAAAACTCAACAAATATGCCCTCATTAGTAATATAGTAACATAGTAGATGATGGCAGAAAAAGACCTGAATGGTCCATCCAGTCTGCCCAACAAGATAAACTCACATGTGCTACTTTTTGTGTATACCTTACCTTGATTTGTACCTGTCCTTAAACATTCATACTCAATGCCACAATGATGTCACTACCTAGACTGCTCACCAATATCTTCATATGAACACAGTCTATGTGGCAACCATACAGCATAATAATACTGGCTAATAGATGGAACGTTGATGTAAATCCTCATTGAATGTGCCAGAAACCCTAAAACTAAATCCAATGTGCTACATAACTAATGGGCTCATCCATGCTAGTACATTGGGAGCATCTGATCATGCTAAGGAATGTAGAAAAAAGATTTAAAGAATGCTATCAAGATACTACCAAAAGTCAAAGAAACTATATCAATAGAAGGCATTCCCATTCAATAGAACCATTAAGCCCATATGATTCTATGATGTTTAAAATGAAAATCCATCTGGTTTCTTTCCTCTGGACAATTAATTTACGATTACCACCCCTTGCAAGCGGTTCTACTCTGTCTATAACACAACACCTCAAATCTTCAAATGTGTGTTTAAAAGTCAAACAATGCTCCACAATGGGCTCCTTCAACACTGATCTGTGTAGATTAGACTTATGCTCAGATAGTCTAATTTTCAACATCCTGGTTGTCATGCCAACATAGATTTTCTTACAAGGGCATGTGATGGTATATACAACAAAATCTGTAGAACAATTGGAGAAATGCTTGAGCAAGAAGGTAGTATTTGTTATAGCATTGACAAAAGATTTCGTTTGTAACATTATCTTACAACTCTGGCACTTGCCACATTTGAAGTGACCCAAAATTGTCTTAGATGATCTTTTAGTTTTAAGGTCTGCTGGACTCAGTCTTTCCTTTAAGTTATTTGCTCTAGAAAAAGCTATCCTAAGTCTTTTCTGACAAAAAAAAGGAAAAGACTGCAAAATGTCCCATCTATGTCTTAGAATACTTGCTATATATTTCCCTGCTTCTGTGTATTTGAGGACCATAGTGATGGTATCATCATCTTTATTTCTGGAGGAAGTTGTAGATAACAATAGATCCCTATTGTTATATTTTGCTCTACGATAAGTTTTCTTAAGTACCTTATTAGAATAACCGCGTTCTTTTAGTTTATTCATAAGATCCTTAGCCTGTGATTTAAATGTTGAATCATCACTGCAAATTCGCTTTATCCTCAAAAATTGAGAGAAGGGTAAATTGTCACGCATGTGCTGAGGATGACAACTACTGTGGTGCTAGAAGGTATTTCTGTCGTTTTGTGATGTACTTTGGTGGAAAATCCCTGTGGAGTTATCATTACATCAACATCTAAATAGCTGATGTTGGTGCTTGATATATTGCTGGTAAATTGGATGTTGATGTTGCAGCTATTCAGCCAGCCCATAAACGAGGAAAAACCTTCAGATGTACCCCTCCACAGAAGGAAGATGTCATCAATATATCGCCACCAACAATATATTAATGAATCAAAAGGAGAAGATTCTAACCACTCTTCTTCGAATTGCTCCATAAATAAATTCGCTACTGATGGCGCGAAGGTAGCACCCATCGCTATCCCGCTCTTCTGCAAATATATTGTTCCATTGAACAAAAAATAGTTCTCTTTTAATGCTAGACGTGCCAATTTCATAAGGAAATCAGTGGGTATCAAGTGGGGTCTTATTCTCCTCTCTAGCACACTTTTGATGACGGACAAAGCTTCTCCTTGAGGGATAGAGGTATACAGTGATGCCACATCCAAAGTTGCCATCAACAAAGAGGAAACATCTTCGGTCTTAATGGATGCCAGTTTTTGTAAAAAATGAGTACTGTCCCTAATAAAAGATTTAATTTTCGGTACTTCAATTTTCAGAAAATCATCCAGGAACTGGGATAAAGGCTCTAAAACAGACTGTCGAGCAGAGAGAATAGGTCTACCTGGTGGCTTAGTGAGATGTTTATGTACCTTAGGTAGAAAATACAGAACTGGTATTACTGGGTGGGAACAGCAAAGAAATTTTTTTATCCTTAGAGGTTATAAAACCTTGCTGTAGAGCATCGTCAGTTATTCTATTGATGACTGATTGTAATCGTTTGGTGGGGTTCAAAGGCAGTTTTACATAGTTTGAAACGTTTAACTCTTTTAAACCCTCTTCTATATATTGTTGTTTGTCCAAAATCACAATCGCACCACCCTTGTCTGCCCTTTTTATGATTATGGACTCATCTTTCTGTAATTCTTGAATGGCAGCTAGTTCGTCTTTGCTGATTGTATTTCCTAGGAAATTTAAAGCCACCCTTAACTCTCCATTTGTCGATGTCTGTTAGAACCATTTGCTTAGACATAATGAGCGCAGGATCCATCTGGTTCTGCAGTCTCCATGTGGATTTGGGATTAATGATGGTACTGTTGTATGTGTGTTACCAAAAAAAGATCTCAGATGTAAAGTCCTCATGAACTTCTCCAAATCCACATTAAATTGAAATTCATCAAACTGCACTGAAGGTACAAAAGAAAAACCTTTGGCCAAAACACTCTCTTCAATCGTCGAAAGTATTCTTGTGGCTAAATTAATCACCACTGATTCTCCGACTGAGATCTTGTCCATGGCCTGTTGTTCCAGTTGCTTCTGTTCCCTCTTCCTCTGCCTCTTACTAAAAAAGGCTGTTGTTTATTGGTATTAAGTGATTCATCACTTCCACTCGAAGAGGAGGAGAATGAGCTAAGGGATGTATGGACATTCCTTGCACCAGTATCACCTCCTGGATCCTGCTTTTGCATCCATGCATAAACTTTATTATTGGTTTAATCTTTTTCATCTCTCACAAACGCAATGACGCCAGTGACGCAATGACGCCAGAGAAGTTTGAATCCATCGTTTTTAAGATCCCCTCAGTGTTTTCCTGCTTCTGTGAGTGCTTTAAAGCTTGTGTTTTTGTGATAGATCTATTATGTAATTAATTAAAGTAACGTTCCAGGTTATCGCAGTTTATGGCTACATAATACCATATGGCCATGATGAACATGAGGTGATTTAATCTATTACGGTTTAGATCTGCCGTGTAGTTTTCTATAGTGTGGGCTTGTGAAGGACATGCGATTCTGTAAGTGTTTCTTAGACTGGAGGCACATTTTTTGCTCAGTTATTCAGCATGATTAATTTTTCACAATGGTGTGTATTGTCAGATGGCGATCAGATTTCCATCGGTTTATTGATCTTTAAGCTCTAGTGCGATACAGCTGTGATCTAGACGACGCCAGTGATTACGTATGGGCGTTGTCGTTTTAGAGTACCCTTATATTAAAGAATGGGAGGGTGTGAATAATGATTGCTGCCAGTTCCTAGAGAAGTCTAGTCAGCTAAGTAAGTGCTTGAGGGTTGGGTGGGTTTTAGATTTTGTATACATTTTTGCATTTTTGAAGTGGTATGTTAGTATGTTTGAGTGTGTGTGAATTATTTAGTAGTTTTGATTTTGCTGAGTTTAATATGTGTTTTTATTCTAGATCATACCCCTGTAATTATGTTTAAACTGGGTGGTTCCTGATGAAGCCCTGAAGTGGGTGAAACGATTTGAGCCCCGTTGAATGATAAATCAGCAGTTGGAATGTGGGGTTACCAAGCCAGCCAAATGAAAGCTAAGTTCATCTATGCTAAGCTGTAGCTTGGGAATATTTGTAAACTCAGTAATGTTTTGAAACTTATGTTTGAAAAAGAATAGTTTTAGTAGAGAGCGAGTGGGAAAGTTTTACCCTATGAAAGAGACTAGACCGCAGACACAAAAATCTTATAAAGATATCAGTCCTGCTGGTCAGACCTTGGTGGAAGCCTTGGTTTCTGAGGGTAATTCTCACGTTTATGCTATTTGTTGTATGATCACTCTATACAACCCTTTGGGATTTAGATTGGCTGTTTTCCAGTCCTTGTTGTATTAGATTACGGAAGCAGGATTAACAGCCCATACTGTTTACTTAAATATTAGTCGGAGGGAAGACCACAGGACTCCTCGGAAGAGAAATACCTGGGGTCCTCCTCCTCCCCCCACGAGGCCTCCTCCTCGGTGTAGGACATGAGCTCTCTGACTTCCGTCCAAAACCGGGCTCGTCTTGACTCCGAGGAACCAGGTCCTCGATGGTGACGTCGAGAACAGGACTCCCGTGCCAGCGGTGACAAAGCTCCCTCCATCGACGGGGAGTCCACCTGAGTGGCGGCCGAGACAGATGACGCAAGCGGTACCGGTGTCGGTGGCCGCACCACAGGGCCAGAGCCAGCCGGCGCTTCCATCGACAGTGCCGAGGGCGCAGGCACCCCCTGCACCAGGAGAGACTGGCGCAGCAGCCCTTCCAGGATACCTGGAAGAATGGCTCGGAGGTGCTCATCCAGAGTGTCTGCCGGGAAAGGCTGAGGGGCCGGTGCAGGAGTCGGAGACAGAATCCGCACGGGGTCAGGAGACGGTCCCGGACTGCCCGTCGACCGACACCTCTTGGATGGAGCGTGAGCGGTCCTCCTGGCGCCGACGCTTCTCGGGTGCCGAATCCCTCGACGCCCCGGAGCTCCCGGTACCATGGGAAGGAGGAGACCGATGACGATGCTTCTTAGGTTTCTTTCGATGCACGTTATCGGCGCTCCTCGGTACCCACAAGGAGGACGTGGAATCCACATGCCTCCTCGGGGTTGGGTCCGAAACAGGTCGGTTCCGATGGGCCTGTACAGCAGGAGCGTTCGAGGCAGGTAGAGGCCCACTCGACTGCTCACTGCTCCCAGTGGGGGTTGGTCGTCGGGCTGCTGTTATCTGCTCTCCCGATGTCGATGCCATCTCTGGTGCCGAATTTGACGCCGCCGGTGCTGATGCTGTCGATGTCGACGCCGAAGAGCCGGGGCTCCTGCCTCAACACCTGTGTCCGCTTTTTAAGGCTAAGACACATTTTGCACGCTTTAGGGTTGTGTTCAGGCCCAAGGCACTGAATACACCAAGCGTGGGTGTCGGAAAACGAGATAGCCCAGCTGCACCGACCGCACTTTTTGAAGCTGCTGGGAATCCTCAATGTCATCAACGGAAAAATAGTGAGAACAAGCAGCCTGCATGTCCTCGGAGAAAGGAGGGTTCTTTGTTTTCTAAAATTAGTAGGCAGACATTTGCTGCTTTGTATTTTTGAATATAATAAATCAGAATAAATATTGCTAGATGCTCATGCTCAGAGCCGCTATTTTAGTATTTTCTAATACTGCAAAATATAAGGATTTCTCAAACTACAAGATTTTATACTTTATGGATTTTCAGATCAGTATTTGCTACACATTAAAACACTGTGTCCTTAAAATCATACTTAAGGCACAGAAAGAAGGAAAAGCAGGCCTCTTGGTTAGCCGTCTGAACCCTGAAGAAGTCAGACCTTGCTAACGTATGCACATGGTACGGTTGTCCTTTGTCTATCCAACTTCCTTCAGGTCATTAGATGGTACTGATATCATGCAAAGGTTTAATTTGGAGGCCATCACACAGCAAGCTGATGCAATCTGGTACACAGAAGGCTGACGTAATCTCTCAAATTAATTCCTTTTCTCTCCAATTCTGAACAAATTTCTGGCCTTATGAGGGATGCAGGTAAGTAACTGTGACAGTGGTGCGTCTGCAAAACCTAAAAATAAAAAAATAAATAACTAAGTTACAGCCTGACCAACTTGGGGTATTGACGCATTTCAGACAAACAACCCCCCCCCCCCCACTAGTCTACTTGAGATAGAGTTATGCAGAGGAAAATTGAGGCTGGCAGCAAATCAACGGGAGGCTCATGTCAAAGCTCAAGGTTGCAAAGAACTCATGGCATGCCAAAGGACTCTTGAGGCACTGACTCAAATTTGATGCACAAAACCCCATTTGAATCACTGCCACATCAAAGCATTAAGGGATCCTTTTACTAAGCTGCGGTAAAATGGCTTACTGCAGGACGCGCTCAGTTGACCTGTGATAAGTTCCAAATCTGCAGATGCTACCCACATGCTAAGAAAATTTTTTTAGATTTTTGAGGGGCATCTCTGTGGCGGACAGTAAGGCATTCCTGTGCTAATCTGTCATCATGTCCGCATTATCGTGCGCTGATTGGCAACAATAGTGCATGACCACTAGTTGAAAAATGTAGAAAAAAAGATGGTGGCCTTAACGTGTGGGGAAAAAACCCGTGTAAGGTTACTGCAGGTTAATACAAGGACTACTGAATGATGGCTGGAAGCTTTTCAAGAGCACCCAATATTACTATCCTGATGGGATCTTTCATGTTGCTGTATTTTGTACATTCAGATTAAAGTGCTTCTAATGTGCACTCAAGAGTCTTTGTAGGTTTGCCTTTCATTGCACCAATAAAAACTGTTATCTCTTATTACATAAACATAACAGAAGTTATACAATGGACGTTATATAGAGCCCAAACAAACCCAAATTTTTTGTTTTTTTGCCAAAATCAAATCTGTGACAAATTTTCACAGAGAGAGTAGTGGATGCTTGGAATGCCCTCCCGCGGGAGGTGGTGGAAATGAAAACGGTAACGGAATTCAAACATGCGTGGGATAAACATAAAGGAATCCTATTCAGAAGGAATGGATCCTAAGGAGCTTAGCCGAGATTGGGTGGCAGGGCCAGTGGCGGGAGGCGGGGATGGTGCTGGGTAGACTTATACGGTCTGTGCCAGAGCCAGTGGTGGGAGGAGGGGCAGGTGGTTGGGAGGCGGGGATAGTGCTGGGCAGACTTATACGGTCTGTGCCAGAGCCGGTGGTGGGAGGCGGGACTGGTGGTTGGGAGGTGGGGATGGTGCTGGGCAGACTTATATGGTCTGTGCCAGAACCGATGGTGGGAGGCGGGGCTGGTGGTTGGGAGGCAGGGATAGTGCTGGGCAGACTTATATGGTCTGTGCCCTGAAGAGGACAGGTACAAATCAAAGTAGGGTATACACAAAAAGTAGCACATATGAGTTTATCTTGTTGGGCAGACTGGATGGACCATGCAGGTCTTTTTCTGCCGTCATCTACTATGTTACTATGTAACTGGACGCTCAATTTTGAAAGAAACCAAAACCATAAACAAAAATGCCCCCCCACCCCACCCAAACAAGAAAGTCCAAACCCCAGTGGCAGCCACCCCATGATTACCCCCCCCCCCCCAACTGACAATGGTAGGCCCTCCCAAGGCCTACCTTAGGACGCCTTGGTAGTCTAGTGGTCTCTTCGGGAGCAGGAAGAAATCCCACTCGTTCCTGTGGCTGCTGAGACTGACGCGGAAGGTCTCAGTAGCTATTTTGCAACTGGAAACCACACTGGCAGGAGTGAGTCCCCTGCCCATGCGGGTTTCAAGCACAAAATGGCCGCCAGGACCTCCCGTGGCAGTCTTGTGAGGCTGCCACAGGAAGTCTCTGCAACCATTTCCACTGAAGCAGCAGAACGGGGTGGGAATGAGTGGGATTCGTTCCTGCCCCTGAAGGGGCTACTAGACTACCAGGGCTTCCTAAGATAGGTGTCAGGCTGGGAGGGGGCATGCTCAAGTTTCGTATTTAGTAGAAAATGTACAGGGATTTTCTGCTTGGTTTTGGTGTCAAACCTGAAATTTGGTTGGCCTCTAATATTATAGAATTTTTTTTATAGATACATTTTATTGCATCTACATGTGTGTGTGTTTTTTTTTGCAGAAAAAAAAACTAAATATAGAGAAACCAAAGATTCCAATAGAGCTCCTCACGTTAACCAATCATAGTGTAAACGATGAAAAGCTCACTCCCAGAGAACACACACGGTGAGGACTCACCAGATGGTGCCAAGGATCTTAATCCCTCCAAAAGATGAGGACTGGAAAACCTGACGACACATCTGAACGGTTCCTCTCTACCTGCAAGGATGCCCGTTTGCGGTTCACCTCTGAACATTGTATCGAGCTGAGGACAATGCAAAAACAGCAAGTTACGTGAATACAGAAAATTACTAATGCCTGTGATTTTACATTGCAGGAAATTGTACACTCGGGGGGTCAGTGCTCAGGGAAGGACCTGTTCTTGGCCTTGCACCAGAGTTCTGGCACTATTAAGAGACAAATGGCACATCCCAGATTTTACTTCTGGTCTCCTAGGCCAGTGGACCTTAGGATGGCTGTAGCTGTTACCTGTGTCCCCCTTCACTGCATATGATGGGGCTCCGCTGTCTAAGACAGTGAGTGTCTGACAAACTCTTAAAAATGAGCTGCGGCTGGTATATCTTGTTGGGCAGACTGGATGGACCGTACAGGTCTTTATCTGCCATAATCTGCTATGTTACTAGGTTTTAAATACCATTTTGAAGATGCAAGACTGCTAATACTTTTTCTCACTATAAAAATAAGGATTAATCTGGAAAATAAAAGCAAAGAAATAATGTGCCATTATCTTTTTGTTAATCGCTGTTTTGAAGAGATTCATCCAAGGAGGTGTACAGCAGGGAACTAAGGAATTCAATTAAACAAAGCAATTAAATCATACTCGCAGTGAAATAAGAAAACTGAATTGAAACAATAAGACTGTATTAATATAGTGTCAGCACAATATACACAGCAAACACAATCAGAGGGGATTATATGGCATAAATAGAACAAATAATGTTAATAGATTTAATCTTTATTTGATAAACTGCGAATCATAGAAATGTAAGTGGTTTACAGGCAGAAATCAAAAGTCTAGGGGAGAAAGACCACATAAGGAATTCTAGGTTACAGCTGAAGCTTAATAAATAATGAGAAATAAAGGAGAGACAGGAATTAAGACATTAAATAACTCAAGAGTGGAGTAGCCTAATCACAAAAAAAAACCAAAACAAAACCCCAGTTTATCAAATCTCATCCCCTTTCCTTTAAACGTTGGGGACTGCGATAGGGCCAAGCTGCTGGCTGAAGAATTAAAAGTGGTCAAAGAAAAACCTCATGCACGAAGTGGAATACTTAATTATAGCAACTGTGATGTTTAACTGGTCTTTATCACTGAGTTATGGGAGGGAGGGTTTGGTATGTTTTTTTTTTTTTTTGTTACATTTGTACCCTGCGCTTTCCCACTCATGGCAGGCTCAATGCGGCTTACATGGGGCAATGGAGGGTTAAGTGACTTGCCCAGAGTCACAAGGAGCTGCCTGTCCCTGAAGTGGGAATCGAACTCAGTTCCTCAGGACCAAAGTCCACCACCCTAACTACTAGGCCACTCCTCCACTGTTGCTACTATTTGAGATTCTACATGAATGTTGCTATTCCACTAGCAACATTCCAGTCGGCCCTTGCAGATCACCAATGTGGCCGCGCAGGCTTCTGCGTGCAGGACGTCAGACTCACAGAAACAGAAGCCTGCGCAGCCTTCTACATGGAATGTTGCTAGTGGAATAGCAACATTCCATGTAGAACCTCCAATAGTATCTATTTTATTTTTGTTACATTTGTACCCTGTGCTTTCCCACTCATGGCAGGCTCAATGCGGCTTACATGGGGCAATGGAGGGTTAAGTGACTTGCCCAGAGTCACAAGGAGCTGCCTGTGCCTGAAGTGGGAATTGAACCCAGTTCCCCAGGACCAAAGTCCACCACCCTAACCACTAGGCCACTCCTCCACTTATCTTCACTGTTTTGGAACAGATTGTGTGAGACTGTCTTTGATGTCTGTACTGTCACTGTTGGACGGCATTTATATAAAATAAAATGTTTACCATAAGCCTGGCTGAAATAAAAGGTTTTAATGCTGACTTGGGTTTCACTGTGTATCCTCAAGAGGCAGGACATTCCAAAGAGTAGGCGCAAGCACAGCGGTTGGCAAACCTGGTCCCGGAGGCACCCCAGCCAGTCAGGTTTTCAGGATACCCACAATGAATATTCACGAAAAAGATCTGCATGCATTGCCTCCACTGCATGCAAATCTCTCATGAATATTCATTGTGGATATCCAAAAACCTGACTGGCATGGGTGCTTCCAGGACCAGGTTTGGCAACCACTGCAAAACAGGAACATCTAGCACAGTCTAAACAAATATGCTGAGGAAATGAGAGAGCTGGGGTGTAAGTAAGAGCAAACTGAAGAGGAAAGGAGGAATGCCAGGTGTGCAGTACAGAGAGTTTTGAGCAGGATCTGATAAGTGATAGGGAGCCAGCACACACGGACAGCAGAGGGGGTGACTCGATCATACTTCTTTGCACCAATTTTAGAGATGTTCCGGATGTGAGAGAGTTTCAACCCAATCAAGGCATGAAAATACCAGAGTGCAGAAGGAGACGTAAGGCCCTCTGATCTTGGAGAGGATAGACTTCCCACAATTGTTTCAAGATAAAGAATGTGAGCTGGGCTCCTGCGATTCACAGCCACAAGGAGAGCATTCTCGCTGCAGAATTGCCAGGTTTCTCCCACATTGTGGGCAGGAGATGTGTTGGCTGGGTGCACCTCGCTGCCAGTTCTTGTGATGCTTGCTGAGGCTCTTCCCCATCCATATCTTCCTGACTGCCATCAACAGACCTAGCACCTCTTGCCACGTCAACTGGGCCTGCGGAAGGATGAGGATGGAGGACAGGTCCTCCCCCTCTGCCACTGGGATCTGACTCATGCTTTGATTTATGGAGTTTGGACTTTGCAGCAGCAGAGAAGTGGCCAGATCCACTGCTGTCCTCTCCTTGCCAGCCTAATCAGTGGAAAGGATAAAGGGGAGTGCCAAGTGGGGGGTGGGGAACAAGGATCAGAGTGTAAATTGGTGGAGAGACTACAAACAGATTTGGGCCCTGTGAAAGCACAGAATTTAGAGGGTGTGTGTGAAAGGGTAGGATGAATTTTTCTCCCTTAAATTCTCAACTATGTACATTGCTTTTCCTGACTCAACTCTGTCCTGAGGCTGCCTTCTTTTTGCATGGTTATGATTCCTGTGCCTAATTTTATCCAGGAAAAAAGGATGTACCCGGAGCTACCCCAGAAAACCACAGCGTATGCAGTTGACCTCAGTCTGGGTATGTGCAGCTGGCTAGTCAATCTCAAAACCCATTAAAGGCATGGCAAAAAGCAGAGACAGTTTTAAATTAGGTGTAGCTCTTCTGGTACTGAGGTCTACACAGTAAAGACTGCTACACAGCAGAACTGTTGGTGGGTATCAGATCATTTGATTTCCTTGGGGGGAAGCTATAATTTTGGGAGGATCTTAGATGCCTCAGAGGAGGATAGAGGGATAGCCTGCCTTTCAAGTAACTTGGCCTATTTCCTCTAAGGTACTACAATATTGGAATCAGTCGCCATCCTCCTCCCACCGATAAATCCTTAGAGATACCAAACTGCACACTTGAAAGGAGGATCACGAACCCTGCTGAATATATATTTAGGACGCTAGTTCATTGGCATGTGACCTTGGTTTCTGTAGCCTCATGCCTCCACAGAATGCTTCCAGTTTTAGAAAATTAAACAGCGCCCCCATGTGGCAAACAATTGTGACATGTCTAGTACCCACCACACATACCTAGTAACATAGTAAATGACGGCAGATAAAGACCTGTATGGTCCATCCAGTCTGTCCAACAAGATAAACTTGTACTAAGTTCTGACGCTAACGTCGAAGCCCCTTAAAATTTACACTCCAGCCCATCCCTATCTAGTCAGTCACGATCAGGGCGTAGACCATAGAAGTCTGCCCAGCACCGGTTTTGTTGCCCAATTACCGGCGTCGCCACCTAATCTCTGCTAAGATTCCACAGATCCATTCCTTCAAAATAGGATTTCTTTGTGTTTATCCCACACGTTTGAATTCCATTACCGTTATCTCCACCACCTCCCGTGGGAGAGTATTCCACGTATCCACCACCCCCCTCTGTGAAAAAAATACTTTCTGACATTAGTCCTGAGTCTGCTCCCCTTCAACCTCAATTCACATCCTCTAGCCTTCCAGTCTCCGGAAAAGGTTCATTTGCGGATTAATACCTTTCAAATATTTGAACGTCTGTACCATGACACCCCTGTTTCTCCTTTCCTCCAAGGTATACATGTTCAGGTCAGCAAGCCTCTCCTCGTACGGTTTGCAACGCAAATCCCATACCATTTTTGTAGCTTTTCTTTGCACCGCTTCCAGTCTTTCTACATCTTTAGCAGTAAACATTTACTGACTGACCACCCACTCTGTGGAACATGCTGCCTTGCCCGCTTGCAGATTAAGAGCTCCTACTCTAAACCTTTTACTTTGCTCGAGTGCCTGAGGAAATTTTAAACAGAGGACTTGCAGTAATATCACTAATCCTTCATTTCTCTGATACCCTTGTTCCCTATTCTCCCTATGATATGTTTGTTTTCCAGTATTTGTGGCTCCTTTGTAGTAAGCTGTCAGGTGTTTAGATTACAATATAAAGGCTATGGATAATAATTTAATAGTTAACTACTTGCTTGTACAATTTATGAATCTGTAATTTGCTTTGGTATATATCAGGGGTGAGCAACCCATAGGCCAATGATGGCGAACCTATGACACGCGTGCCAGAGAGGACACGCAGAGCCCTCTCTGTTGGCATGCGTGCAGTCGCCCAGGCCCAGCCACTTTCCCTCCAGGCCCACCCACCCAACATCCCCTCGCATGTCCTCCCTGCTGGCGCTGATTACCTCTGTCGAAGCGGCCGCGTCTTTGAAAGCCCTGCCTGTATCTAGCCTTCCCTTCGCGAGTTCGTTCCCTCAGTTAGTCCCACCCTCGCGGAAATGATGTCAGAAGGCGGGACTGACTGAGGGAATGAACTCATGAAGGGAAGGCTAGAGACGGGCAGGGCTTTCAAAGACGCAGCCGCTTTGACGGAGGTAATAAAAAAGATTTACATGCAGGGCATGGATGGGAGCGGGAGGGGAGGGCAGGGGAGAGAAGAGAATCGCTGGGTATGGATGGATGCAGGGGAGCAGAACAAGGGAGAGAACAGAATTGCTGGGTATGGATGGATGGATGGAGGGCAGGGCAGAGGAGAGTTGCTGGACATGGGTGGGTGGATGGAGGGGAGAGCAGGGGAGAGAGGAAAGTATGAGCCAAGGTTAGACAAGTTGTCAGCATGTATGCAACAGCAAAAATCACATTAATTATTCAAAAGCATGCCAAATGCTTTTAAAGTTCTGTTATTCAGGTTAAATTGCCCTGTTGGCACTTTGCGATACATAATTAGATTTTGGGTTGCTGTTTGGGCACTCGGTCTCTGAAAGGTTCACCATCACTGCCATAGGCCATATGCAGCTCACCATTGATTTTATGTGGCCTGCAAGACCATGGAAGTATACACACAAACATTAACCAGAGTTTCGACAATATTAAATATCTTCAGAACAGCAGCAGAGATCTCATTAAACTTTTAAAGTAATGACAGAAATATACAGTAACACACCACACTGGTAATAATTTTTGTTCATTCAGTCATC
The DNA here is from genome assembly GCF_901765095.1 of Microcaecilia unicolor. Classification (NCBI taxonomy): domain Eukaryota; kingdom Metazoa; phylum Chordata; class Amphibia; order Gymnophiona; family Siphonopidae; genus Microcaecilia; species Microcaecilia unicolor. The sequence goes on along the minus strand of NC_044035.1, from coordinate 340,373,066 downwards.
ACATTGAGTTTTGATGGCAGTGATCATGTGGTCCTCTGTGTATAAAGGTTGCCCACCCCTGGAAGAAATGCTTGAGGAAATTGGTCTAGCAGATTCAAATAAACTAAGCTTTGTTATGTTAAGTCAGAAGATGGCTAGACATGAGAGAAAGAGAGCATACCTTATACTGAGCAAATTCTAGTTTGGGATGGGGTCCATCACCAAAAGCTTCTTGGTTCAGAGTCCATACGCGCTCTTTTTCCTGCTTATTTTCATAAATCACCCTTGGATCAACTACAAAAAAAGCAGAGAAGTTCTAATCTCTTTAATCCAACCTGTTCATCCATTTTTGGGGAGGTTTATGTATCTCAAAAACAATGACTCTCCCCCCCCCCCCCCCCCCCCAATGTTTGAAGCAAAAAAATGTACAGCACTAAAAGCAATGCACGCAGCCCAGCTGTACCCCCTTATCCACGATTCCTGGGTCACATGACAAGCCCATTCCTTTGCACTCAAATGATGCCCATAAATAGGGCTTCAGATTCTAGGGGGTTTACAAATGGAAGAGCTTAGTTTAAAAACCTGTTAAGTACATTAAAAAAAAACAACAAGGTTACACCGGAAACAGACTGCCTTCATAGATAGCCATAGGATGTGTGAAATTTACACCAAGTGGCATTTATTTGTAAAGTATATGATATTCAGTGAAATTTTTTTTTATGTTGACTAGAATTCTTGAAAATAAAAACAAACATTCATTTATCCAGAAACAGCTTTCCATACTTAACAGGTTTTGGAACCAAGATTATTCAATAGTCCATTGAGGGATTTTTTTTTGTTTTGTTGTTGTTACATTTGTACCCTGCGCTTTCCCACTCATGGCAGGCTCAATGCGGGGGCAATGGAGGGTTAAGTGACTTGCCCAGAGTCACAAGGAGCTGCCTGTGCCTGAAGTGGGAATTGAACTCAGTTCCTCAGTTCCCCAGGACCAAAGTCCACCACCCTAACCACTAGGCCACTCCTCCACTGTTGCTACTATTTGAGATTCTACATGGAATGTTGCTATTCCACTAGCAACATTCCATGTAGAAGTCGGCCCTTGCAGATCACCAATGTGGCCGCGCAGGCTTCTGCTTCTGTGAGTCGACGTCCTGCACAGGCAATGCACAGAGAAAAGTGCTGAAGAAAGGTTTCAGCTGGTGGAGGTTGGGGGACCCTTGCCAGCCAAGGTATGTGGGGTTGCGGCAGGGGTGGGAGTTGTGGCAGGGAGGCAGGTCAAAGTATGCCCCCCCCCCCCCCCCCCCAAACATTGAGGTCTGATTTTTTTTTCTCTTGTTGTTCCTAATAAACACATCAGTGTCTGTAGCTGGCAGCCTTCTTTTTTGTTAACCCACAAGAGTGAGTTGGAGAGAGAGAGAGAGAGAGAGAGAGAGAGAGAGAGAGACTGGGGCAAGTGACAGATCTGAAACCCAGTTCTGGCTTGCTATAGTGAGGAGGTGTGGGGACCCTTCTCACCCTGTGTAGTCTGAAGTAGAAGTAGTAAGTGGAATCTTAGGACATTCAGCACTACCACACCCAAGCAGTCCATAACATCATTTTCATGGGACCCTACACCTAGAGCAGAGAGTAGGAAAATTTAAGTGAACAAGAGTAACATCTTTTACTGTACCAGGCTACAGCAGCAAAGGTATCACTTTAATGTACGTGACCATCAGCTTGTTCAAGTGTACTAGTAACTATCTGAATATCATCAGCCCACCCTGAGTAGCCTTGAAATATGAAAAGTGTGAGTAAAAGAGAAGGCTAGCCAATGTATATAAGTCGGTGTTTGACTTAACTTTGGGTGTTCATCTGTGTTCACAAAATCATTTACGGAGATGCTCCGTCATACATGCTTGACCTCGTAGACCTCCCACCTAGAAACGCCAAAAGATCTGCCCGTACTTTTCTTAACCTACACTTCCCCAGTTGCAAAGGACTAAAATACAAACTAACACATACCTCCAGCTTTTCCTACATGAGCACGAAATTATGGAACGCTATACCAAATCACGTGAAAACAATTAACGAAATCACTAACTTTCGCAAATCGCTGAAAACCTATCATGAAAATCCATAACTAATTCAACATAACACCACTCATCCCTTACTATGAATATCTTTTATAATTGCTTGATTAGACTACTTATGGTCCTGATACCCTTCATATCTCTGTAACATCAATTGTATCTTTGTACCCTGATATGGTGATGCCATAACAGGTTTCTGTAAGCCACATTGAGCCTGCAAATAGGTGGGAAAAATTGAGAGTGCAGCAATGCTCCAGTTTGATTTACGTTACTTCACAGTGTGATCTGGAGTTTTGTCTGAGTGGAAGTCTGATGCCTTGCTTGCCTGGCCCTCCAGCCTTAAGGTTGGCGCCAGCCCTGGTCCTACCAAATAAGTTCTTTATGTGCCCTTTCTCCCACCATTCCTGGCAGTTGACTAGGCAGCTGCCTAGCTCACCTATACAACAAGGGGGCTTACACAAAATTAAACTTTAGGAATATTTTTAGGTGAATTAATTTTTTTGCCACACTTTTACCATTTATTTATTTATATTTGTTGCATTTGTATCCCACATTTTCCTACCTATTTGCAGGCTCATTAAACATTGATATATACTTATTCTCCTCATTAACCCCAGCAGCCACATACTCCCTTCTCTATCAATTCCCCTCCCCTCACTAACCCTGGTACACCTTCCCTGCTTTCCAGACAGCAGCACACACCCTGCTTCTCCCATCCTTGATGCCAGTGCACTTTACCACCTCTTAGAGCAATACACACTACTCCCTTCCTTTCCCTAATTCCATCATCAGGCCGTAGTGACAAAAAGACTGCCACAACCATGGCTGCTGCAAATGCCTGGTCTGAACACATGCAGCTGCCACTGCTACCTCTTCCTCCCTGGGCCCACATGGTTGCTGCTTCCCCCATCGCTTCTTCCTCTCTGGACATGCGCAGTCACCATTACTGCTGCTCTTTTCCTCCCTTGACATACAGCCCCTTAGCACAATGTTTCCCAAGTCGGTCCTGGAGTACCCCCCTTACTAGTCAGGCTTTCAATGAATATGAATGAAATTGATTTGATTTGCATATACTGTCTCCATTATATGCAAATCTCTTTCATGCATATTCATTGTGAATCTCCTGAAAACCTGACTGGCAAGGGGGTACTCCAGGACTGACTTGGGAAACATGGCCTTAGTAGATGCCACCCTGTTAATGTCATCTGGCTGTGCTAACAGAACCAGATGACCAACCACAGAAGGGGGGTAATTTGGGCGGTTTTCCAGGATTACGCTTCACCTGTAAAGCATCATAACGGACAAAACAAGTTAATTGGGCATTGCAGTTGCTGGCTTAAAAAAAAAGATGGGACCGATTGCTTAGAAAATTCTGTAATACCTATTTCTGAAGCCACATTTCTTTCTTGGAGGGGCCTTGGATGATACGTCTGAAAAGACTAATAAAAGAAAAAAAAAAATCAAATATTAATTTCTTAGGCATTAATCTCTGAAACATTCTTGGCAAACCCTACTCTTAAGACTTTCTTCTATTTAATATCTAGGTTCTTACATGAACCTTTAATTTTAATGCTTCTGTTTTGTGGCAGTAGAAGCTGTTGCCAGTCTACCTCATTTCTCCTCCCCAGGGCAAGAACGAGCCAGTGAAAGCAGTCTGGTACGCTTGGTAGGACAGCTGGCACCCACCTGTGTAAGACACTTATTACCTAGCTCAGCAACACCATAAAATCCTCTAAACAAACATTTTACATCTAGAGTAAGAACACTGCTGATCATTGGTGACCTTGGGACCCTTACCTTCATCACGAAGGACATGGGACAGTTATTACAAAGGGCAAAGAAAAATTATATTAAATGTCTGTTACTTCTACAGGGCATTCAACAATTACCGAGGTATGAAGTAACTCCTTTCTGAGAAACCGTCCTCACTTCTCAAGGAGGAAGACTTTGGCTGCCCGAGTGTTACCTTATTGAAAGGCTGTCCACATCAATGGATCAATACTGTACCACTATAACAATCTCCCACCTGCCCTGAAACAGAAAACCAAGACTCATCTTAGAAAGCCGCTGCTGGGAGCGTGGGCTCACCTGATTATACTGTTTAAAAACAATATCTTTAAGGGAGTCCAACGAACGGCCACGCAGCTCCATCTCCTGGATCTCATTGTGTTGGGCAGCAATAACCACGGCCTTGAAGACAAAAGAAGCAATAGGACAAATATACTTTTGCCACAGAACGTCAGCCCTGACTTTTCACAAATCGAAGAGAGCATGTTTAGCACTTCTTTCCACCAACAAAATTCTGCAGTCGTTATGTGGGTTTTCTTTGTGGCCTGGCAGTTTCAACCTCCCTTTATCAGGCTACAGCATTAAGAACCTTCATTCATAGCTAGTCAGGATCTCCCCCCACCCCTTCTCGACATTTCCCATCTCCCACCTAGTGACCATTAACTGCATCTCTCTGGAATTTATCACATGCACAACCACAGTCTGGCCACCGTGTATTGCTATTGCAGGATGAGAGAATCTTTGAAGGACCGTGAACAGTACTTCCCTAGCATTCCCAACTCTGACCAACTGAGGAGTGGAAGACAGGCCTGCAAATCAAAATGCTGTCTGCCATATGGCAGCACACACCACTGCCGACAGTCACTTTGTATAGATGTACATAATGTAGAATCGGGCAATGGCATGCAAAATAAGAGCACCTTGTTACTTTTATCTTGCGTGCCATTATCTAATTCTATGTGTGTTTGCAAGGTGTGATTTATCAAAGAAGAAATCTGACGCTGGTCTTGTAATATGGGGAGCACAAGATTCTTGGCAGCCATCGTTTGATTTAAAAACTAGCTCAGAGCTAAATGGCATGGTTAGAAAAGAGTTTTAAAAAGTAGCAGTACGGTTTTACAAATAAACCCAGGACTATCAACTAGCTAGTTTGGTTTGGAATGCAGATGCCAAAACATGAATCCTAACAGACCCCGCTCTTGACATCACTTTATTTCTTAAGGTACATTAGAAGCCGATTGAAGGAGAAAGCTAAAGATACTTACCTGTAAGCACGTGTTCTCCGAGGATAGCAGGCATACATTCTCACATGTGGGTGACGTCATCCATGGAGCCCAGTGTGGACAGTGCCAAGTGCACTGTCATTTAAAATCTTTGAAGCAGTGTCCCCACCGTGCGTGTGAAGGTACCTTCCCGCCCGATGCTGGAGTGCGAGACCAGCAGTAAAGCATTAAAGTTAAGAGAGAATTCCAAAGGGAGGCAGAAGGGATGTGAGAATTTATGCCTGCTGTCCCTGGAGAACACCCGGTACAGGTAAGTATCTTAGCTTTCTCAAAGGACAAGCAGACATAATATTCTCACATGTAGGACTCACTAGCTACCAGGATCACAATAAAAGTCAATTTTATAATTAAGCAGATAGTGAGCCTGGTGGGAAAAAAAAGGGGCGGGAGGGCAGAGTTGACTTTTAAGTGGCAAAAATATTCTGCAGGACTCCTTGTCCAAACTGGCTACTCCACCAAGAATGTTGCTCCAGACAGTAGTGAGCAGTGACGGTGTGGATAGAAGACCATGCAGCCATCTTGCAAATGTCTTCAATGGAGGCAGAGCGGAAATGAGCTACTGAAGCCGCCATGGCTCCGACATTGTGAGCAGTAACCCAGCCACGAAGGGTCAGCCCAGCCCGAGTATACATGTACGAGATACAGTCAGCAAACCAAGTTGATATTGGGGATTCCCATCACCAAATGTACAATCAGTTAGGGTCTAAGGACACAAAAATCTGGGAGGACTTCCTATGAGGCTTTGTATGTTCTATATTAGTGTTTCCCCAAGTCCAGTCCTGGAGTACTCTTTGCCAGTCAGGTTTTCAGGATATCCACAATGAATATGCATGAACTTGATTTGCATACACTGCCTCCATCATATGCAAATCTCTTTCAGGCATATTCATTGTGGACATCCTGAAAACCTGACTGGCAAGGGGTACTCTAGGAGCAGACTTGGGAAACACAGTGTCCTAGAGCATGTTGCAGACTAAGGCATGAGGTGTGACCACAATAGTACAGCGAAAAAAGGAGTAGGATGATCTGGCTCTTTCAATAGCCCAGGGAGACGTATGTAATTACAAAGTCTTTATCAATGGCATCAAATGACTCGACACAGCAGCCGTGTTTCGGTGCTTGTGTGCCTGCCTCAGCACTTTTTCACACATCATCTTTAGATTGTATCCTTTAAATCAGATCGGCCACTTCGACTGTCACCAAATGTTTCCTTCATGACAAGGAGCATCTGCTAGACGCTCCTGAACAGCGGATTCGAGGTCGGAGATGTCACATTGTCACTACTAAAGAGGAAATATGTGAAGAAACATCAAAGGCATGCCTTGTCAGATATTTACGATAGTCGAGAAGTTTTGTGTGCAGCTTATGGAATTCCTCAGTTTTCTCAGGGAGAAGGAATTCCGTAAAAGATAAAATCTCTAATACAGAGTACGTAAATTGTGGAATAAAGTTGATAATCCAAAAATGCAATTGGTTAGCACTGAAGCCTGAAAGTTTTTCTGCTAGAAGAGTAATGTCCTAGCTTCTCTCCTAGAGGAGCAGAAGCATGAGATCTTGCAATGCGAGTGTGCTTTAAGGCAGATTCCACAACTAGAGAATGATGGGATCTCTCAAATCCGGTGGATTTCTGTATCTAGTACACATCGTATCAGTTTTCTTTGGGGCTACCCGAACTGTCAGTGGAGTCTCCCAGTTTTTCAGTATTTTTCTTAATTGAATGAAGTGGACATCGATTCCTTCTCTAGGTGGAGAGTCATAATCTAGAACTTCAAAATATTCTGAACGTCCAGCCCCCTCTTCCTTCAGTATATGTTGCATCACAAAGCAGAAAACTGAGACAACCAAAGAGCAAACCTTCCTCACAAAAGAGACATGAATCTCGAACTGTGACTACAACATGTCACTGTCAGCACTGAATTATTTTCCCAATAAAGGTTCCGTCATCTTTTTCTTTCTTTCTTGAAGGGAGCAGCCTGGAGTACAGGAAGCTGTGGGATAAGGCAGGGACCTGAGCAACAAGTATGCCTTCAAAGTTGGCACCACCCGCCATACACCCCCTGCCTCAACTGGCCAATACGACCCAGGAGCTGGAGGAAATCTGTCCATCACCTGCTGGAGAGAGATATACTGAAAGAAGAGGGGCTGGACGTCCAGGATCACTGGCTTCTTTCAGTGTTCTCTATCTCCACCTGCTGGTAGACGGATACAACCCACCAGTTTCTGGATTCATCTGCTACTTACACTATGGAAAGATAGACTCTCCAGAGGAGATCTATGTCTCTCAGGTGATGATCAGATGTAATGCCATAGGACTCCTCAGCTGAGAGATCCTGGTGGTCTTGATCTGTCTCCCAGGCAAGGTTTGAGTCTGACTCTTCAAAGTACTGTTCATGGGAAGTATATGGAAAAGAGTTTCAACTAGAACATTGGCTCTGCGTCAAGGCAGATGAGTCTCCAAAGTTGGAGAAAGTTCCTCTGGTGACTTCAAACCTGTGGGATAGTTGTGACCATCAACCAGCAAGTGGAGATAGCGAACTGAAAACTGAGCTGAAACATCTCTTGACATCCAGTCCAGCTCTTCAATATTTATAGACAAGCAGTAAGGTAAAACTCAGAATAAACACAACAACGCACTGACTTATACAAACCAGACAAGCAAACAAGTGAGGACCTCTCATCTCTGGACAATTGGTACAGAACAAGGGGTATGCAGGAAGCACCTTACAAGATGACAGTCACTATTTAACCCATTACTTCGCACAGACTAGACATCTCCAAAACCTCAGGCGGGCCCTTGGAATAGAGGGAAGGACTAATGGAAAGAAAATGATCACGGAAGACCTAATTTCTCCTTCCATTACGTAGCTTCCCACTATTCCAGAACCTGTGGGATGTTTAAAAGCAATCCCTTTAGTAGGTGGGATGCTGGTGGCTGCTCGAGGACCAAAGCTCCGAAACTGGCTTCCAAGCATGCTGCAACCTCCATCCTCTAGTACTTGGCAAAGATATGTAGCGTCGACCATGTCGCTACCTGGCAAATATCTGCCGGAGACAAACTATGTGGATTTTTTGGTGGGGGGAGGAATAGATGAAAGAAGAAGGATATTTGGGTTCTGTGTGGAGAAGGCACATGAAAGTGAATGATACATACCTGTAGCAGGTGTTCTCCGAGGACAGCAGGCTGATTATTCTCACGACTGGGTGACGTCCGCGGCAGCCCCCACCAACCGGAAGAAGCTTCGCGGGCGGTCCGCACGCAGGGCACGCCCACCGAGCATGCGCGGCCATCTTCCCGCCCGTGCACGACCGTTCCCGCCAGTTGAATGACAAGCAAAAAAGATGAAAACGCAACTCCAAAGGGGAGGAGGGAGGGTAGGTGAGAACAATCAGCCTGCTGTCCTCGGAGAACACCTGCTACAGGTATGTATCATTCACTTTCTCCGAGGACAAGCAGGCTGCTTGTTCTCACGACTGGGGTATCCCTAGCTCTCAGGCTCACTCAAAACAAGAACCCAGGTCAATTGAACCTCGCAACGGCGAGGATACAACAGAAAATTGACCTACGAAGAACAACTAACTGAGAGTGCAGCCTGACCAGAATAAATTCGGGTCCTGGAAGGTGGAGTTGGATTTACACCCCAAACAGATTCTGCAGCACCGACTGCCCGAACCGACTGTCGCGTCGGGTATCCTGCTGGAGGCAGTAATGTGATGTGAATGTGTGGACAGATGACCACGTCGCAGCCTTGCAAATCTCTTCAATAGTGGCTGACTTCAAGTGGGCCACTGACGCTGCCATGGCTCTAACACTATGAGCCATGACATGACCCTCAAGAGCCAGCCCAGCCTGGGCGTAAGTGAAGGAAATGCAATCTGCTAGCCAATTGGAGATGGTGCGTTTCCCGACAGCGACCCCTAGCCTGTTAGGGTCGAAAGAAACAAACAATTGGGCGGACTGTCTGTGGGGCTGTGTCCGCTCCAAGTAGAAGGCCAATGCTCTCTTGCAGTCCAATGTGTGCAACTGACGTTCAGCAGGGCGGGTATGAGGCCTGGGGAAGAATGTTGGCAAGACAATTGACTGGTTAAGATGGAACTCCGACACCACCTTCGGCAGGAACTTTGGGTGGGTGCGGAGCACTACTCTGTTGTGATGAAATTTGGTATATGGAGCATGAGCTACCAGGGCTTGAAGCTCACTGACCCTACGAGCTGAAGTAACTGCCACCAAGAAAATGACCTTCCAGGTCAAGTACTTCAGATGGCAGGTATTCAGTGGCTCAAAAGGAAGTTTCATCAGCTGGGTGAGGACGACGTTGAGATCCCATGACACTGTAGGAGGCTTGATAGGGGGCTTTGACAAAAGCAAGCCTCTCATGAATCGAACGACTAAAGGCTCTCCAGAGATGGCTTTACCTTCCACACGATAATGGTAAGCACTAATCGCACTAAGGTGATTCCTTACTGAGTTGGTCTTGAGGCCAGACTCTGATAAGTGCAGAAGGTATTCAAGCAGGTTCTGTGCAGGGCAAGAACGAGGTTCTAGGGCCTTGCTCTCACACCAAACGACAAACCTCCTCCACTTGAAAAAGTAACTCTTTTTAGTGGAATCCTTCCTAGAGGCAAGCAAGACACGGGAGACACCCTCAGACAGACCCAACGCAGCGAAGTCTACGTCCTCAACATCCAGGCCGTGAGAGCCAGAGACTGAAGGTTGGGGTGCAGCAACGCTCCGTCGTTCTGCGAAATGAGAGTCGGAAAACACTCCAATCTCCACGGTTCTTCTGAGGACAACTCCAGAAGAAGAGGGAACCAGATCTGACGGGGCCAAAAGGGCGCAATCAGAATCATGGTGCCGCGGTCTTGCTTGAGCTTCAGTAAGGTCTTCCCCACCAAAGGTATGGGAGGATAAGCATACAGGAGGCCGATCCCCCAATGAAGGAGAAAAGCATCCGACGCTAGCCTGCCGTGTGCCTGAAGTCTGGAACAGAACAGAGGCAGCTTGTGGTTGGTCTGAGAGGCGAAAAGGTCCACCGAGGGGATGCCCCACTCTCGGAAGATCTTGCGTACCACTCTGGAATGAAGCGACCACTCGTGCGGTTGCATGACTCTGCTCAGTCTGTCGGCCAGACTGTTGTTTACACTTGCCAGGTATGTGGCCTGGAGGAGCATGCCGAACTGGCAAGCCCAACGCCACATCCCGACGGCTTCCTGACACAAGGGGCGAGATCCGGTGCCCCCTGCTTGTTGGTGTAATACATTGCAACCTGATTGTCTGTCCGAATTTGGATAATTTGGCAGGACAGCCGATCTCTGAAAGCCTTCAGTGCGTTCCAGATCGCTCGGAGCTCCAGGAGGTTGATCTGCAAATCCTTTTCCTGGAGGGACCACAGACCCTGGGTGCGAAGCCCATCGACATGAGCTCCCCACCCCAGGCGAGATGCATCCGTCGTCAGCACTTTCGTGGGCTGAGGAATTTGGAATGGACATCCCAGGGTCAAATTGGTCCGAATGGTCCACCAGAGCAGTGAAGTGCGGCAACTGGTGGAGAGGCGGATGACATCTTCTAGATTCCCGGTGGCTTGGAACCACTTGGAAGCTAGGGTCCATTGAGCAGATCTCATGTGAAGACGAGCCATGGGAGTCACATGGACTGTGGAGGCCATATGACCCAGAAGTCTCAACATCTGCCGAGCTGTGACCTGCTGGGACGCTCTGGTCTGCGAAGCCAGGGACAGGAGGTTGTTGGCCCTCGCTTCGGGAAGGAAGGCCCGAGCCGTCTGGGTATTCAGCAGAGCTCCTATGAATTCCAGAGACTGTGTTGGCTGGAGATGGGACTTTGGGTAATTTATCACAAACCCCAGCAGCTCCAGAAGTTGAATAGTGCACTGCATAGACCGGAGGGCTCCCGCCTCCGAGGTGTTCTTGACCAGCCAATCGTCGAGATATGGGAACACGTGCACTCCCAGCTTGCGTAGATACGCCGCTACCACCACGAGGCACTTTGTAAACACTCGTGGGGCAGAGGCGAGCCCAAAGGGCAGCACACAATACTGAAAGTGCCGTGCGCCCAGGCGGAATCTGACATACTGTCTGTGAGCTGGCAGTATCGGGATGTGAGTGTATGCGTCCTTTAAATCCAGGGAACATAGCCAATCGTTTTTCTGAATCATTGGCAGAAGGGTGCCCAAGGAAAGCATCCTGAACTTTTCTTTGACCAGGAATCTGTTCAGGCCTCTCAGGTCTAGGATGGGACGCATCCCCCCTGTTTTCTTTTCCACAAGGAAGTACCTGGAATAGAATCCCTGCCCTTCCTGCCCGGGTGGTACGGGCTCGACCGCATTGGCGCTGAGAAGGGCCTGCTTGTGATGGGAGCTGAAGGATTGAGCTCCCGGAGGACAATTTGGTGGCAGGGAGGCCAAATTCAGGGCGTATCCACACCGCACTATTTGGAGAACCCACTGGTCGGAGGTTATGAGAGGCCACCTTTGGTGAAAAAAATTTTAACCTCCCTCCGACCGGCAGATCGTCCAGTACGGACACTTTGAGGGCGGCTATGTTCCCGTGGATCCAGTCAAAAGCCCGTCCCCGGCTTTTGCTGTGGAGGCGCAGGGGGCTGCTTAGGCGCACGCTGTTGACGAGAACGAGCGCGCTGGGGCTGTCCCTGTGCCTGACGAGGCCTTCGGGCCGGCTGGGTGTACCTACGCTTGGCAAAAGAATAGGGCACAGCCTGCCGGGCCCGGGAAAAACGTCCACCTGCTGAGGTGGATGCTGAAGGCGCCCGGTGGGAGAGCTTGTCGAGGGCGGTTTCCCCGCTGATGCAGTTGGTCCACCAGCTGCTCGACCTTCTCACCAAAAATATTATCCCCCCGGCAAGGGACGTCGGCCAGTCTCTGCTGGGTGCGGTTGTCCAGGTCAGAGGCACGCTGCCATGAGAGCCTGCGCATCACTATACCTTGGGCCGCAGCATGAGATGCCACGTCACAGGTGTCATAGATACCCCTGGACAGGAACTTTCTGCACGCCTTCAGCTGCCTGACCACCTCCTGATAAGGCCTGGACTGCTCCGGCGGGAGCTTGTCAACCAGGTCCGCCAGTTGCTTCACATTGTTCCGCATGTGGATGCTCGTGTAGAGCTGGTAAGATTGGATGCGGGTCACGAGCATAGAAGATTGGTAGGCCTTCCTCCCAAACGAGTCCAGAGTGCGAGACTCCCGCCCCGGGGGCGCCGAGGCGGTATCCCTCGAACTCCGTGCCCTCTTGAGAGCAGAATCCACGACCGCCGAGTCATGAGGCAATTGGGGCCGCATTAACTCTGGGTCCGAGTGAATTCTGTACTTGGACTCTGCTTTCTTGGGGATGGTGGGATTAGATAATGGTCGCATCCAGTTCCGAAGCAGTGTCTCCTTAAGGACATTGTGCAACAGCACCGTGGAGGACTCTCTAGGTGGAGATGGATAGTCGAGGACCTCGAGCATCTCAGCCCTCGGCTCATTCACAGAGACCACGGGGAAGGGAATGCATATAGACATGTCCCTGACAAAGGAGGCAAAGGAGAGGCTCTCGGGAGGCGAGAGCTTCCTCTCAGGTGAAGGCGTGGGGTCAGAGGGAAGGCCCACAGACTCCTCTGAGGAGAAATATCTGGGGTCCTCCTCTTCCCCCACGAGGCCTCTTCCTCGGTATCGGACATAAGCTCATGCAGCTGAGTCCTCAACCGGGCCCGGCTCGATGTCGAGGCACCGAGGCCTCGGTGTCGTCGAGCGGTGGACTCCCGCGCCGGCGGGGACGAAGCTCCCTCCATCGACGTCGACTCCACCTGCGTGGCGGTCGAGGCGGCGGTGTCGAAGGCCTCGGCACCGGGCTAGAGCTCACCGGCGCCACAGTCAACGGCGCCGAGGGCGCAAGCACCCCCGGCGCCGGCACAGCCTGGCGCATCAGCCCTTCCAGGATCCCCGGAAGGATGGCTCGGAGGCACTCGTCCAGGCCCGCTGTCGGGAAAGACGGGGGGGCCGGTAGAGGCGTCGGTACCGGAAGCTGTTCAGGTCCAGGAGACTGCACCGTCGGTACCTCCACTACCGAGGGGGACCTTTCCTCTCGACGCGGACGCTTCGGCGTCGACTCCTCTCCGGCATCGAGGGCCGGGCGCATCGATGGGGACCGATGACGGTGCTTCTTCTGTTTTTTGCGGTGCCCGTCATCGGCGCCAGGTGGGACGGAGGAGGAGGTCGATCCCCCTCGGTCTCGAGGGGCCGGGTCGGACAGGGTTCGGTCCCGAGGGCCGTGAGCAGAGGGAGTGACCGGGGCCGATTGCCCACTCGGCCTCTCACCCCTACCGTCACCGGAGGACCGGCGGGCCGACGGGACCTGTACTCCTGGGGTCGATGCCATCGGTGCCGATTTCGCAGACACCGATACCGGTACCGAAGAACCGGCCGTCGATACCGATGCCGTCGAGGGGCCGGCGCAAGTTCCAAAAAGACGGTCCCGAAGAACTTGCCTCGGAACCTGAGTCCGTTTCCGGAGACCAAGACACAAAGAACACGACTTGATATTGTGCTCCGGCCCGAGGCACTGGAGGCACCAAGCGTGGGTGTCGGTCTGCGAGATAGGCCGGCCGCACCGACCACACTTCTTAAATCCACTCGGGACCTTCGAGGACATCGACGGAAAAATCGCGTCGGTGAAGTTAAAGTCGTCGATGGTGGCGGTAAATCACACCTCGAAAAATAAAGCGACCGCGCGGCCACAAGGCCGCAACGCGACGACCTCGCTAGAAAACGAGGGAAAAATCAGCGCGTTCTCTTCCTTTTTTTTTTTTTTTTTGAAGAAAGGAAAAAAAGGGTTTGAAACGCTCGGCAACAAAAAACAGAAAATAAGCGAATTCGCGGACAACGCGACGGTTTTCCGGGGCTAAGAGAGAGCGGCGACGCACGACTCTCTCCAGCGCGGAAAAGAAAAGACTGGCGGGAACGGTCGCGCATGCGCGGTGGGCGTGCACTGCGTGCGGACCGCCCGCGAAGCTTCTTCCGGTTGGTGGGGGCTGCCGCGGACGTCACCCAGTCGTGAGAACAAGCAGCCTGCTTGTCCTCGGAGAAATAGGAGATACATGCAGAAACAATGGGGCTGGCAACAAAGAGAACAAATGCATGCATGCATGGTATAAGCACAGACCACCCTAGTTAAGAAGCAAAAGTGGGGCTGGAGACCAGCCAGAATGTGTGGCATTACACCATGAGTGAAGTTAAGGATCATAAGGCCTATATACTCTGCCGATCTGTTGTTGCACATCACATTGGCACTACTACTACTACTTAGCATTTCTATAGCGCTGCCAGGGTTAGGCAGCGCTGTACAAGTTTAGACAAGGGGAAGGACAGTCCCTGCTCAAGAGAGCTTACAATCTAAAGGCACTGGGACAGGTAGCTTTTTACTTCTGTCATTGGTTCAAATCTGATTTACCGTATATAATTGTGTATAAATCAAGAAATTTTGACTTCAAAAATCCCGTCAATAAACAGGGATGTCTTATCTATGGGTCATTCCCATCAGTGCCATAACACTCTTGTTGTTGTTAGCTTCATGGAAATACGTTAGACAAAAGCTGACTGTAGTTTAGAGGATAGTCAGTGCTATATATGTCCCTAGTGTGGGAAGAGCTCTAATTTAGGGCGCGTGTGAAGAGTGTTCAAATTTAACGAGAATAGGTTTGGAGGAGGTAGCAAGTGAGATAAATAGTAGCGATTGTTTAAAATCTGAAAATATTCTGGCTGTTTTGAAAGTTTATGCTGAACATCTACACTGTGAGGGGGGGCATGCCTGCAGGGAAGTATGCAAGAATGATCAGGGGACAGCTAAAAGCCATTTGATGGTTTGTGGCTCTAGCAGTAGGTTTAAAGAAAACGTTTAAAAGAGACATTGGTGTAGAAAGAGTTGGTGAGTGAAACCCAAAACAAAGCAAAATAAAATACAAAACAGGAGTGTGTGTGTGGGTGCTGAGAAATATTGCTTCCTAAATAAAACATTCTCCTTGGATACGAAGGGCGAGTGATTTTTCTACAGCCTTTTGCTTTAGTAAACTTGCCAAAGTTAAGTGAGAGTGGTGAATAAAACGGAAGACTTATCAATAAGGGATATATATAAAATTCTCACCTATTAAAATCTTGATTTAGCTGTTTCCTTCTGGATTTAAGTCTGTTCTGACTGTTGTTGAAATTCGTGAAGCTGTAGGCTATGAGTAGGGTGGGGGGTGTGGGGAAGAGAGAGGGAGCGTTGTGGGACGTAGCGTTGACTTATATGTCGCAGCACTTTAGGCCATTTTTAATCATAAAACTGCTTTCGACTTATACATAAGATCAACTTACAGATGAGTCTATAAGATTATCTGTGCACAAAGTCACCATCAACAGAAACACTGGATGGGTGGCCTGTGTGAGTGAGATGTTGGGTCTCACATCCATAAGAATACGGCATCTTGAACTGCCTCTAACCATGCTCACTCTGTTCAGTTTTCAGTGTCAACAGTCTTGCGTCTTTCATGACGAATAAGAAACTGTCTGGTACCTGACATAGCGCTGGCCTGCAAGACTTTGAAAGGTTGCTGATGAAGACGTAGGAAGTCTGAGAGTGATAAACAACGAACGTTGGTTTGTATTGTTGTGGTTTCAAGTAGTGAGTTCCCCAAGCTATTCGAATCCACACAGACTCATCTAACTCTTTAAAGTGGATCGATACCTGGGAAAAGATGAAAAATGTTACAGAAGGAAGTTAAAAAAAGATCCAAGGTTTGGGCACATGGCAAAACTCTGTACATACAAAGAAGTCATAAATTAAAAACACTTCTGTAAATTTAAGCTAAATCATCTAAAGACTAAAGAGATTCAACTACTTTATGTCAACAAACAAGGAATTTAAGAACATGGTGAAAAGTGTGCTAATTTTCAAAGGTTCACAACTGGTTCAAAACTTGGCTTTTTTTTTTTTATAAGCCTTTTCAATTAAATCATAGGGCCACATATGGGCCAACTGATAGCAGCCAACATTTCAATAAAGTTGTATTGAAGTAGCAAACTTATACCGACTAAAGGCACAAATGTTAAGTGGCAGCTCAATCGGAACAAGCTACAGACAGCGGAAACCTTTGGTTGCAAAAATGATTGGAAACTAAAAAACTAAAAATTAAAATGAAAGAATGTTTCACACCTATACTCAAAGTGATTTAAGCAGGCAAGAGGGACTCCTGCCCACTTAAATCGCTTTAGGCTGCCCAACTGCAAATATTCAGCAGCACTTAACCAGGCAGGGCCGCTGATTATTAGCTCTGACTGGCAACGAATGAAGTGGGCAGGTCAGGTGAAGTATAGGGGGTGGAGTTGGGAAGGAGCTGTCAGTTATGCAGGTGCCTCCCTACCCACAACAGCCCCCCTCCCTTCCTTCCTCTCCACCCCCTGGCAAAGATAGAACCTCCCTCTCAACCCCCGGTCACAGTAGGCTCCCCCAGGCCTACCTAAGATTCTACTGGTTCAGTGGAGTCAGGAGTGACCCCCCCCCCCCCCCGCTCCTAGGGGCTGCCCTAACAAAATGGCCGCTGCCAACTCTAGTGGCAGCCTCATGATACTACCAAGTATCTCAAGGCAGCTGTGAGAGGTCACAGCAGCCATTTTGTTGTGGCAGCTGATAGGGGCAGGAGAGAGTGGGGCTTGCTCTTGGTCCACTGTACCACAAAGGACCTTTGGTAGGCCCAGGGAGTAGGAGGGGGATTTAAGGGGCTAAACAAAAATTTCAAAAAAATTTATGAGGGCTCGGGCGGAATATGAGCCGGGATCTGCATAAACTCCGGTAGCCAGGACAGTCACAATTAGCCTCGGATATTTAAAACCGTGCCCAGACATGGCCTAGCACTGAACATCTGGGGCTGATTCAGGCAACACAAAGCAAAACACCACCACCACCGATTGAATATCTGCTGGTTTGATTTTAATCGAAGTAGAACAATCACAGCTGGCTCAGTCGGTCCAGACCAACAGTACTTACAATCTCTGCTTCATTCATGAAACAACCATTATCCAAGTACACTGAATTTTTATTGGGGCAAACCAAAGTGACAGCAGGTAGTTAAAAAATGTTAGCTTTTAAGTTATTTTCCAGTTCCTCAGATGCACTGTAAAATGATTTTCAAGTTAACGTGTCTTCTGCTATGTGAAGTTCTAAATTAGCATTGTGCCTCGATTTCCATTCAAATAATCATTCATTGCCTCTCAAATTTTCACGTTCTAGGATCTGAAATGGCTGTGCAACAGGAGCAACAGTCTAAGCTAGTGCATGTAACTGCCAGATGCTGAATGGCATCTCCCCATCCTTACATTTTGAAAAGTTGACTTCAAATTTCTTTTAAATTGCGATTTGAATTCTGCCATGTCAAATAATTCCATTTGGCAACCTGCAACAGAAGAAAAATTTGAGTTGTACCCAGTTTCAATGTATGGGATTAGTTCAATGAAAGGGGGTCTTTTAACCCATCTCCCTTCTCTCAGACTTCACTTCATTCTCTTGACGGAGCAAATCAAAATGGGTCCAAGAAAATAGGGCACACAATCCAAAACTCCAAGATGGCAATGAACAAAAGCAGATCAGGAATATATGCTCAAAAGCCTTTTATTCTGAAATAAAAACCAAACAAACCCAACGCAGGCTGTGTTTCGCCCATGCAAAGGCTGCGCCAGGGGCTAGAAAATACTAACACGTTAGTAAAAATACTCAAAATAATAATAAAAAGCAAAGATAAAAATATACATAACACTCAGCCCCCAGCAGGCCAATTATGTCTGCCATCTTCTGGAGTGAATTTGTAAGAGGATAGTTTATGCTGTGTTATGGATTTACATGCTGGAATTTACTACCATGCTGCTATATAACCCTACATTTGTTTTTACATTTCAGGGTTACCTAATGTGCTGCAGAAGTCTTGTGAAGCCGCCGCTTGAAGTCTTGGCAGCCAAATTTTTTTTTTTTTTTTTTAAAGCAGAGACATTATTACTTTCTCTGTATTTCCGGCAAGTTGTTTTATCGCTTGTAAAAATTTGAATGGTTATAAAAAAAAAAAAAAAAAAAAAGCAGAGACAGCGAGAGGATCTTTCCTGCCCTGAAGAAGCCACCAGACCACCAGGGTGCCTTGAGGTATGTGCCAGAAGGGCACCCTATGGCTCGGGGGAGGGAAGGCATTTCCATGGGGATCCTGCAAGACCCGGGTTCCATCCCTGTGGGATCCCTCCAGACCTGGGTCCATCTTCTCGGGAATCATAAGAACATAAGAGTAGCCATACTGGGTCAGATCAATGGTCTATCTAGCCCAGTATCCTTTTTTCCGAACAGAGGCCAAGCCAGGTCACAAGTAACTGGCAGAAACCCAATTAGTAGCAACATTCCATGTAGAACCCAAAAGAATAGCAAGATTCCGGAATCCCAAAGAGTAACAAGATTCCATGCAGAATCTCAAGGAGTAGCAACATTCCATGCTACCAATCCAGAGACAAGTTAACAGTCCTCTGCATTATGAACAAAAGAATAGCAATACTGGGTCAGACCAACGGTCCATCTAGCCCAGTATCCTGTTTTCCAAACAGTGGCCAAGTCAGGTCACAAGTACCTAGCAGAAACCCAAATCATGGCAACACGCCATACTACAAATCCCAGGGCAAGCAGTTGCTTCTCATGTCTGTCTCAATCCCGCTATCCCTGCTCCCGTAAGGCTCTTTATTCTGGAATAGTGGGAAGCTACTTAATGGAAACCTTTTTTTTTTTTTTGGTTTACATTTGGACCCATGCCTTTGGGATACACTCCACCCACAATTTCATATAGAGTCAACAAATGCTTTAAGCTTGGCTTTTTGATAAATGTTCTTACACTCCACCTAATCACTCAGTCTTTTCAATTCCCTCCTTAGTTTCTATTCTAACTTCCCCTACCCTCTCCACAAACACCTTTGCAATTGCATTATGTTTTTTGTTTTTATTTTTGCTTCTTTCTTAGTCATTTTTAGCATGTAGACCACTGCGATATGGACTCTGAGCTTCTACAGCAGTATAAAAAGCACTTGTAATAAATAAAATTAAAAGGGATTCAGTCAGAAGGATAGAAAAACTTGAATTTACAGCATATAGCAGCTTTAAAACAAGACCACAATTACTTACAGTAATCCAAAGAAAGGGAAAAAGTTTCATATGTTTAAGAGTCTTTGGGATTGATGTGCTAAAAGGGTTTTTCATATTTTTTTTGTCTAAAAAAAAAAAAAACATTTAACACATCTGGGAGTTCATTTCCAAAGCATTTAGACTTCGAAAGTTCCATGGGTTACATAACCTTGTAAGACTAAGTATTTTGAAAATAGGCCTCCTGGTCCTTTAACGAAGATCTAACAGGGAACAGGTAGGATACAATGAGGCATATTTTCAAAGCACTTTGGGAGGCTAAGTTCCATAGGTTTCTATGGAACTTTGGGAGGCTAAGTGCTTTGAAAATAAGCCTCATTGAATAACAGATTTTAAGTTGCAGGTGAACTATGCTTACATACCTAGTGGTCTGACCATCTGATACACACTCCAATTTCTCTTCTCTCGAAATGTGTGATTATCTGGAGAGAGACAGAACATGAATTATGTGAATGGGAAGAGGAGTATATTGGTACATCTACAGCTAATGTTAGATTACTAGAAGGGACATGGGGCAGAGAAATTGCCGAATTGCATATTGAAAACTGACAAACAGAAATCACCTAATTAGTCATATCCACGAAAGCAAGTGCATAACTTCTGCTTCCTAGACTCACATAAGCTAACAAGAGAACAAAGATGGCTGCCATCAGGTGAGGCAAGTTCAAGGAAGCAGAAAACGGTTCTGAGAAGAAATACCTTCCAACTACGATGGACAGAGAAATTAGATTAGAAAAGAATTGGGGGGGAAAAAAAGTGCCAGGTCTCCAAGACTCCTGTATGGTGCGGGGGGGGGGGGGGGGGGGGGGGGCCAAAAACAGCAGCTGTCTGGACCGAAAGTGGAGCTACAGCTGCCACCCAGGATGAAAAGTGGCACAGCACGCTGTAAGGTGGACTGCCGATATCTGTTCGAAAGCATAAAGTGGAGCGGCATGGACACCCCAGGATAAAAAGTAGCACAACACCAATCACCACAGCTGCAAGATGGAGCGGCAGCATCCAGGAGTACCAACAGCTGTTCAAAGCATAAAGCAGAGCGAAAGCAGCCACCCGTGGTAGGAAGTGAAGGAACAGAGGCTGGGACTGAGAGTAGCAGCTGGTCTGCAGAAAGATTGAGAAAGGCTAGAGGAGAACGGAACTGCAAGAATAAAATTTAGATTTAAAAGAGAGAGAGCAAAAACAGCAGGTCTAACTTTACCCCAGCATCTATGTCTGCCAAAAGAACCAGTTTTAATAGAAACTGCTATCAGCATCAGATGTTACTAAAGAAGAAAAACAATTTTTCTTTGCACTTACAAATGATGTCCAGAATGGCTGCATGCTTCAGTCTCGTCTGCTTTCCCTGAAAATCAGTGTGGGTACAATACGTTAGGGTTTGGGTACCAAGACCAAAGGAGGACTAAATTTTGTTTACAGACACAAAATGAGACAGGTCATCAAATATCTAATCCAGACAGACACTTAGTTGGAAGAGAAACTGGAGCAGGACCATGCAAGGTTTTGAAAACAAAACAAACCACTTAAAAAAACTTATGTGGGCTTGGACAGTAAGCCAATTAAGATGCAATAAAAAAAAATGGCCCTGTCATACTATATCTAAAATCAGACTTGCTGTCATATTTTGCAAATCTTGCCAGAAATTCTTATATAAAGGACATTGCAGAAATCAATCTGTGAAAGTATTAGGCTCTGAACCAAAAGTGCGAAATGATGCTTGAAAATAAAGGTTTTTGTTAGAAGAGTCTTTAAGCTTCCTATCTGTGGTTCCATAGATAATGAAGAATGCAAAATAACTCCCAATACTTTGGAAACCTGACCTTCCTCTAGGGTCACCCTGACGTAATAGAATGGTTGTAGAAACAGCATCAAAAAGCAGGGGCTGTAGGTACAAAAAGTTATATTGTGAGCCCACTAAAGACACAGTACCTGCATATAATACATGTAAATTGCTTTGACTTTCATTTTCTAAAGGGGTCATGGATTTACATAAGCGCATACTGGGACAGACCGAAGGTCCATCAAGCCCAGCAACACACTGAGTCTAATACGCGCATATCCCAGCTTTGTAAAATGGAGACTTACAGTGGGGGAAATAAGTATTTGATCCCTTGCTGATTTTGTAAGTTTGCCCACTGACAAAGACATGAGCAGCCCATAATTGAAGGGTAGGTTATTGGTAACAGTGAGAGCTAGCACATCACAAATTAAATCCGGAAAATCACATTGTGGAAAGTATATGAATTTATTTGCATTCTGCAGAGGGAAATAAGTATTTAATCCCTCTGGCAAACAAGACCTAATACTTGGTGGCAAAACCCTTGTTGGCAAGCACAGCGGTCAGACGTCTTCTGTAGTTGATGATGAGGTTTGCACACATGTCAGGAGGAATTTTGGTCCACTCCTCTTTGCAGATCATCTCTAAATCATTAAGAGTTCTGGGCTGTCGCTTGGCAACTCGCAGCTTCAGCTCCCTCCATAAGTTTTCAATGGGATTAAGGTCTGGTGACTGGCTAGGCCACTCCATGACCCTAATGTGCTTCTTCCTGAGCCACTCCTTTGTTGCCT
The DNA here is from genome assembly GCF_901765095.1 of Microcaecilia unicolor. Lineage (NCBI taxonomy): Eukaryota > Metazoa > Chordata > Amphibia > Gymnophiona > Siphonopidae > Microcaecilia > Microcaecilia unicolor. The sequence continues at coordinate 340,351,180 of NC_044035.1, read as the reverse complement.
TGGCTGTATGTTTTGGGTCATTGTCGTGCTGGAAGACCCAGCCACGACCCATTTTTAAGGCCCTGGCGGAGGGAAGGAGGTTGTCACTCAGAATTGTACGGTACATGGCCCCATCCATTCTCCCATTGATGCGGTGAAGTAGTCCTGTGCCCTTAGCAGAGAAACACCCCCAAAACATAACATTTCCACCTCCATGCTTGACAGTGGGGACGGTGTTCTTTGGGTCATAGGCAGCATTTCTCTTCCTCCAAACACGGCGAGTTGAGTTCATGCCAAAGAGCTCAATTTTTGTCTCATCTGACCACAGCACCTTCTCCCAATCACTCTCGGCATCATCCAGGTGTTCACTGGCAAACTTCAGACGGGCCGTCACATGTGCCTTCCGGAGCAGGGGGACCTTGCGGGCACTGCAGGATTGCAATCCGTTATGTCGTAATGTGTTACCAATGGTTTTCGTGGTGACAGTGGTCCCAGCTGCCTTGAGATCATTGACAAGTTCCCCCCTTGTAGTTGTAGGCTGATTTCTAACCTTCCTCATGATCAAGGATACCCCACGAGGTGAGATTTTGCGTGGAGCCCCAGATCTTTGTCGATTGACAGTCATTTTGTACTTCTTCCATTTTCTTACTATGGCACCAACAGTTGTCTCCTTCTCGCCCAGCGTCTTACTGATGGTTTTGTAGCCCATTCCAGCCTTGTGCAGGTGTATGATCTTGTCCCTGACATCCTTAGACAGCTCCTTGCTCTTGGCCATTTTGTAGAGGTTAGAGTCTGACTGATTCACTGAGTCTGTGGACAGGTGTCTTTCATACAGGTGACCATTGCCGACAGCTGTCTGTCATGCAGGTAACGAGTTGATTTGGAGCATCTACCTGGTCTGTAGGGGCCAGATCTCTTACTGGTTGGTGGGGGATCAAATACTTATTTCCCTCTGCAGAATGCAAATAAATTCATATACTTTCCACAATGTGATTTTCCGGATTTAATTTGTGATGTGCTATCTCTCACTGTTACCAATAACCTACCCTTCAATTATGGGCTGCTCATGTCTTTGTCAGTGGGCAAACTTACAAAATCAGCAAGGGATCAAATACTTATTTCCCCCACTGTAGGTGTTTATACAAGATAAGAGACAGCGGAACACAGCCTATTCAAGAAATCTCTAAAGACTTACCTGTGTAATCGTTTTTACTCCACTCCTGCTTGATCCCCTGCATTCCCTCATCCCTCTCCCCTGTTGACCCCCTCTCTTCCCCTCCTCTACTCTCTGCTCCATCTTGCATATGACTTATTGTATTGTACTCTTCCTTCAACGTTGTAAGCCACATAGAGCCTGCCTTGGTGGGATTATGTGGGATATAAATGTTCACAATAAATAAATAAAATCCTGTTTCCAACAGTGGTCAATCCAGGTCACAAGTACCTGGCAAGATCCCAAAACAGAAAAAACAAAAGAACGGAAGAACTCAAAAGAACCAGACTCAAAAAATATGAAAAGCCAAATTTATTGCAATAAATTTGGCTTTTCATATTTTTTGAGTCTGGTTCTTTTGAGTTCTTCCGTTCTTTTGTTTTTTCTGTTGTTTTTTATGGGAGAATTGGACTCTCTTTGTTGTTTCAAGATCCCAAAACAGTACATTTTATGCTGCTTATCCTAGAAATAACAATCAAAAAAATAACACAAAAATGGCAGTGCTCCACCTTATTATAATTGAAAAATACACAACAAACTGCAGGAGGAGCAGTTATTACTCAATACACCTTGTGCTGTTTACTAAAGGGACGTCTCATACCGTCACATTGGCATTCTATATCATGCCTCTCTTAAGCCTCTGCTTTTGTGACTCTTTATAATCATAGACTGCCCCCAGCCTCCGATAGTGCACTCAACTTGCTTGCTGTAAATGTCCTTTAGTGTATAAACTTGTCTGTGCAACAATTCATTATATATTTTTTTGTATTTTTATAGTGCACTGCGCAGTAGAGACTTCCCTCTCTGTCCCCGCCCCCGCGTCAATACGTGATGACGAGGGCGGGACAGAGAGGGAAACTGCGCCGCCGAGGTTGATACCGCACCCGCCCACCCGAGGTCACCGCTACCCCCCCCCCCCACACCCGGCCCGGGCCGGAACGCAGCATGCACATCAGCTGAGCTGCCATCGGCCTTCCTTCCCTGCCTGTGTCCCGCCCTCGCTGACATTATGTCACAGGAGGGCGGGACACAGGCAGAGAAAGAAGGGCTGACGGCAGCTCAGCTGATGTGCGTGCTGCGTTCCGGCGAATGGATGTGTAAGTTTAGTAGCGGAGAAAGAGAGGGCCCGGGCCCGGTGGAGGGATGGCGGCGACTCCCGGGGGGGGGGGGGGGGGGGGGGGGGGGGGGGGGGGAAACGGTAGCGGTGGCGACCTCGGGGGGAGGGGGAAGGAAGGAAGGAAAACCTCAATACCAGCCCGTTTTTACGGGCTCAACTGCTAGTATACATATAAACAAAAGAAACACAGTCCTAACCAGGATGTCATAAAAAGTTCTATACAATGCAATGTCCTTAAATATAGAATGCCATTACAGACGGTTAAGGAAGAACAAAACCGACGGGTTTACTTATCAAGGACTTAATTCACAGTTGAAATTTGACAAAATTTGGCTACTTGTTCCCACGCAGTGCCGTAGCGAGGGCGGCTGATATCCGGGGTGGGTCGCCGCTGCGCACCCCCCTGGGTGCAGCACGGCACCCCCCCTCGGCGAGCACCCTCCCCCCTCCGGAGCACATTCATACTTGCATAGGGAAGCGGCGATCCGCCCCGAGTGCACGTCGCTGGGAGCTGCGTCGGCTCTGCTGGTTCCCTGCTCTCTCTGTTCCGGGGCAGAGGGAGCAGGGAACCAGCGAAGCCAACACCCCCCCAGCGGTAAAGAATTGGTACGTTCAGCTAGTATATTTTCATATTTAAAAGTCATACATACAGTAGCCCACCAAAAGCAAAAAGAAACCAGTTTATGATTTTTCCAATTTTTTTATAATAGTAGAGCTTGCTACCGCTAATAGCGCATCAAATAATTTATAGTTACACTTAACTCCTGCTTGTTTCAACCCTGCAGAACGAAAAACTATAACATGGAATGAAAGACGGAGATTCAAATGAAAGATAGCACAAATTCTGTCCCAAACTGATAACCAGAAATCCTGAAGATCCGGGCAAGAAAAACACATATGTTCTAATGTAACTATATCTCCATTACAGGACCAGCACAAATTTGAAGATGTAGAATCCACCTTATGTTGTTTAACTGGGTTCCATAATGCTTTATGTGAAAGTAAGAAAAGAGATTGCAATATAGGGGCAGAAGCAATAGGTTTCATAGATTTAATCCAAAACCATTTCCATAACTTATCAGACATGGCATGATTAGTGTCCCTTGTCCATATATCTTGAAGAGCCACAATTTTCGAGCGACTAGATGGTAGGAGTACAGAATAAAATTGTGAGCCTATTCCCTTTGTTTTAGTTATAGAGTCAAATATATGAAAAATGCCAGGGTTTAATTGTACATTATAATACTTTGGCAAGTGCAGACTTCAATTGTAAATACCTAAAATATTGAGTATTAGGCAGGTGAAATTTTTGCATTAGCTCTTTAAAAGAGGTAATATTAGTGCCAGAACAAAGATCAATTATACAACACTAGTAAAAAAGGCCCGTTTCTGACAAATAAAACAGGCGCTAGCAAGGTTTTCCTCGGAGAGTGTGTGTGTGAGATTGTCTGTGTGAGAGACAGGGAATGTGCGAGAGTGTGTGTGTGTGACTTGCAAGGAGCTCTGCACCCCAGCTGACCTTGTTAATCACCCAGGGCAACCACTCCAGGTGCCAAAGCGGATATCTCTGCCACCTCAAGTTTCCGGCTGGAGGCTTCAATTAGAACGTTGGAGGTGCGTTTTATATATAGAGATATTCCACAGGAAATCCACTCCTTCCAAATAAAAGAAGAACCACCAATTTTTATGTGAGCATGGCTCCAAAGTGATGCCATCTGAGAAGAGGACAAAGATATTTCACAGGTACAATCTAAAAAAATAAGAGCCTTAAGAGTGTCATAAATAATGGGCCATAAGGTAACTATGGCGGAAGATGACAATAAAGGCAGAAAGTCTAATGAAAGAGGATGAGCCATCTTTTGTTCCAAAAGAAGCCATGCAGGAGCAGGCACACTAGAACAATTAAGCCATGCTACTACTCCTTTTAGTAAAAATGCTATTTTTATTTATTTATTGCATTTGTATCCCACATTTTCCCACCTCTTTGCAGGCTCAATGTGGCTTACAATACATCATGAATGGTGGAAATACAATAGAAAATAGACATTTAATGTTACAGAAGGATCTTGGGTAACATGATAGTGATAAAACATGATAGTAATATAATAAGCAGATATTGTAAGACAGTTCTGAATATATGTGGCGGAGTTGTGTATATTCACATTTGTTGATCTTCGTGGTATGCCTTATTAAAGAGACTAGTAAAAAAGGCCCGTTTCTGACACAAATGAAACGGGCGCTAGCAAGGTTTTCCTCGGAGTGTGTATGTTTGGGAGAGTGTATGTGAGAGTGACTGTGTGAGAGACAGAGTGAAAGTGTGAGTGTGTGTGAGAGAGAGAGTCTGGGTGTGAGTGTGTTTGTGAGAGAGTGTGTGTGTGAGAATGAGAGTGTGTGCAAGTGTGTATGTGAGACACAGTGTGTGTGTGTGTGTGCGAGAGAGAGAGTGTGTGTGAGACACAGATTCTCTGTGAGAGTGAGTGTATGAGACCAAGCGAGTGTGTGTGATACAGTGTGAGACAGAGTGTGTGAGAGTGAGAGTCAGAAAGACATTGTATATGAGAGAGAGAGTGTGTGTGTGTGACAGAGATACCTCCCTTCAGTGTCTGAGATTGCCACCACTGCACCCAAGCAATTGGTGTGCTGGAGGAGGGGGAGGGAGGATGTGTTGGGGGGGGGGGGGGTTCAGGTTGGAAGAAGAGGGGTGCGGGGGGGTTCAGGAAGCGCTACCAGATGCGAGTGAGAGAGTGTGTGTGTGTGGGGGGGTGGGGGGGGGGGGGGCAGTGGGTTCAGGAAGCGCTGGCAGATGAGAGAGAGAGTGAGTGTGTGTGTATGGGGTTTCAGGAAGCGCTGCAAGATGAGAGTGTGTGTGTGTTTGTGTGTGGAGGGGGGGTTCAGGAAGCGCTGCCAGATGAGAGAGAGTGAGTGTCTGTGTGTGTGTACGGTGTTTCCGGAAGCGCTGGCAGATGAGAGAGAGTGAGTGTCTGTTCGTGTGTGTGTACGGGGTTTCCGGAAGTGCTGGCAGATGAGAGAGAGAGAGAGAGAGTGTATGTGGGGGGAGGGGGGTTCAGGAAGCGCTGGCAGATGAGAGTGAAAGAGTGTGTGTGTGTGTGTGTTGGAGGGGTGTGTGTGGGGGGTGTGTGTTGGGGGTTTCAGCTTGGAAGAGGAGGGGTGTGTGGGGTTGTCTGTAAGTGCTGCGAGATGAGTGAGTGAGTGTGTGGGGGGGCGGTTTATCAAGTGTTTCCACATGAGAGTGTGTGTGTGTGGTGGGGGCTTCAGGAAGCGCTGCCAGATGAGCGAGAGTATGTGTGTGTGTGTGTGTGTGTGTGTGTGGGGGGGGGGTTCAGGAAGCGGTGCGATATGAGAGACTGAATGTGTGTGTGTGTGGTGGGGGGGGGGGGTTGCCACATGAGTGAGTGAGTGTGTATGTGGGGGGCAGGGATTTCAGGAAGCGCTGCCAGATGAGAGAGAGAGAGAGAGACTGAGTGTGTGTGTGTTGGGGGGGGGGGGGCGTTGAAGTGTGGCCAAATGAGAGTGAGTGTGGTTGTTTTGGGGGGGGGGGGGTCAGGAAACACAGCCAGATGAGTGAGTGTGGGGGGGGGCAGGGGTTTCAGGAAGCGCTGGCAGATGAGAGTGTGTGTGTGTGTTGGGGGGGGGGGGGCGTTGAGGAAGTGTGGCCAAATAAGAGTGAGTGTGTAAGTGTGGGGGGGGGGGGTAAGGAAGCGGTGCCAGATGAGGATGAGTGTGTGTGTGTGTGTTGTATGGTTTAGTTTTTGGGGGGGAGGGAGGATTCTGCTTTTTAGAAGAAGTAGTAATGAAGCGTGTCCTCTGCGCGATGCCCCTCCTCCCGCCGCCATCCCACCCACCGTGGCCTTCGCACCCACCATCGTAGTTTTGATGGCGGGGGGGCCCAAAATCCCGCCAGCAGAAGTCTTGTGTGTGTGCTGAGTGAGTCAGACTCCTCCAGCGATCTTCGCCGTTGCTAGCCTGTGCAGGGCGGGGTTCTTTGCATCTGACGTCCTTTCCCTACTCCTCCCCGTGCGTGTGTGCGATCCGTTGGTTTTTTTTTTCCGCCCTCGACGTCATGACGTTTGACGCGAGGGCGGGGCAGAGACGGCTGGCTGGCTGGCTTCACACCATGAATCCACGAACCCTTCAGGGAGTGTTTGAGTGACTTCAGAACGTTCACGGTGAGTTTATTATATTAGATGGGTCTTCAGTAGTTTGCGGAAGTTAGTTAGTAAATCGTTTTTAAGTTGCGCGGTAGTGCGTTCCATAACTGTGTGCTCAAGTAGGTAAAGTTTGACGCGTGCATTAGTTTGTATTTTAGACCTTTGCAGTTGGGAAAGTGCAGATTAAGGAATGTGCGGGATGATCTTTTGGCATTCCTGGGTGGTAGGTCTATCAGGTCTGACATGTAGGCTGGTGCATTTCCGTGAATGATTTTGTGAACTAGGGAGCATATTTTGAACGTGATGCGTTCTCTGAGTGGGAGCCATGTAGTTTTTCTCGCAGGGGTTTAGCACTTTCATATTTTGTTTTGCTGAATATAAGTCTGGCTGCAGTGATCTGGGCTGTTTGAAGTTTCTTGATTATTTGCTCTTTACAGTCAGCGTAGATTGCGTTGCAGTAGTCTAGATGACTGAGCACCATTGATTGTACCAGGTTACGGAAAACAGTCCTTGGGAAGAAAGGTCTGATATAAAAAAAGAAGTCTGGCAATTTCAAACTTCCTAAATGGCGTGGCATACGTAATTTAGATAATGAAATTCTAGCAGGCTTATTTTTCCATAGAAAAGAAGAAATAATATTATCTAAAACCTTAAAAAAGGACTTGGAAATTGGAACGGAAGCATACTCATTATATACAGAATATGTGAAGCAATGACCATTTTTATAGTCTCAGTTCTCCCCCACCAACTAAGATGCAAGGGAGACCATATAGTACAGGTGTCTCGAGTATTTTTCAAAAGTAAATCCATAATGATTTTGATTGTGTCTTCCCAAGAGACCCCAAAAAAGACTCCTAGGTATTTAATTTGAGTTGGACACCATCTTATAGGGAAGGCTGTTATTTGTGATTTATTACAATGTATGTTCAAGGGCATTAATTCAGTTTTTGACCAATTAACTTTATATCCAGAAAGAGAACCAAAGTATTCCAACAAATTGGATAGAAAAGGAAGAGATGTTTCTGGATTAGAGATATACAGCAGGATATCATCTGCATACGCATAAAGTTTAATTGAAATATTCCCAACAGGAACACCCTGGATTTCTGGCTGACTTTTAATAGCTATGAGAAGAGGTTCTAATGCCAGGAGGAATAGTAAAGGTGATAAGGGAGAGGAAACGAGTCTGACGTGAAGGGCGGGGCGGTAGACAGAGCAGCGCTGATACAGGACTTGGAGGGAGATCCTGGAGTCCCCCTCGGTATTTCCAGTGACACGGCGGAGTAGCGGCGAGGACAGAACAAAAAACAAACACCAACAGGACTTCGAGGGAGATCCTGGAGCCCCCCTCTGAATTTCGGCTGACACGGCGGAGTAGCAGCGAGCCCAAAACAAAATTAAAACACCGAGAGGGAACTGTAGCTCTGCCCTCGCGTCAAAACGCTATGACATCGAGGGCGGGCCGGTACAAACAGCGGCGCCAAAACAGCACTTCTGGGAGATCCTGGTGCCCCCCTCGGTAAGCACCTGGCTAGCGCCCGTTTCATTTTTTTTCCGAAACGGGCCCCTTTTTTTTTTTTACTAGTGATTATATAAATGTAATAACCTAGGCATTAATATAGAAGCAAATTTTTGATAATATTCTATAGTAAACCATCATTACCAGGGGATTTTCAGAGTTTCAATGAAGAAATTGCTTTTTTGAGTTCCTGTATGGAGGTATCAGCATTCAGATTGGAGAGAGATTGGGTATCAAGTTTTGGGCTTTGTAAAGAGTGTAAAAAAGAGCTCATTTGTTCAGAAGAGACTTTATGCTGAGAAGAATATATGTCCTTATAAAAATCCCAAAAATGGTTTAAAATGTCTTTTTGCTTAGTCAATACAGTACCTTGTTTAACAGCGTGAATCATAGTTTTCTTCTTTGCTCCTTTCAGATAGTTGGCCAAGATTCTTCCAATTCTATTCATTCCAGCAAAGTAAACAGCAGATTGAGCACAGAGTTGAATGCCCTCCTTTAAGGTTAGTATTTTATTAAAGTTAAATTTGAGTTTCTGAAGTTTAATAAGATCCTCCGCTAGACCAGATAACATATACTGAGGTTCAGCCAAAGATACTTCTTTTTCAAGTTGGAGTATCTCATTCTTACGTTGCTTGTGAATAAATGCGGAATGAGCAATAATGACTCCCCGGATATATGCCTTATATGAGTCCCATATTGTTAAGGGAGAAACATCTGTGGTGTTATTCAATTCAAAGAATGCTGCCGTATGATCTGTGATTTTCTGAAGAAAGGCTTCTTCCAGTAATAGAGATGAATTAAAGGTGTTTATATAAGCTTCTATATGTATGCTTGATGAGTCTAAATATTAATCTTTGGTTTTATTCATTATATGTTAAAATTTTTAAAAAAAATAATATTTCTGTGTTTTGTATTCTATGTAGACCCCTGACGCAGGTGCTAGTCACCGAAACACGGCCCGTGTCGGGTCTTTTTGTCAAGGCTCATTCATTAAAGAACTGTGTTCCATTTTTAAAGGCCCGTGGTGCTGTTTTTTTCTTTGGCAATCAAGATTAGGACCATACACATCAATAAACGCATAAGTAACATTTTGAATATTCAACACCAAAATAATCCATCTACCTTCTGAGTCTGTGTGATGGTTAGTAAGAGAAAATTGCAAGTCTCTAGCCAATAAAATAGCAACACCATTCTTCCTTTTAAGACTAGGAGAGAAAAAACAAGAAGTAAACCATTTAGATTTCAATTTTACAGATTCTAAAGCAGATAAAATGTGTCTCTTGTAAAAAAAAGCAAGTGATGCAGACAAAGATTGTAAATAGGACAAGATTTTTTTCCCTTTTTATGGGATTCAGTATACCTTTGACATTGAGACACACTTCATATGATTACTCATTATACTAAGAGGATATATGTTTGCACTAAAGCACCCAAATGACGTCAAACACTGTTGCATTGTATAGGATATTACATTAACGTTAACACAAAGAAAAAACAGAACAGTCTTGGAATAAAAATATAAAAATAACAATAAAAAGTGTATACCATAACAGTCTGAATCTCCCTTAGGAGTCTCCCGGAGGTGAGTGTGTGAATGGAGATGAAAAAGAAAAACTCATCCCCCTCCCTAAAAGAGAAATATTAGCTACTATTAACCTTCAAATATAAGTGCACGACTACTTACAGCTCATAATATACACGCATATACCATCTCATGAAAAAGATTACAAAACATCTTTACATGAGTCACGTAGTTGTTTGCATATGGGCCCCTTCGTGTTCAGTAATATATTTTTCCAAAATAACAGGATCAGTAAAAAAATTTTGTGATTTCAAGATGCGTCACCTTCATGCGAGCAGGGCTTAAAAGACCAAATCAGGCATTCAAAGCCCTCAGACGAGGACAAAGCTTTAGAAATTTCCTTCGAAGATCCACCTTATTTTTGGTGAAGTCCGGTAAAAATTGAAGGTGATTACCATTCCACTTAATGTTTTGTTGCCTCTTAGCAAGTTGCAGAATTTCGGAGACTTGAGGAAAACGAAGGATTTTCATTATAATAGGAAGTGATGTTTTCCCGGCAGAAAAATTACCAGATGGAATTCTGTGTGTTCTTTCTATTTCAAAAGAATGCTGAAAAGTTATCTTCAGTAGTTTTGGGATAAATTCCTCAAGAAATTTAATGGGATTTCCCCCCTCTGAATGTTCCGGAAGACCTAGCAGACGGATATTGTTTTGACGCTGTCGATTCCCTACGTCGTCCATGGCTAGTTGCATATCCCGCACCATTTTAGTAGCACTTTGAAATACTAGGGCTGATCTTCCATGCAGCTAAAGGCATTGTTCTAATTGATCCATTCTTCCTTCAAACAAATCAAGACTCGCATTGATGTGAGCCACTCTGCCTTGATAAAGTTTACATCTGACAGAGAGCATGCCAGTTACCGAGGTAAGTTGCTCCATTATTAAAGCAAAAGTAGCAATGATGTCAGGCTTGTCTCTTGTAACTTTCTCCGGCGATGACAGATCCGGTTTTGATCGTTTTGAGCTGGAACCCATTGTAAGAGTCGACTCACTCTTCGATTGTTTGCTAGTAGCTATTAATGAAGTGTTATTAAGCAAATATATACTTCTTACTTGTAGAAAAAGAAGGTTAAATCATGTTATTAAGCCAGGGAGGTGAGGAGCTCCTTAATCATGCTGCCATTCTTTAACCACTCTCTAGCGCCCACCCCCCTCCCCCGTCCATTTTAATAATGTCTTTTAGGAAACTAGCCAAACCTTTTAAAAACCCTGCTAAGCTAACTGCTTTTACTACATTCTCTGGCTACAAATTCCAGAGTTTAATTACACATTGAGTGAAGAAATATTTTCCTCTGATTCGTTTTAAATGTACTACTTTGTTGTGTCATTGCATGCCTCCTAGTCCCAGTATTTTTGGAAAGAGTAAACAATTGATTCACATCTACCCATTCCATTCATTTTATAGATCTCTATCATATCTCCACTCAGCTGTCTCTTCTCCAAGCTGAAGAGCCCTAGCCAGTTTAGCCTTTCCTCATAGGGAAGTCATCGCATCCCCTTTATCATTTTCGCTACTCGTCTCTGTACCTTTTCTAAGTCTACCAAATCTTTTTGAGATGCGGTAAGGTCCTCTTGTAATTTTCTCTGTGCTAATTTACTTCCTGTCCAGTCAATACATCTAAAGGCGTTACAGTGACCCACTTATGTTAAGAAATGTGGAAACTGGCCTAAGATCAGAACTAGTTTTGACTCAAAACTTATATATAGAGAGAAGTTTTTGCTCAAAGAAAGGAATGTAGACTCCTGGCCAAATGAACTGAGGTCTCTCTCCGACAATGGGATCCGTTTCTTCTTTCACTGAAAAACCAATGAGTAAAAAGCCTTTAGATAAAGAACCTCCAATATAATCTTCACAAACTTTTTATTAATGGAGGAAGAGACCTCAGAGTTTACTGTTAGCCACAAACTTGGCCATTTATGCTTTCAACTTCCATCAATGGTCAACCCCTCCCACCCCCTTTTTTAAAAATCAAATGTGCATATTGTGCAAAAATGAATTTTAAAGAACTTATGTCAAAACCCATGTTTCTTGCTGAAGTTTTATTATCTGGACCTTGTTTTTTGAATTTATATATCATATTTGTAATCTCATTGTTATTCTTTGGATGGCATAACATCTTTCGACAACCTTGGGAGACAGTGAAGTTGTTAATTGTTCTGGTCTGTAAATTGCATCTATGATATAATAAAGATATTTAAAAAAAAAAAAAAAAAAAGAAATGCTAGAAAGAGGCTAAAACCTTTCAGCCTTTTCTGCTCCAGTTTATAACTATATCACAAAAAACGTTCTTCCTTTAAAATATTTAATTTCTTTTATTACAATACATATATCACATAACACATAACACTGATTTTTTTTATAAAAGGTTCTAGGGGTATTCCAGGAAATTACACAATGATGAGCTTGAGGTACTACCGGGCAAAATGGTAGAAAAACTTTATAAAGAACAAAATTTAACACTTGGTTTAATGGAACAAAACCAACATGGATTTAGCTCAAGGAAGTCTTGTCTCATCAATCTGCAATGTTTTAAAGGTGTGAATAAACATGTCAATAAAGGTTACTCAGTTGATACGGGGTATCGATTTTCAAAAAAAAACATTTAACAAAGAGGCTCATTTTCAAAGCACTTAGCCTCCCAAAGTTCCATAGAAACCTATGGAACTTAGCCTCCCAAAGTGCTTTGAAAATATGCCTCAAAGTCTCCCATGAGACTCCTGAAGAAATTAAGAAACCGTGGGATAGGAGGCAATGCCCTGATGAGGGCGGGGAGCAGAGATTAGGATTAAATGGACAATTCTCTCAATGGAGAGAGGTTGATAGTAGACCCCAGAAATCTGTACTGGGACTGGTGATTTTTAATATATTTATAAATGATCTAGGAGTGGGGACAAGGGAGGTAATTACATTTATAGGTGACACAAAATTATTCAAAAGTTGTTTGATCAAGACGCTCACTGGGCGTTATACACAAACTTCTAGGTATCTGGCCGATCAGCTTATTCCTTCAGGTGCCCTTCGCTCTTTCCAAGGTAACCTTTTAGTTATGTCCTCTTATAGTTTACGTTGAAGACAACCTGTCAAACTTGTTATCATGGTTCAAGTCTAGGATGATTTGGCAGCTTAGTCCACAGAGGAGGGTATACAAGGGAAAACTAGTCTAAGTGTGCTAAAAACCTGATTTGTTACTTGTTAAAAAAAAAAAAGTTGGGTATCTCATTACATTTTGGAGTCCTCATCGTTCTGTAGATGTGACTTGTTTGGGATGGCAATGGATGTTTGGAACACAGATACTGTTTGCTGCAGATAAATCCAATGTTTATTAACTTTGTACTAATTGCATTTATTTTTTAAGCCGTGCACCGATTTGCAGTATGGCTCGAAAGGTGGTTTAGAAAGTCTTAATAAACTAAACTAAAATGCAGGAGGACCTTGTAAGACTGAGCATCTAAATAGCAGATGAAATTTAGCATGGACAAGTGCAAATTGATTCTCATCGGAAGCATAACCCTAATAATAGCTACATGATTCTAGGTTCCACATTTAGAAGTCACCGCCCAGGAAAAGAATGTGTGGAAATTGTGGACGACGCATTGAAAAGCTTCAGTGCGGCAGTAGCCAAAAAAGTAAACAGAATGTTGGAATTATTAGGAAAAAGAGAGAATAAAACAAAGAATATCACATAACGCTCCTGTATTGCTCCATTGTTATGCCCACACCTTGAATACTGTGTACAATTCTTGTCACCGCATCTAAAAAATGGTACAGAAAAGAGCAACCAAAATGGCAGAGGACAGAACTTTCATATGAGGAAAGGTTACAGAGGTCTGGGCCCTTCAGCTTGGAAGAGATGGTGAGGGGAGATATGACAGAATGTGGATTTGTGTTACTAAACAGCACACTTAAAAAACAAATAGCAGATAATATTTTTTTTCACTCAATGCATAGTTAAGCCCTGGAATAACTGTCAGACAAAAACAGTTAGCATAATTGTTTTTAAAATGGTTTGAACAAGATCCTGGAGAAACATTTTCTATTAATTTAGACTTAGGGGAACTGGTTTAGCCACTGTTGGAAACAGGATATTGGGCTTGGTCAACCTTTGGTCTGACATAGTATGGCAGTTCTTATATTCTTACGATCATTTATAGCACCAATTATTATAGTAAACCAGACCTCTGAATGAAGTTTGAAAAAAAACCAGATGGTTACAGATGCTTCATAAAAGGTAGCAAAAACAATTCTAGTGATCCAAACTTAACTATATATTCTGACAATGTACTCACAGCAAGTTGAGTTCCAGGTTCTTGCTGTGACCACTGGCACAGCAAAAGCATACAATGATCTTACATAATACTTTGCCTGTGTAATAGCAGAGCCAAGAAACAGGTGTGGCTTTAACTACTCAAATCAGTGGTCTATATAGATAGATCACATCTCCTTTTACCTCACAGAGGTGCACCACATCCATGGCAATGTTCTCCTTGGCCTGCCGCAGGTTTACGTTCTGCAGCTCTCCGTCAGTCAGGAAGTCCCAAGCCCTTAGAACAACCAGCATCTTGTGCAATGGGATTTTCATAACTGTCCTTTTTATAAATTCAGCAAGAGCATCATCCATCATAACGAAACTATAAGAGATGTGAACCAAGAAACGAAAAATACCTAACATTGAAATTGCTGATCTGGGCCTATTAATAAACAAAACAAACAAACAAACAAAAAAAACAACAACCCACAAACAAACCCCAAAACAATCATATCCAGATTGACTCACTAGAGGCCAGTGTACCTTTTATAGATCACTGACCTCAATTTTATAGTTCAGTAAAATTCTCAAAGTGTTAGCATATAATAAATAGAAAGACTTCACTACTCATATTAACGTGAACCACTTTAAGGAATAACTCAATATGAAGTCATTTTTTGCAGAAGAAGAGACCCCTCCTCCAATTAAATAATCACACTGTACTTCATTGAAGACAGTGCCTTGGAAAACGCAACAACAAATAAACACAATTATATAATAATGATGACCCCACTAGCCAAGTCCTTATCCGACCAAGGCCTTAACCCTTTCATCTATGCAGACGACGTCACAATATTCATTCCTTACAAATCTAAACTAACAGAAATCACCAATGAAATCAAGATCAGCTTGAATATCAAGGACTCTTGGGCAAATGCATTTAAACTAAAACTAAACAAAGAAAAAACACACAGGAAGAAGGGGAGGAGGAAAAAGGGGAAGGGGGAAGAGTTCGGGGGGGAGGGGAGGGGATGGGAGGGAGAGAGAGGGGGGAGTTAAGTGGGGAATAATAGGGGGAAAAAGGATGATGGACAGTTTGGATGTTTAAAGGTATAATATAAGATGGAAATGTTGGGGAATGCAGTATTCCCATGTTGATATTTGCAATTTTCAATAAAAATTTATAAATTGAAAAAAAAAAAAAAAGAAAAAAACCACACTGTCTCATCCTCTCATCCCCACACAGCGCGGATAACCCCAATATTATCAACACCCCAGATTACACCCTCCCTATCTCAGACAGCCTGAAAATCCTTGGCGTTACAATGGACCGCAACTTAACACTAGAGAGCCAAGTGACATCCACAACAAAGAAAATGTTCCACTCAATTTGGAAACTCAAACGCCTGAAACAATTCTTCCCGAGGGGAACATTTCGCAACCTGATACAATCAATGGTACTAAGCCATGTAGACTACTGCAGAATTTATGCGGGATGCAAAGAACAGACCTTAAAGAAACTCCAGACTGCTCAAAACACGGTAGCTAGGCTTATCTTCGGAAAAATGCAATTTGAAAGTGCAAAACCCCTTCGTGAAAAACTACACTGGCTCCCAATCCAACAACGCATTACTTTCAAAATCTGACCTATGGTTCACAAAATTATCTACGGTGAAGCTCCGGGATACATGACAGACTTGATTGACCAACCAACTAGAAAACACACCCGAATCAACATGAACGTATCTAAATCTGCACTACCCAAGCTGCAAAGGACTCAAATACAAATCAACTTACGTGACCAGTTTTTCCTACATAAGCACACAAGTGTGGAACTTATTACCAAAAGCCTTGAAAACAACGAAATACCACCTAAACGTCCGGAAAACACCAAAAACTAACCTGTTTAAAAAGGAATGCCCTACCGATCATACATAAATGCCTGATCTTTGCAACACAACAAAAACTAAAGAACGTAATGGACATAACACAACTCTTCCACTGTACAATTTCCTAGTGTGGCTATGCCACATGAACTTTATCTTACCACAACATCACTTTGTATTTGTTTAGACCGGAGTCTGTAACGCCTCTCCGGTAAAACAAAATATGAAAGTGCCAAACCTTTACGAGAAAAACTACATTGGCTCCCATTTAAAGAACGCATCACGTTCAAAATATGCTCCCTAGTCCACAAAATCATTCACAGAGAAGCACCAGCCTACATGTGGTTGACGGACAGACGACAGAGGGTGGTGGTAAATGGAGTTCGCTCGGAGGAGGGAAAGGTGAGTAGTGGAGTGCCTCAGGGATCGGTGCTGGGGCCGATTCTGTTTAATATATTTCTGAGTGACATTGCCGAAGGATTAGAAGGTAAAGTTTGCCTATTTGCGGATGATACTAAGATTTGTAACAGAGTGGACACCCGGGAGGGAGTGGAAAACATGAAAAAAGATCTGCGGAAGCTAGAAGAATGGTCTAAGGTTTGGCAATTAAAATTCAATGCAAATAAATGCAAAGTGATGCACCTAGGGAGTAGAAACCCAAGAGAGACGTATGTGTTAGGCGGTGAGGGTCTGATATGTACTGAGGGGGAGAGGGATCTTGGGGTGATTGTATCCGAGGATCTGAAGGCGACAAAACAGTGTGACAAGGCGGTGGCCGTAGCGAGAAGGTTGCTAGACTGTATAGAGAGAGGTGTGATCAGCAGAAGAAAGGAAGTGTTGATGCCCCTGTACAAGTCGTTGGTGAGGCCCCATCTGGAGTATTGTGTTCAGTTTTGGAGGCCGTACCTTGCTAAGGATGTAAAAAAAAATTGAAGCGGTGCAAAGAAAAGCTACAAGAATGGTATGGGATTTGGGTTCCAAGACGTATGAGGAGATACTTGCTGACCTGAACATGTATACCCTGGAGGAAAGGAGGAACAGGGGTGATATGATACAGACGTTCAAATATTTGAAAGGTATTTATCCACAAACAAATCTTTTCCGGAGATGGGAAGGTGGTAGAACGAGAGAACATGAAATGAGAATGAAGGGGGGCAGACTCAAAAAGGATGTCAGGAAGTATTTTTTCACAGAGAGTGGTGGATGCTTGGAATGCCCTCCCTCGGGAGGTGGTGGTGATGAAAACAATAACGGAATTTAAACATGTGTGGGATATACATAAAGGAATCCTGTGCAGAAGGAATGGATCCTCGGAAGCTTAGCCGAGATTGGGTGGCGGAGCCGGTGGGGGGAAGAGGGGTTGGGCAGACTTATACGATGTGTGCCAGATCCGGTAGTGGGAGGCGGGACTGGTGGTTGGGAAGCGGGGAATAGTGCTGGGCAGACTTATACGGTCTGTGCCAGAGCCAGTGGTGGAAGGCGGGGCTGGTGGTTGGGAGGAGGGGATAGTGTTGGGCAGACTTATACGGTCTGTGCCCTGAAAAAGACTGGTACAAATCAAGGTGAGGTATACATATGAGTTCATCTTGTTGGGCAGACTTAATGGACCATGCAGGTCTTTTTCTGCCGTCATCTACTATGTTATTAAGTCAGACCTGATAGACCTACCACCCAGGAATGCCAAAAGATCATCCCGCACATTCCTTAATCTGCACTTCCCTAACTGCAAAGGCTTAAAATACAAACTAATGCACGCGACAAACTTTACCTACTTGAGCACACAAGTTATGGAATGCATTACCGCGTAACTTAAAAACGATTGACGAACTAATGAACTTCCGCAAACTGCTGAAGACCCATCTCTTTAACAAGGCATACCACAAAGATCAACCAATGTGAACATACACAACTCTTCCACATATATTCAGAACTGTCTCACAATATCTGCTTGTTAAACTACTATCATGTTTATCAATATCATGTTACCCAAGTTCCTTCTGTAATACTAAATGTATATTTTTCTTTTGTATTTCCACCATTCATGATGTATTGTAAGCCACATTGAGCCTGCAAAGAGGTGGGGAAATGTGTGATACAAATGCAATCAATAAAGAAATAATACCAAGAACTGATCAACTGTCCAGATACAAAACGGGGCCCTCCCTCGCACACTACCAGTTCAGCTGGAACCCATATTAAAAAGCCTTTGACACTCGGAAGCAAAACCTACAGACCCCAATATACTCCCCTCGAATAAAGCCCAGCACAGAACTAATGTCCATTAGAGGAGGCCGAGGAAAGGGAACGGGGAACTCTCATTGTCACTCGAAGGCCTCTTTTTACCTCACTGCTACAAAAGCAGACAACCCAGCGGCAACAAAGAGAAAAACAGAGCCAGAAATCCAAGCTCAGGACCTCACAGCAATTCACACCAACGAGATTTCCATCTAACCTCCTTGATTGATTCCAAAACGCGCCAGAGCAGGCGCTTCAAAGCCACCAATCACAGTCCGGCGCCTCCGTGTCGTCACAACTGCGACCGTCTCCAGGGTGAGGACAAAAACAATCCAATCAAGGAGGTTTTAGGGGTTACATTTATTTTTTATACAGAAACAAAGTACAAAATATATACACGAAAAGACTTTAACATTTTATACTAATAAAGAGAACTAAACCAAGGAGATTTAATGACACAAACAGGTAACACCTCTTTCGTGGCAACGAACAGCTGAGGAAACGTAGTGACACAACGAGAGGGAGATTTCCTTGGGGAAATGCACAGCTCACGCTGCTGCGCGCGCGGGTGATCTTTTCGCTCCCTCATTGGCAAAGTTTTGAAGGAGGTTTCATGACAGCAGACGGCATGACATAAAAAGCTGAAGCCAGTCTCCACCCATGTTAATTCTCCCCAAAGCTGCCGCTGCCATCTTGGTACACCCAAATAATGTCATTGCTATGGCGACAAGTTCTGCCCACACTGGTTACAGCCCAGATAATGGACTTAGATAGGCTCGTGCCGTCTCCCGTCTTGCTCCTGACAGCCTGCCAATGGCGGAGAGGTCCCTTTCTTACTTTTTCCGGTTCCGTTACGAATGGAGGTGGAGCTTGTCGGAGCTTTTAAGGGATGTGGTTGCTGCTGGGTTCAGCAAGTTGGTTTGTAAATTCTCCTGGTAGGTTCAGGCACGATATTGGCCTGACAGTTTATTTCATTCAGGACGGGGTGAGGCGGGTGGAAGAGATATCGTAGCTTTATTTTAACGTGGTTTTTGGCATTTGCAGGAGTTATTGCCAACGGCAGTGAGTCCCTTTCTCGGGTAAATTATTATTGTTATTTATTGCATTTGTATCCCACATTCTCCCACCTATTTGCAGGCTCAATGTGGCTTACATACATTTGTTAACATTGTCATTGCAGGATATCAGATACAGTTAGTAATGTGTAGCGATTAGTACATAAGTACATAAGTAGTGCCATACTGGGAAAGACCAAAGGTCCATCTAGCCCAGCATCCTGTCACCGACAGTGGCCAATCCAGGTCAAGGGCACCTGGTACGCTCCCCAAACGTAAAAACATTCCAGACAAGTTATACCTAAAAATGCGGAATTTTTCCAAGTCCATTTAATAGCGGTCTATGGACTTGTCCTTTAGGAATCTTATCTAACCCCTTTTTAAACTCCGTCAAGCTAACCGCCCGTACCACGTTCTCCGGCAACGAATTTCAGAGTCTAATTACACGTTGGGTGAAGAAAAATTTTCTCCGATTCGTTTTAAATTTACCACACTGTAGCTTCAACTCATGCCCTCTAGTCCTAGTATTTTTGGATAGCGTGAACAGTCGCTTCACATCCACCCGATCCATTCCACTCATTATTTTATACACTTCTATCATATCTCCCCTCAGCCGTCTCTTCTCCAAGCTGAAAAGCCCTAGCCTTCTCAGCCTCTCTTCATAGGAAAGTCGTCCCATCCCCACTATCATTTTCGTCGCCCTTCGCTGTACCTCCAGGATTAGGAAGGGAAGGGAAGAAGGGAGAGAGTGGTTAGGGTAGTTATAGAAGGTGGGCGTTCATAATTGAGTGGATTGGTGAGGTGACTTAGAGGCATATTTTCAAAGCACTTAGCCTTCCAAAGTGCCATAGGTTTCTATGGAACTTTGGAAGGCTAAGTGCTTTGAAAATATGCCTCTTAGTGAGGCTGTAGGTTCTCATTGTAGGCCTTGTTGAAGAAGAATGTCTTCAGAGATTTTCGAAAGATAGTGTATCTCACAGGCTGCAGAGAATACCTTCTTCTGCTTTAGACTTAGCCTGGCCTCAGAATTATTTTATTTATTTCAGTACATTTATACCCCGCCTTTTTCCATAGTGTTACATCCTATAGTATATCTCCAATCAAAATGAGCTCTCTCTTTCATCAAGCATTGCCATTTCCTCCCCTCACCCTCCCCACAGACAGTTTGAACTTCGTGGGTGTGGTTTGGATCTCTTTCAGGCAGAGAAAACTAACAACTTATAGCAGCAGCTTCAGAGAGCATTTTCCATCTCACAGGCTGCAGAGAACACCTTCTCCTGCTTTAGACTTAGCCTGGCCCACCCTACCCCTCTACCCACCCCTAGAGTGACATGTCTTATATAACCTCCCTCTCATTACTTTTACCTCACCCATTTCTATTCTTCTATCACCTTCTCCCACTACTCCAACCAGAGTTACACCTAATCACACTGACCACCCTTCAACATCTTCAGTCCTTCTGTGACTGTTCTCTTGTGCTTGACTGCTTAAATATTTTAAATTTAAATGGTTTACTTTTTGTCTATTAGATTGTAAGCTCTTTGAGCAGGGACTGTCTTTCTTCTGTGTTTGTACAGCGCTGCGTACACTTTGTAGCGCTCTAGAAATGTTAAATAGTAGTAGTAGTGTTTCATTGATTGCTTTCAGGTCTGTAGGTAATGCATTCCATAACTGCGTGCAATTAATAACGGTAAAAGATGGATCCCCGGACCCTTGAGCACGAGCTTAAAAATGGATCGCTGTTTTTTTTGACTGACATTTATGTTTTCGGTATGCGGTGTGCCTCAGGGCTGACCTACAGCTCGGTCCTGGACCAGACCTGCGCCTGCCCGCTCTGACGCGCTGCTCTTTTCCTACGAGGGGTTGATTCGGCGGAAAGTCACCAAGGAGGTTGGAGAAGGAACAGAAGATCCAGATCCCCTCCCCCCCCCCGGCTGCTGCCATATTGGTACACCCAAAACAAAGTAAGAAGGAGGCTATTAGCTGCTCTATCCACGTTGTTGCTCATTGTTATATTTATAAACACTCCGGTTGTGCAGCATACAGATGTACAAAGAGGAACAATCACAACGGAATAATCTTTCATAGGTTAGAGTAGTAATTTGGCTTAAATTGTAGTCTTCATGACATTTGGGGCACCCTAGCAAGCGTTGTACTGGTGTTGAGACTTTTTCACTTAGTTAAGGGCTACCAAAACAGACAATATTCAGAGTTTTTATTTTTAAGTACAAAGGGTTTTTTTTTTTAAAGTTTAATTAGGTTGAAACCTGTGAGCATTTAATTTTTTTTTCCTGTGTGTAGATTTATAGGAGGCAACTTTTCAAAATAATCAGGGGTGCTAAATCCAATGGAAATTACCTCTCCCTAGACATGGTCAAGGAATTTGGTCAATATTGAGGATGCTTGACCACCCACAGAGCTGACTATGTGTAGTCAAAAGAGAAAGATAGTGTGTGAGAACTTGCTCCTTTTTGTTTTGTGGAATGCAGTGGTATACTATAAAAACGCACTTGATTTTTTTTCTATTACTACTATTCAAAAGAGAGGCATTGAATAATGAGAGAAGAGGTACCTTCGTGCAGAAATTCTGTCCAGTCTAAATGTGCCCGTATTTTTCTGTTGTGTGTGTATATATCTTAGTCTGTTTGGATGTAAGTGGTGTGTGTTTTTTTTTTTGTTTTTTTTTTAAATCTTTGTCTCTCAGCAGTGTGTTAGTATATAGACGAGGCCTGGGAATAATGATGGCTAAGGGAAAGCAGCAGTAGAAAGTTGGAGCTGAATGACATATTTATATTTTGCAAATGGTGATGCATAGCTTGATGGGATGTCTTTTCTGTCATAACAGAATAAAATAATTTCTTATCTTCTTAAAGTCAACCGAGGAGGAGCAAATCTGGTGGAAGGGAAAATGAGTCGGCATGGAGTTCAGCAAAGAAAATCTTGCCTTAAAACTATTAACTGGTTGATATTCAATGAAAGTTGAGTCGACTTCAAGCTTCCTGCTATGATTTAATAACATTTACTCAGTTACTACCCAAATCTGAACACAATTATAATGTAAATTATAAGACCGTGTCTGCCTCTGATAGTTGTTAGGTTAACCCATTCATACAATAATATCCATCCACAGCTTGGTAGTTGTGGCAAGAAAAATGTTTGTGCAGGCCAGCAATACACCACCAAAATTCAAAATAGCAAACAGCGTACTGTTAGCTGCCTGCTATTTGAATATTCCATCACTCTTTCATTATTGCTACCAAGTATTACATATTTTGGCCATTTGCTTTAAACTTTGATGGTCTTAATTCATTTATCCAGACCTTAAATGCACTTAGTATTGCTTTTTAAACCTAAATGCAAAACCTAAGGCTGGTTGAACAATTAGGTATAAACTGTGTTGTTTTGGACTGCTTTGAGTCCTACTCATCTGTACATCTGCTGACTAGAATTTTGGAAGACATAAAAATTGAAGTTTTGGATGTACTCTGTAGAAGTTGTTCACTTTTGCAACGTCTGTATGGATTCCTGTTTGCATGTGACAATGTTTGAATAACTGTTTATACTTATGGCTATGATTTCTGAACACGCGGCATCGTTAAAGGAGAGACTTTAAAATGCCCAGTTGGATATATATGCTAATCTTAACTTTAAGTGTTTCAGACACATCCATTTACTTGCTCCTATGATGTTACGGGATTCTATTATTCTGTCTCTCTATTTTCAAAAGTAAGCCACATTGACCCACGTTTACTTGGGATAATGTGGCCTACACATGCCTTTAAAACATTCTTTACCCTTCATCTTTTAAGGCACCGCCTATCCAACTGTCTGGTGATGGCACGAGGAAAGCAAGTTTGGTCCATTGAAGATTAACTCAAAATAACCTGTTCCTTAGCTGAGCTCTAGTATTACTATATTGAAAATGTGACCATACCATGCCTCTTGTTGTGTTCCACTAATAAGTTAAATGATTAACTGGCTTTCTTGAAAGGGTTACATAACCTTTGGATGCGTGACTAGGAACACAAACACATACCGTACTTATACAATATCACAATTCTGCATCTACAGCCACAATATCACAATTCTGCATGTACAGCCACAAAACAACCTTTTAGGGTGGATGGTGTTCACAATGAGCTCCTTTTTATTATCTACCAGAAAGAGAGAAGTTTTCATTTTTGGCACAGTAAAAGTTGTGACAAGAAAAAAGAAAACCAATGGACTGCATTAGGGGCTTATAGCCCATTTATTTATTTATTAGGATTTATTCACCGCCTTTTTGAAGGCATTTACTCAAGGCCGTGTACAGCAAGAATAACTCAAACATAAGCTATAGACAATTACAGCAGTAAAAATATTCAAACAATACAAAGTATGGCATTGTATGTCTTTTTTTTAATGCCAACAACAATCACTGTAGTGGTCTCAATTGTGCTGGTAGTACTTACATTGGATCTGTCGTACTGTGTGGGAGAAGTCTTGACTTTATAGATAGGCTATAGTGTTTTTCACCATCTGTTTGAGTCTTTTTGTAGCGCTATTTAAAGGAGTTCACCTTCCTTTTTGTGTTTGCCTTAGAGAGTATTTGAGTGTTTGGACCCCTGAGGCAGGCATTGTTACTCCAAAACACGTGTTGGGTTTTTATGAATAAGACTCTCGATTTGTTTCAGGCTTGGAGGCCCTGCTATGCTGTTTTTTTTTTTTTTTTTTTTTTAATCTGTGTGCTCTTGAGCCCTCACAAGATCCTGATGAAACTGCAGCTGTCACCTTGGCTGGTCCAACAGATGAAATAAAGCAAGCAGTGCTCCTGTTCCTGGGTGCGTTTGCCAAGGTGATGTCTGTAGTTTTACATGAGCTGGTAATTCTGCCCCCGACGCAACCAGTATCTCTGGCGAAACATGGCCTGTGGGGCACAGATGTTTGGATGCCTGTGAGCCTTTAGATAATAAATGTTTCTTACAAGGTCCGCCTCTTGGTTTTATCTTCCACGTTGGATTTGGTGGACTGCCTGCCTTGTTGCTTTTTGACTCCAGATACCCCACCTACAACTGACACTCCCTACATACACACACCACACCTCACACAGGGCTGCTGCTGCTGCATACACACTTGTACCCCTGATGTCCACCCCTTCCCCCGATGGGAGTTCCTGAGGGGACCCCCCCCCCCCCAAGTTGGGGTAACAGTTTTATAGGGCTTATCTTAATTTCTCTGCTTTGAGCTCATTCAATCCTAGTTGTGTCAGTGGTGGGGGCTGCTTCTTATACATAGTAACATAGTAGGTGACGGCAGAAAAAGACCTTATGAACCACATCGGTCTTTTGAGACCTGTTAGTAGAAGTATGAGGATCCTGTAGCATAAAAATGTTTCTCTCCAAGCGGCCCTTGCTCTTGGTGAATGCCTCAGGGTATGTTTTATGTCCTGACACTCAATACACCTTACCCATTTGAGAGACCACAAAATGCTCCATGTGGTAATGCTTTTATTTATTTTCAGACCTGTAGAGGATGAAACACTCATCTGATATTATACCTCTTGTCTTGGCAGGTGGAAGGATTTTCTCCTTTCTTTTGTCCCTTGGACCTGGAGATGCATCCAGACCTCTCACCTCACCTGCACACTGAGGAGTGTAATGTCCTTATTGTCCTGCTCAAGCAGTGCCATCAAGAGGTAAGATGAGATGGTAGGTGTGGAACAAATCCTGAAACAGGTTGTAAGGCTATTATATGTAACTGAGAAACTTACATGATACTGTTTCTATCACCATAATTAAAAAGGTAAGGTACACACACAACTGCGAGTGATAATATTGTCCGCTTGTGTCTGTGGTGATTGTATGTTCGTTATCTGTCACAAACAAATATGGTAGATTTGGTGAGATGTAAGTGAAACGAGATGAAAAAGCTTGTTTAGCAGATTTCTATCCTGCATTAGCTATAAAATCTAAGCGGGTTACAATCCAACATATATACTAAAACCCAAATTAAATTAAAAAAAAACCCCCACATTTTAAACATCTTTTAAATTCTGCAAAAGACTTGCTTAAACAAGCTAGCCTACAATCACTTTTTGAGAAAGTTTACACCATCTCAACTTCTGGGAAAGCTTGCTTAAATAAATAAGCTTTTAGATCTTTGCTGAAAGAGAGCAGCGGAGTCGCCTTCCCCAGCTCTGAAGGAAGAGTATTCTACAGGATGTCCAAGATCTCTTGTCTTCTAAACAGACTTGATGGAATGAATGGACATCCAGTAGACATTTACCCTGAGGTCTCAAAGAATGAGGTGGTTGATCTTATATTTTGAAACAAGAAGCAGTGCTTAATGGGACATTGTTACTCGGAGCTCTTTAAACTAGAACCAACAACTTGAACTGTACTCGCCAAGTAATAGGCAATCACAAGATGGGCATAAGGGGCTAGAATCCAGTAAACGGCGCCCGAAATTAGGCTTTGTCTCTTATAGACACTACTTCAGCAAACTGATTTGTATCACCAACATTCAAAGCTGAAGGATAAGATTGATTCAACTACCAATTCACTGTGAATCATAATTAAAAAAAAAATGTTTTTGTAATTTTTAATTAATGGAGGAAAAAGACCTGAGAAGTTTAGTGAAGAGTGAAACGGAGAGCCCCATTGGGAAAGTAACGGCTAAGTGACCTCATATCCATTCGATTGTTGAATTGTAGTTAAGCAGAGCTGCTGAAAGTGTTGAACTACAATAGTACATTAGTTTATCACGGTGCAGCCTTTGAAAACCATTAAAAATATTAAAATTTCAAAAACACTTTCAAGAACTAAGTTTTACCTTAGAGAGCACCTGCCACACCTTCTAACACTTAGAAGGTGTGGCAGGTGCTCTCTAAGGTAAAACTTTATTCTAATAAATATGCAGAGCTACACACAGCTAGTTGATGGAAAATGTTATATATATATATATATAAACCTTCCCCCCCCCCCCAACCTGCACCATTCTATCATAGAATCTCGTCACTGATAGCCCCAACTAGAGCTGCCCCCTGTTTATAATGAAAATGTCAAACCCTGTTGTAAATTATTAGCCTCTCAGAACTCCTATATCATTGAGTGGTAGCATCCTTAATTTCTATAGCCACCGCAGTCCATATCCGTATTGGCTATCTCAACCTCTATATATTCAATACAATTTATATTAAAAAAAATTGTATTGTTTATAGCGGTTGAGATAGCCAATGCGGATATGGACTGCGGTGGCTATAGAAATTAAGGATGCTACCACTCAATGATATAGGAGTTCTGAGAGGCTAATAAT
Organism: Microcaecilia unicolor; assembly: GCF_901765095.1. Lineage (NCBI taxonomy): Eukaryota > Metazoa > Chordata > Amphibia > Gymnophiona > Siphonopidae > Microcaecilia > Microcaecilia unicolor. The sequence continues at coordinate 340,324,885 of NC_044035.1, read as the reverse complement.
TTACAACAGGGTTTGACATTTTCATTATAAACAGGGGGCAGCTCTAGTTGGGGCTATCAGTGACGAGATTCTATGATAGGTTGGGGGGGAAGGGTTCCCCCCCTCTTTTTTTATTTTTTTTTATTTTTTTTTACTGCAAGTCGATGGAGGGCTTTCGCTAGCAGCCTGAGATATCTAAAGATGATGGAGAGGCCCAAGGGTCTGGGTGGGTGGGGGGGGGGGGGGGGCACCTCTTTCTAGTTATTCCAAATTAGATTTGCAGTTTCTATCAATTGCTATAACCCTTGGAGACTTGAGTCCACTTAAATTTATATCCTGGACTTTAGGGGGAGTATCCTCGCCGATTTAAACGTACAAAAGTGCTGCAAGCTCTGAAGCGTCACTACTGCAGAGCATGCTAAATTCCAGCAGAGGTGGGTTGGACGAGTAATAGAGGCTCCAGCTATACGAAGGAAAGCGGGTGTAATGATCCTTTTTCGTCGAGGCCTAGATGTACAAATTAAGTCGATTAAAACGAGATCAGGATGGACAATATGTCTTGGCTGAGGTACTGCTGGAGGGGAAACGTTTCGTCTTATGTAGTGTCTATGCCCCCAATGTATTTGATAAACAATTTTTCAGTAGGCTGATTGCTCTATTGGCCCCCTTTCCGGGGGGCAATATTG